>NW_015172011.1:1278388-1345610 GCF_001447785.1 Gekko japonicus
AGGAAAATATAGACTCCTTCTCATCCCCATTTCAGCAGCAGCTTCTTCCCCCCCACCCCCAGCCTCCACCTCGTACAACATTCAATCCTCCTATGGGACTTCTTTTGAGTAAAATAGAGGAAAATATAGACTCCTTCTCATCCCCATTTCAGCAGCCTCCACCTCCCCAGCGTCTCTCTATTGCAAAGATGGGGGGAAGGGGGAGGAAGGGAAGCTTCGGGGAATCGACCCACCTCTTTCTTCCATGAAAATACATTCAGGAACACAACAGCGAAAAGGCATATTTAATCCAGAAATGAAGGACAGAAACTGTTGTTAGCAGAGTATTACAGAGGAAGAGTCAACAGCCAACACGAGTCTCCTCTAACTGAAATCTCTCTCCGACACTCCACCAACTGAATTCAAAATGCCCGCTTAGCCCCACATCACCACTAGGGGACTGTTATGACTAATCTCGTCGCCATTGTGGTGACGTCAGAGCCTGGTTGTACGGCCTTCAATACAGGGGGTGGTGGCAGGTGTGAAAACCTTGGCATCAGGATGCTTCATTGTAGTGTTGATGAAGCTGGCCATTCCATTGTAAACCAAATGTCCATTCGGCAGGAAATGCCTTCTCAGGAACAAAGTAGTGATGGGTAGTAAGTTACTACAACTGGTTCTGCAATGGGGGCTGTCTCTTCTCAAAGCTGTTGTTTCTCATTGCTCACAATAATGGAGGTGTGTGCTTCTTCACCAGGCTGGTAACTGTGTAGCTGAAACCTTATTTACATGTAAGGCTTGTGCAGGCACCTTCTATGTGTAGTATCACAACAGGTGACCTAAAGGGTACAGTTCTCTGAGCCTATGTGTGTGTGCACAGTCCATTGTGTGTGTAGCAACAAATATAGTCCATAAAGCAAAATATGAATCTCATTCTCTAACAGTGCTCAATAGTTTCTATCTCTCCTGAGCCACATCGACAAAGTCTATATTCAGTAGGGATCCTTTTGAATCTGCCCTCAAGCATCGCAGAGGGGAAAGCCTCACATCTGGCTAATGTGAAGGTTTTCCTAAACTTGTGAGTATCAAGCTGTGATAAATAGGACATGGATTGCAAGCGGGAAAAACCAAGATCGTATAATTTATTATGAACTGCTCGCAGCCATTTGGATTGAAAGTTGCCTGAGAGTAACAAGTGGGTTAGTCCCTGAGGATGGAAATTTAGTTTAAGCCAATACTGGAGTGAAGCTAAAGTAATTTTGGCTTCCATTGATATAGCACCTGTCTCTAGACGGATCAGTGCATTCGTACACACCTCGGGACCTGAAGAGCTCCTCTGAGAAATTTGAACTAAACTCGCTCTAAGGGGGCAAAACTAGAGGAAGGAGGCCCAATAAAAGTGCCATAGAGCATCTGTCCAACTGTTTTTGCTTGAAAGAGTTTTTGGGCAGCTGGTGGAGTTTTGGGCAGTAGATTAAATGGAAAGACCTCCGCCTGAGACCCTGGAGAGCCGCTGCCAATGAGTAGACAATACTGACTTTGATGGACCAAAGGGTCTGATTCGGTATAAGGCAGTTTCATGTAATCCTTCAACTGGCAAGGCTCTCCCTCCCCCATCCCCCTTTTCTTTTCAATCCATGACTGCTGCACTGCATCTCTTCAAGAATTCTAATAGGGTATTTTCCTTCAATATTAGGAATATGATAGCTGAGGCTTTTGCACAGTCATGGAATGTGGGGGTGGGTCCAGGGAGTCACTGAGGGTGGTTGGGGGAATGGAGGCTAGCAGACATCAGCAATTGGGGGGGGGGAGGAATCAAGAAAGTCTAAACATCTATAAATACCAAAGAAAAGAAACACAGATGCACAGCTTGTGCCAAGATTAGACATGATAGCATAGCATCCAAAGGAAGTTATAGTTCAACAGCATACACATTGGCTGTAATTAGATTTAAGGTTTTCAGAAGGTGTCATCAGACAGTAGAACATGTTTGGATTATGCGTTTTGTTCTCTGATCAAGATTTTAGATGTAATGTTTATATTGCATGAAGCTATTCCTTAAAATCATATGCATAGCTGCTGTTTTGCTTCCTCTGGCATCCTGCACAAACTGCAGGCTTGTAGTTAAGAGGATTGAGCGGGGGAGGGGAACTAAAGCATTCGTTTGGCAGGCCAATAATCCTTGGGGGTCAATTGCTGGTTACTTCTACATTCTGTGGTACATTATATTCTGACTATACATTTTTGTGTGCATGCACACTTCTTCAGATACACTGAAACAGAAGTCACCAACCATTACATATAGAGTGTGTGTTGCCAGGGAGGGCCAATTAGAATGAAGATGCATAGATAAATGAGCAGTAAATATACCTAATACTGGATGAAGGTGATTGGTATAACCTGGAAATAGCAGCAAATTAGCATGTAGTGAGATAAGAAACCAATATCTCTGTTAAGTCCTGGGATTCCATTGTCCTGACTGTTGCAATAACTTCTAACTCAGCAATCTCCCAATCTAGCCTGTTTCTGAAGTTCCTTTGCAACAAAACAGCTACTTTGAGGTTCCCCATTGAATATCCTGGAAGCTTGAAGTGACCTACAAGTTTCTTAGTTTTGTGATGCCTGATGTCAGATTTGTGTCCATTTTTCCTTTGGTGTAGGATCTGACCTGTTTGCCCTGTGCAGAGAACTGAAGGGCATTGCTGGCATTTAATGGCATACACAATGTTAGAAGATGAACAAGTGAATGCACCGGAGATGGTATAGTTCAGGGGTGTCGAACTCATTTGTTACAAGGGCTGGATCTGACATAAATGAGACCTTGTCGGGCCAGGTCATGTGTGTCATAAAATGTAATGCCAGGTAGCAGAGACACAAGCACAAAGGGTTTTTTTAAAACTTAAAATAAAAACATGCTTAAAACATTAGCTCTGTAAGCTGCAAACCTACTTTTGATTTATTGACATTCACCACACAAATCTCATGCTCAGAGTTCTGAGTCTAGGACCCAGGTTAAAACATGAAATGGCTGGGTGATTAAGAGAGTCTGGCAAAGCAAGCTATGATGCAGCAGCAGCAGCAGAACTGGAAACAGGAGTGATGGAAGCCCTCTGGGGGTCTGACCTGGCTTTACGTTGACACCCCTGATATAGTTGATGTTGTTAGGTCCAGTGATTGCCTAGGGGTATATGGCAGTAAGTTTACTGAAAGTTCTGTGGACCTCAAAGTAACTGTTTTATTTCAAAGGAACTTCAGAACCCCCAGTTCTTGCATGTGTTGTAAACTGAATGTATCTGAAGAAGTGTGCAGAAACATAAAAGCTGATACCCAGAATAAAACTTTGTTGGTCTTAAAGGTGCCAATGGACTCAAATTTTGTTCTGGTTCTTCAGATCAACATGGCTACCCATCTGATTCTGTGATAAGCATCAGCCATTGCATACAACCAAGCCATTAGAATGCAGCATGTAATTCAAATTTATTGTCTAGCATTGTGGAATTAGAAACAACCTAGGTAAGCAATACATATATGGCTTCTGTCACCGTTAGTCTGCAATCCTAAATGTTTACATGAATGCAAGCCCTATCGAAGGCAATGTAACCTCACTTCTAATCAAATAAGGGGAGGATCAAGGAGCTTGTTAGGGAGATAGAAAAACCTAAGTTCGAAGGCTACTGCTCCCACCACCACCTCCTAGCAGTCTCACCAAAGGCCTGATCACAGCTTAAGCTGCAGCAATTATTGTAGCTGGGTGGAAAGAGGAGGAGGGAGCACAAGACTCTGGGCATTGGCTTAGCCAGGGGGGCTCTCACACTGCTTTCTGCAGCCACCCTCATTTGCCAGCTATACACTGTATTCGGCCAGCTATACATTGGGGGGGGAGCAGACCTGATGGTCAGGCTCCAATTTGGTCCACACTGCATGTTTAAAAGAAGGGGGCTGGAGGCAGAATGGACATTCAGAGCAGTCTGCCAGCATCCTTTCCATATGCAGTTCCTGACCCCAGAGGGGAAATAAAGCCCGAAGCACCTGACAGGCTATGTATCCCTGGGAGGTGTGTGTATGTGTGGCCAGTCATCACAACATATGTGAGGAGGAGTGTGGCAGAGTGTGGCAGGGTGGGAAATTCCTGGAGCTTTGAGGGGTGGAGCCTGGAGAGGGTGGGGTTTGAGGAGGGGTGTGGCCTCCGACAGGTACAATGCCATAGACTCCACCCTTCAAACCAGCCATTTCCTCCTGGGGTGGAAATCACTCAAAATTACAACTGCTCTTCAGGTAGCAGAGATCAGTTTCTCTGGAGAAAATGGTGGACTCTGTGTCATTATACCCTGCTGAGTTCACCACAGCAAATTGACACTGTGTGCCCAAGGCCGGGGTACTCTCTCAGAGCCTCTTTCTAGAGCTCGTTGTATTTATTTCCACAACAGACCTTATTCCTAGTAAATAAAATAACTCAGGGAAAATAGGCAAAACTTGGGGAAAATCATTGGGAACATGATGACAATCACTTTAGGATATAAATGTCCCCAGATTCCTCTCTTTTCTAGTTACAGTTGTTGAAAGAAAGTCAGTCTGGATTTGTGGGCACATCCTGTGGGAAAGTCTAGACAGGGATCTTGGCTCAGACAGGAAGAAGCATGGGACATCACCTGTCTGGACCAAAGCAGCATGTGTGGAGAACGCGTGTTACCAACCCTAGCTGAGGTGGTTGCATACCATAGCCATCTGAGTCATTGGCTGGCTGGAAACAACTTGGGTAAAAGGACCTGGCTCCAGGTGCCGACTTGGAACAATGTCTGCAGTGCTTTCCAGGTGTCTAGATCATTTGGTCGGAGCTGCTACAGAGGCAGGAGTGCTAGGTGCACTGAATCCCAGCAAACTGATGGTGCACAGAGGAATTCCACAAGACACATCTGACATGTGGGGGTTTTTGCGCATGGTAGCAGAGTAATAGGAAATCTAGGCATTTTCCACTGAGTGGCCTCTATGGGCTGAATGGCATACAACTCTTTGAGAGGGGAGCAAGGATGTGGGTCTCAGTGATACTAGTGATTAACATATTACAGCTTCCTTTGGTTTCGCAGTAGACCCGGCAAGCTAAACTGTTTTGGCTCCTGTGGAGTTCAGGCACTGGCTGGGGACACAATACAGAGTGTGCAGGGGTGGGCTGCACGAACAGCCCTAGGTTCCTTCCAGAAACTTTGGGGCTGAGGAGCATTACAGCCACCTTCAGGTCTGGTAACAGGCAGGAACAGTTGCTTCTGCCATTTCTGGCCCTTCAGATTAGCTCTCTTTCCTTGGTAATCCCCAACAGACGGGGGTGGCTGGCTCACTGTCAGCAAATAAACTGCCAGCTGCACTTACTGTCCCCAGCCTATGTTGCATCAAGACCTGAGGAACCCGTAATCACTAAAGTTGTGGTCTCCTAGTCCAGTGTGCCTGTGTCATTCTCCTCTCCTCTCCCCACTCCACACCCAAGGGGTGTGCCTTGTGCCTATGTTAGCTATAGCATCAAGTGATTTAATCAGCAGCAAATTAAAATTTACAGTCAACCAGGTCTAAACTAAAAAGCAAACACTGCTGGTCTAATGTTCATTGTTTCTCTTGCTGAATTAGTTGCTCTGTATGTTCACCTATTCACACAGTGAACCACCCATGGAGTTACTGCATAAGGAAATTCAGCTCTTCAACTCCCACAGGTGTTGAAGCACTGCTTCCTCACAAAATTATCCTTATTTGGTGTTCAGTTTCCAGCACAATGTTGCTGAATGGAAGTCCTGTTATTTCTTCAATTTCTAACCCCAGACATACCAGGGCTGCTGTAGGTGAGAGAAAATTATATTCTCTGCTTTATTATGTATATTTCAGGAATGAGCCCTGGTACAATGAACACGCTCTGTTAAACCCTTAAATCAAGTTAAATCCTGTACTCACAGACTTAATGTTGAAATAGAACATTTGTCAAAGGGCCTCCCTGTTACCGGATAACATGCTTTACACGGTCTTCTGGTTTTTTTGCTTCTACCTCCAATTCAGCCAGCCTCCTACATTTTGTTTACTTTGTCCATTTTCAATATCATGCCTAGAAAATGCTTAAATTCATGCCCTACCTTAACAGAGGAGTTTAGGGACCCTGCAGCTTCTCAGCTTGCATTGTCAGTCAGGTGCTAATATTTTCTTCCTATTTGCAAAATAACTACAGCCACTGCAAGCATCCTTGGACACGTTCTGCACAGGAACACAAATTGCCACATTTCAACAATGAAAGAATCAGCAGATAACTCCTCCTCTTCCTCTGCAAGTGCAAGTCTAAGATAAAATGGTTGCAACAAACTACACTTCAGTGGTGAACAAGTTAATTCCCCTCCTCCCCAACCTATCTTTTGCCTGTGGCCCAATCAGCTCAGGGTTGAAGATCTCTGTCTCAAGAACACTACCAGATACTCAACTAAGGAAACTGCTTACCACTCCAAGCATATCCACCCCTTACATGCGCAAACTGTCAAAATGTTAAACTTGCTTAATGTGAGATTAGTCAATATTGGAGAGCTACGTGCCAGTGCTTTGTATGTAACCCTTGTGATCCCATTTGCTTTCAGTGGTGTAATTAGTTAAATAGAGACACTGTATCCATGCAATCTGGCTTGCTAATTTTTTTAACTGGGCTCTGCTTCTGTGCCTTTAACAGCAACTTCATCTCCAGACACTGTAAATATTGATACTTTTTCACCTGCTAATTTTTGTATATAAAACCACACAGAAGTCGGTCAGATTATTTTTCTAGTCAACTAGCAACCATACACATAAACTCGCAGCTAGTAGCAACAAGTAGAGTGTTTTGGTTTGATGCATATTTTTCTAGGCACCTGTGCTTTTGCAGCAATAAAACAAATTCAACAGGTGAAGCTTCACTGAATCTTCATGCAGAAACAAACACTATATCCATGCATCCATGTCATGCACTTGTTGAAGACACAGAGGTTCTGTCAGAAAAAGGTGGTAACCTGGTACTTTTAATGTGCTGCCAGTAAGAAGTGCTGTGCAAGCTTATACAGACCTCTTCATCACCTCTGACAGAAAAACAGCTGGTATGCAAGTATGTGAAATACAAAGGGGATTAGTTACTGGCCATGGGTAGTTACATAAAAGAACTACCTTCTAAACAGTAACCAGACTGCTATTCATTCAGCCTGATAAAGAGTAGCAACCAATTCAAAAGATTTTGAAGTCCTTTGATAATGGAACTAGGCTCCTTTATCTTGTTAATGGTGACGTGATCTCTTCCATTTTAATTGCTTCACTGATCTGTGTGTCTGTGCATGTGTATAAAAACACAGACAAGGAGAAGCCAGCAACAGACAGAAAATATGCAAAGCAATCAAAATTAGGTCATCCATCCCACAGCACTTGCAGAACTCCAGAATGAATGCTGCCTTAACTAGAACATATTTTACAGCACGTTTAAACAATAACTCTATCTACTGGCAGTTACATTATGATGCAGTTAAGTCTAATGCATTTTGAATGAAGCCACAGTGCCTGCAAAGTGATATGAAAGTAAGACGACATTAGGTCTGCTGAAACAGGTATAGTAGTGCTTAGGAGAAGCATCCAGAGCCAAAATAAGTTCCCTTAATGAAGCGTCTCACTATTTCATCTGTGATGTAAAGGAAAAGAGATCATTATACCAAAAGCTAATTTTTAATAACCCTTCCCATTCTTCTGCCACTGCCCAAGAGACCAAAAGATACTTCAGATGTTTCACTATGGAGCAACAATGTCTCATGTAGTTTGACCCTAAATTGTACAGGATAGTACTACTTCTATCCATTCTGAATTTACTTCCAATCAATTTCACTGGGAGACCCCATTCTAGTATTATGAAACAGAAGAATGCCAAATGATCAGAGGGGGAAACCTGTTCCTGTTCTTTCAACAACATAAAATGATATGCAAGAATATGCAAGTTGCTGTTAAGGGAACAAGACAAAGTATATTTGTTTTGTTTTTAAGTTGTCAACCACTCAAGAGAGGGAGAAAATATCAGTGATCAGAACCCAAGTTCTATTTTACTGTTCAGCACCAGTCCCAACACAAAGCTTCTTTGGAGGAACCCACAGCTTGCTTCCCTTCCTTGTGAAACTGGTCCATTTCTCCCCATGTTCTGCTTCTCGTTCTCTGTCAATCTGTACAAGAACCGGCTCTCTTACCCTGAGCATGTTAAGTTTATCGAGGAGCCTTTGCTGAGGAATACTATCAAAAGTGGGGTTTTTTTAAAAAAAATATCTGAATACCTATTGGGTCATCTTTATCTACATGCTTAATGGCTTGCAGTTGCAATCCTAAGAACAGGTTTGCTCCCTTAAAGAACTCAAAGGCAGATGAAGCTGGGCTATGCTGATGCGTCCCCAGCAAACCTTTCTGTTAACCTTTCCATTCCCATTCTCTCTGCAAATGGCAGCAGAAAACACAGGTGCACATCAGCAAGCATATCAGGAAACCTTTGCTGTCCCTATGGTCCAGCTCACATGGCATCTCACTATAATAGCTGCTGCTGCTCCATAGCTGACTCATGCAGCACATTGGTTATACAATACAGTGCCAATCATATAGGTCACCACATCAGCAGTCCTAACCCAGAATGAAAAGAAACCATATGATCTGGACAAACCATATGTTCCTGCACTTTTTTCCTCTACTAATGTAACATGGAAAGTCAAGCACAGGGAATTGCATCAGAAGTTATTTCTATGATGAGCCTAAGATAGAGCTACAAGTTAGTAAAAATCAAGGTCTGTGTCATACTGCTTATGGGACATGCTGCAGATAAGGAATACCATTAGCCCGTTGTGTCCAGAATACAAATGAATCAGAAGTCACTTATTTGCTTTTTCTCCAGCTAGATGTTAAAAGTCCCTGGCTCCCGATGGCTAGCTTAACCACAAGACTGGTGACTTGAAGTCTTTTTCTTTCCCTGCTCTTTTTGGGTTTGGGGTAGGCCTAAATGAAAAAGGTGAAGAATGTGATTTTCACAGAAATTTGCAACAGCAGCAAAAATAATTTCCCCTTTACTTTCTGCAATTTTCCAGGAATTTTGTCCCTGAGGAAAGTACGGCAGTAAAACATTATGCTGAAAAATACTGCCTTCATGTTCCTAAATTATGAAAATCACCCATTTGACCAATTCAGAAAACATAGCCCTTACTCTAAATGTTTAAATATATGATCCTTGATTGGTAGGGATCACTCTGAAAAGAAGAAAATTCTTAACCCAAGTAAAGTGGTGTCATAGCAATAGACAATCAAGAGAACAACAAGAAGCCAACAGGCATAAAAAAGTAAACCTTCTCAGCATTATTGGGGTTTGTCATGAGGTGTCTCATGAAATAGTTCAGCTGCCCTAGCACACCACATTTAGAATAATAGAATCACAGAGTTGGAAGGGACCTCAAGGGTCATCTAGTCCAACCCCTTGCACAATGCAGGAAATTTGCAAATACCCCCCCACACCCCCAGTGACCCTTGCTCCACACCCAGAAGACAGCAAAAACAAAAACCCTCCTGGATCCCTGGCCAAACTGGCCTGGAGAAAAATTGCTTCCTGACCCCAAAGTGGTGATCATCATTTCCCTAGGCGTGTAAGAAAGAGTGAGCAAGACCGTCTTTTCAAAATGTGAGCAAGACCATCTTTTCAAAACCATTTAAAATTTCAGATACTCACTGTTCAGAACTTACTTTTTAATCGACTTCTAAAAGGTCTCATTTGCTTTCTGAATCCTTATGTTATTAGTAATTTGAGAAGAAGAGAATGGATTTATACCCTGCCCTTCACTACCCAAAGGAATCTCAGAGCGGTTTACAATCCCTTTCCTTTCCCATCTCCACAACAGACACATGGCTGCGCGGTAGGTGGGGCTGAGAGAGCTCTCTCAAGAACTGCTCTTGAGAGAACAGCTCTGAAAAAGCTTTGTCTGACCCAAGGTCACACCAGCAGCTGCATGTGGAGGAGTGGGGAATCAAACCTGGTTCTCCCAGATTAGAGTCCATACTCTTAACTGCTACACCAAACTGGCTCTTAACCCCACAAGGCTGTGTTGAGAATACTGCACTTAGCCTTGGTGCCATCTTGTTTAGTGTACATTCTCAACTGCATTATACTGTTTTCATACAATTAATATGTTTCATAACACCGGCTACGCTGCATTTTATGAAATCTGATATCAGCTTTTAATATATATATATAATATGGATATACATTATTTGCTGCCCAAAATCATGTATACATACCCTTCCCATTTCTAATTCTCGATAAGGTGCAAAGGTGTGTATATGTGAACTGACACACACATATACACACAAACCTAGCCTTATTTGTGGATAACATAGAACATGTAAACCTAAAAGTTCTGGAAACCTAATACACATATAAAGGATAATTATTTCTCCATGAATTATGCAGAATGGATTGGTGGGGGGATTTCATGGTTCAATGTTTATAACTTGACTGTATGATCTGTTGGTCTAGGAAATAACTGCAGAAGTCTAGATGCAGGAACTTCTGCATGTCTTCTTGGAAGCTGCTGCAAGATGTTGAGAAATACCATTGAATATATCTTTATTACTAGCCTGACTAACCACCGCTTTCATCTTACCTGGAACAGAAAAGCCACCAAAAAAAAATATTTTTGTGACAGAAATACAGATGGAGAGGAAGACAGAGCAAAGTAAAGCACTACAAAACACTTTTCGCTATCTCTGAGCCGATGGAACCTAAGTTCCTAATACTGTAGAAAGCAATTACATTCCTATCACAACTGATAAGCAGCACAGCCACTGTAAAGCACTAAAATACTCATACACACACACAAAATCTGTATATCATTATTATTAATACTATCGTGATTTCTTTTAAAAAAGTCTAAGTAGCAATCAACCACAATAACAAGCACAGGAAAAGTAAATCTGAAGGGGGGGGGAACTTTAAGGAAACTTTTCAGTCTCCTTTCCCTAAAAGCCTCCTTTTCACATCAATACTGTTTACTAGATAACATTCCGTGTAGTCCTGAATTAGAGGTATACTGTCTCTGAACATGGAGGTTCTATTTAGTCACCAATGGTTATAGTCACATATACTTATCTATGAATGCTGATTGCTACTTTGGGGTCAGGAAGCAACCCTAGAGGTTTTTTGTCATCTTCTGGGCGTGGAGCAGCAGTCACTGCAGGTGGAGGGGGGGTTATTTGTGAATTTCCTGCATTGTGCAGGGGGTTGGATTAGATGACCCTGGAGGTCCCTTCCAACTCTATGATTCTACGATTCTAATTTGTCTACAACCTGGTGGCCATCACTCCCTCTAGTAGCCATTACTCCATCTAACATGGGTGCCATTAGGACATACTATGGACTGTGTGTGGAGTATTTTTGTTTGTCCATCTTGAACCCACTACTGCCAATCAGTTTCATTTTACAACTCCAAATTCTGACATGGTGATACATTTACTGTCTACAAGAGGTTGGGCTTTGCGAGAATTGTTTGCTGATTAACTGGCCTTCAGGTTGCACTAAAAATAAACTCTTTGTTTTTCTTATTGTTGAATGACACTTTCCTCTCTTACAATTAATTTTTGAGATACATTATTAATTTCCCCTGTCCTCCAGATCTCTCCTATGTGGAAAGGCAAGCTACAAGTTTGAGAGGTATTGAAGCTAAGCTACTAGACAGCTCATTCTTCAACCTCAATGGCCAAGAACTTCGCCTTTTCTGACGTGTTTGAGCAAATAGGTTGAACAGAGAATATGCTAATAGCCTTCTGTGAATGAAACACAAGCCTGAATTGGTGTTGGCAGATCACAGTATCACACCACCCTCAGCAGCCTGTGAACTGAATGGATTTTTTTAAACATTATTATTATTATTCAGATAGTTGGCTGAAAAAATCCTGCCAGAATAAAGCTGTTGTCAGTGGACAACAAAAAATCCTTTCAGAACAAAATAAAATTAGGACTTAAGCATTACATCCCAGTGCAAGGAAAAGGTTATTTTCGTTCACTTAGCCAGGCGGTACACAGTTTTAAGTTGTGTGTGTGTGAGAGTTTAACTTCAGCAATGTTCCAGGAGCTGCTCAGTAAGTGAACTAGAAATGGCAATTATGAAACACTGCTTTTTAATACCTACACAAAATTCACAATAAATTGTAACAGTGAGAACCCATGTGAAACTCATAAACAAATTCCCTCAATGGTACCTGCTTTGTCTTCTGGATTTTGATAACCCCTCCCCCGTCACCTTTCTCTACCCTTTCCTCTCACTGCCACATCCTTCTCCCTTCTTTTTCCATCCACACCATACTACTTCTCCCCCCTTACCTCTAACACTGATCCCTACTTTCCCTTGCCCTCTCACTGCACCCTCTTTCGTCAGTTTGCCTTCTGCTCATCCATTCTCTCCTTGCCATTCTGCCCCCCCCCCCGCCCCCCCCCCCCCGATTTGCAGACCACCCATCCTCACTGCTCTGCCTGTCCCCTCACTTTCCTCGCCCATCAGACCCCTCCTTGCTGCTGCTCTACTCTCTACCCACTCCTTCCCATCTCCAGCACCATCACCTCAGCTGCTCTCCTCAAACTGCTGACTGCCAAGGCCCAAAACTGCTTCACCTCTGCCCTGTCTTATGCCAAAGAATATCTAAGTATTCTTCAGTGCTGTATCTGGTGGTGGTCATTCTCTTCATAATTTAGGACAAGACCTCAGGTCTTGCTCCTCATTTCAATTTTGCACAGCTTAATTCTATAACTGAAGATACATAAAATACTGTAAAATTGTTCAGGCAGGATGCTCACAATTAAAATCCTTTCACAGCCAGATAGCACTTCTTAGAAATTAATAATGGTATCATTTAGAGATGATTTCCATGACACACTTTTATCCCTATGAGTGCCAAACCTGTTGTCAATGTTCATTACTGCCCTTGATTGTATTATTGAGGGGGGAAATCATCATTTGGATTCTAACACATTTGACTTTCTGAACCTTCTGACAATTATCAGTGATGTGTAATGGAAATAACTCGCTGAACAATGATAATCTAGATGCACAGGATGAGTTGCACTAAACTCTAATGCTGGAACAAAAGTACAGCATATGAATAAAGTGAGAAGGCATGTTCCCAGTGCATCAATGGATGCCAGGTAGCACTTACTGATTCACAAAGCCTGTTTCTACACAGCAGCAACAAGTGAGGCAGGAACGGGTGGAAACAGGCATCTGTTCACACCCATTCCCACTGTGTTTCCCGCAGCTTCCACCCTAACCCTGCCAATGCTCCCTCTAAGATGTGGAGTGTTGTAAGGAAAAATCCAACTTTCTGAGCTACTGGCATTAAAGTTGTGAGCGAGCGATTTGGCTACTGCATAAATCAGTTTGCTTTGGACCCATCCTTCCTGAGCTAAGACAAAAATGTGTGAGCCAGAGGGTAAAAAACCATAAGCTAGTTCACACTAACGCAGCTTAGAGGGAACACTGAACCCTGCTCCTCCCACTTCCCTCTGTCACATGTGAACAAAAGTACACCATGATTTTGGTAACTCCCCCACCCTATAACCCAGAATCAACACTTTCCTAGCTGAGCTGCACTGTAAAGCTATAGCCCAGCTCAGCTGGGAATGGCAACAAAGTCTTTTAAATTACTGAGAACCAGAAGAGGAAATGTGGAACTTTGCTCTGCCCCCTCCTTGTAGTGGCTGCAGGTAGAACATCCCGATGGATGCTCTGCCCACAGCCACCCTGCATCACAGGAGGTTTCTTTCCGATCCAGCTTAGATGGGAGAAATACAAGAGCCAGACGAGCAGGATATCATCTGTTTTCTCTCAAATACCCTGGGGGTTTCCCCAAGTGAAAGTAGCCAAAGTGTGTGGGTTTTTCCCCCCCTTTTCTTTTAGAGGAGCACCATGACCCTAAATAGTAGGAAAAATACAGGTGAGTTAGCCATGAAGATTACAGCTCCAGACTCAGAGAACAACAGACATCTTATTCTTAGGCATAAATCCAGTGGGAACAGAAAGTGTTATCATCTTCAGCCCATGTCTTTGGTCTCAATTCAGAACAGACTTGCTGCATGGCAAAGGGGCAATTTGTAGTGAGAACTTGGCCTCTTTTTTGACAGGCATACCCAATGACTGCAGGCCCACCCTAGTGGAGAACATTGTTCTTTAGAAGGTACTGCCAAGGAAAGCACAGAGCACAGGAAAAGAAACCATGGCACACACCTCCATACTCTTATTGTAATACACAAAGCAAACAAAATCCTGCAAGATGAAGTCTATATTTCAAACACATTCTACAGCTAAAGCATTGTGCAACCCAGTTGAGATGAACAAAAAGATGCAGGTTCCTGCTTATTAGGAAACTTGTAAAAAGCCTCCATTCCTAAAGACATTAAAGATGAAAGATCCCAGATACAAAGAAGCATAACCACCCCCACCCCCCAAGAGACACTGCTACCAATTACAGTGGCAGCAAGAGCAAACAGGCTTCAGTTTTCCTTGGGTTTTTCCTCAATCAGCAAAAATCCAAGTGTTAATGAGATAGTGGAGGTACGGGTCACAAGGGAGGGGATACAAACCAATGGCTACAGCAACATTGTTTTCACAACAGCAACAACTACATTGTTGATTTCTCAGGGTGCTTGTGGAGATTTCATCATCATGAAACCAGAGGTCTCCCAGGCACTTAAGGTAATCAGCTTCATTTTGCTTATGGACCTTCTTGTACCTGTGCCTCATGCCCTAAACTTCTGCTGATGAGATTCCACAGACAAGATGTCTCTTCATAGAAGAAATCTGTCTCATCCATGTGGAACATTTATGCTTCACAGCTCTACTAGAATGAATGGGCACATGATCAGTTTCCCGGAGACAGTGGTTGCATTCCGACAGTAAAACATGGTTTGTGTACTCCCATGTCCTCTTTCAATCACACACACAGCTCAGAGATTCAAGACTTCTGTATGCCCAATAAATGACAATTTGTCACAACATCCAAACTGGATGACATAAATTGCAGTTTGGATCTTGCTGAAAATCTCCAGTTATGGAAGGGTTTCCATCAGGAGAGTGCACTTCTCCCTCTCATGCTGCACACCCAAATGTGCACTGAAATGTTGCTCCTAGGAGACAGGAGACCCCCATGAAAAGCATGAGGGGGTATTAGAGGGCTGCTGCGGGGGGGGGGGGGAGACCAACAAAAATTCCCTTCACACATATGGAAATTATTGGCAGAATCCAAACCTATGTTTTCTATCACTAGAAACCAGAATTCTAAACCATGGTTTTATTCTGATTAGAATCCTGGAGAACAAGCCATACTTTGTTATTTCATCTGATTCAGACATCACAATATACTGTGGTTCCTTGTGAACCAGGAAGTCTTCAATTTCTTCAAGCAAGGAGAGGAGGAAGGAGAATGTGAACCCTAGAACTTCCAAGGTTTGTTCCCATGATGAAAAACAATGGTTCATCATTATTTCTGAATAATTCCAGAATAAAACACAGAGATGGGCTAATCAAAGGAAATGAATCAGACATCCATAAATATTAGGCTTAATACAACCTATTCAGTTTGCTATGTGACAAATAATGTTTCCTGAGAAGGCAGCATAAGGATGTTCTAAATGAATAAATATGGAAGTACACAAAAATTCAAGCTCTGAGAATTTAAACCCAAAGCCCTGGATGCAGCAGAAATTACAGAAAAGAACTTCTGAGTCCCCCTCCCAATTACAGCCAACTGTCAACATTCAGCCAGTGGACCCCAGGAGTCATGTGTGGGCAAAGGGGGAAAGTCTGCAGTGACCTAAAAGTGCTCCCCCTATCCTTTGGCAGCAGAAGTTGCCTTCTGTGACTCAAAAGTTGGTTTAGAAAGCAATTCAATTCTATTCTATTACATAGTTTTAAATGACAGTACTTTTATAATTCAATTGAATTTCTTCAACCATATGAAGTAACTGAATAATTTTAAAATATGAGGAACAAGGAGGAACAGAGAACTTGTGCCAGAGAGTTTCATATTGTTTTAAGGGTGGAAGAATAATAAACAATAATGCTATTCCTGATACAATATTGCTGAGTTCCTTCTGTTTGGCATGAATTCAGATCCAGGCTATCCTTTCAGTGGATATTTGATTAATTCAGCAGTACCGTCTGTCTCTTAAGCTGTGCCCCATTTTCATTACTTTAGTCTAGATGTAATAGCCATAGAAGAGAAAGGGGGGGGGGGGAGAGCCAAGCATGCAGATTAGCAGACATATTGACACAAATTCTACCCAAAAGAACCTCTATACTACTAAGCAACCAGGAAAGCAAATGTTCAAAAGCCTGCAAGGCAGAACAAAATTTTGAAAGGAAAATAATAAGGCTATTTAGCTCCTAGTGTGAGGAATATTTACCAAAACAGTGGCTGTCAAACTATACCCTAGGGTTCCTGACCAGCGGTTTTATTAGGAGTCTTTGTTGCACTTTCTGAACTTATTTTGTTTAAACAGTAGACTACAGTCTAGAACACAGCCCACTTCATCAGACACTGAAATGAAACAACAAGCCTATATTTGGATTTTTTGTGGGTATTATTTGCTTGTGTGGATGTGTATGCGTGTATGTGCTTGCATGCCTGGAAGTCATGACGACTTCTAGTGACCCCTACTTGGGGTTTGGACGTTTTTCAGAGAGGTGGCTTGATAGCCTACTTCTGCATGCCAAGCCTTGGTATTCCTTGGAGGTTGCCCTTCCAAGTACTTGCCAGAGTTGGCCCTGCTTAGCTTCTGAGATGTTGTCATGATCTGGCCTGTGCCAGCATGGCCTAGCCGGCCTAAGAGGCCTGGCTGGCAGTAGGAGGCAGCTAGGCCTACAACTCCCAGAGGGCATTGGGAGAATCAGAGAGGCAGCTTCTGGGAGGAGACTGTTGAACTGGGTGAGGAGAGTCGGTTAGCCATTAACTGAGGAGAAACAGGGTGTTCTTCGGGTCTCTCTCTGCGGCCTGGTCCCACTGTTTAGGTCAGGCTGGTCTGGGAGAGAGGGAGCTACACTGGGATCAGCGTGAGTGCTAGGCAGGCTGGGGCCTGGAAGTAGAAACAGGTAGCTGCGTTAGTTTATGTTTATTTGTCCTTTCACACTGTTATTCCCTTTTGAAGCACCTTGCCGTGTCTTGTTTTTCCCTGCCCCACTGTTGTTTTAATAAACCCTTTTTGTGTAAGTATTTTCTCTGCCTGGGTCAATCACGCCTGTGTTCTCGGCTGTAAAAGGGGCTTGGGAAGGTACCCTGGGCCTCCCAAGGGACCATAAATCCAGGGTGGTGGCGGCGGAACCCAAAGACCCCTCTGGGGTCATGACAGATGTGACAAGATCGGGCTTGCCTGGGCTATCCAGGTCAGGGCAAGCCTATATTTGGATTTTTTTAAAAATCTTCATCTTAAAGTGATACAAATTCAAAAGTAATATGTAGTCTCTTTATAGGCCTTAGCTCATATAATTAATTTTTTGCATAGTTTCTTCTGGGTTTATGTTGGGTACTTGTCAAGGATTTTATGCCAGAGATCAATTAAAATTTGCTGCAATACCTTTAACATCATTCTTTGTAACAACGCAGAGAGTTCTGTTGCATTTGTTATGTGGTTTATTTTACAGAAGCTGGTTCCTTGTAAAACTGGTCTTTGAAATTTGTCTATTGTTCTAGGTAGCAGTTGAGAGTTAGTAAAATGTATTTGAGATCCAAAACTCAAGAATGCTTGCCTAAGATCTTTCATGTGCATGTCAAAGTCATTTTGATCAGATCATATAAGGCTATTGTCACCACTAGAGTTGCCAATCTCCAGTTGGGACAGGGCATCCCCCAGTTTGGAGCCCCTCCCCCCACTTCAGGGCTTAAAGTGGGGGAAAAGCTGCTGAGCACTCCATTATATCCTATGGAGACTGGTCCCCATAGGGTATAATGGAGAATTAATCTGTGGGTACCTGGGGCTCTGAGGGGGGCTGTTTTTTGAGTTAAAGGCACCAAATTGTCCACATAGCTGCTGGTGCCTCTCCTAAAAAAAACAACAACAACCAAATTTCAAGATTATTTCCAATGGAAGGAAAGCATTTAAAAGAAACATGGTCCCTTTTAATGCAATGGCAGCTCACCCAGAACTCGCTTCGGAGTTCCCTCTCCCAGAGCCTCCTGTTAAGTCCCTCATCCACTTGTCGACCTCACCTGGCAACCCTAGTCACCACTTGCATGCCCAGCCATCCAAGCAGCTTCTGTTTATTTCTCTAAAGCAGTGGAAAATGCATCCAGGGCCTCCCTTCCTCCTGCTGTCGCCCGAAGGAACCTCAGACCACCACTGCCTCTGAAGCAGTGTATCCAAGCTGCAGGTAAGTTCCTGGTGCTTGTACAGGGATTTCAGGTCCCTGAGGTTCCTGAGGAGCTGCCAGCTCCATCACCCTCCTCCTGTCAACCTCTGCAGCATTTTGGAGTACCTGGCCTCCCTCCTCCTGCACACACTTTCCTTTTAAGCCATTTGGGCTACTGAAGGCAGTCCAGTACTTCTCCCAAGGCCAGCAGCGTTTACTTCTGGTCAGGCAGACTGAGGCAATGAGCCAACACCCAACTACAGCAGAGCTGCTCTTGGCTAATACCTCATCATTTTTATCTTGTCAATAAACTGTAGATTTCATGGTGGCATGAAAATAAGTACAATGGCTGAAACAATGGAACTTACCCTGGAAAGCTCCTTCTACTTGACGTTATGGAAGGCATGCTGATAGATGGTACCTGAACTCCCTCAGTGCATCCTTTTGAGACATGGAACTAGGTTTTAAAATACTGCATCCATTACCAGATGGTGCTCTTCTCCCACCCACTTCAGAATCCTCTGAAGTGATCCACAGACTTCCATGATTTGTGCCTATTCTTTATCAATATAAACACTTCCACTAACTTCAGCTATGAAGATATTCAAAGCTCAAAAGGGTGCAGCTGCTGAAATAACAGGAAAAAAGACAGTAGAATTAACATACAGAACTTGAGAAAAATGTGTTGGTAGTCACCTCCCAAGGAGTTGGAACACTGTTTCCATCTTTTAACACAGGATGCAACTACTGGTGGACGGACCTCTTGATGGCACCTGGTATTTTTGGCCCCTGTGTGACAGAGTATTGGACTGGATGGGCCATTGGCCTGATCCAACATTGGCTTCTCTTATGTTCTTATGTCCCACTAAGTACAATGAACCTTCTTGCTAAGTTCCAGTGTTCCGTTCACTCAAAGAAGGAGAAATCCTGCTCAAAGCTGCTCACATTATCTAACAAAGGAAGAGCTACCAAGCAGGACAAAGTAAATTATTGGACTCGCACTGGCCAGCCAAAAAGAATGCAGCTTGTAAATGCCTGAGTGGCTGTTCTACAGATATCTACTATGGATCTGTTCATAATGAAGGCTAAGGATCTAATTATGATTTGAATAGAATGGCCTGTGATATCATATGCCAGGTGAATGGGCCCTCATGACTATCTATTTAAGGAAGCTCTGGGGATCCTCTTCTATTACAATGTATTTAAACATTTATACCCCACTTCTCTCTCAGACAATGTGGCTGATCAAACTGCAGCCTACAGAGACTAAATACAGTCTTCGTAAATAAGTTGTCCTTCTGATGCAAAACTTTGCACAGGTCCACGGTAGTCCTCTTTTTTGGAAACTTCAGTTTTGAGCAAAATGTTGGACGATACATCAGTGATCACTGATTCTGTGATCAGTGAAAACCCACATTCATCTTGGGTTAAAAAAAGACCCCAGTGGAATATGCTCAGTTCTAGATCTAATAGTGCTTTACACACCTGCCCTGCATAAATTATCCAAATCAAATTTGTTCAAATGGACTCTGTTAGGCACAGAAATGGAAATGATCAATAACCTGACAGCTCTGAAAACACAAATGTAGAACTCTCTAAAATGTGCATGCTTGCTGGCAGCCAGGAAACTAACTAGAAGAGGAGTGCATCCTCTGGTGGTAGAGAAAGAGCTTGCATAAAAACTCAGATATGACAATAGCTTTTTTGTTCATCAGAGAGCCAGTTTGGTGTAGTGGTTAGAAGCATGGACTCTAATCTGGGAGAACCAGGTTTGATTCCCCACTCTTCCACATGCAGCTGGTGGTGTGACCTTGGGTCAGTCAGAAGTTCTTTCAGAGCTGTTCTCTCAAGGGCAGTTCTCGAGAGATCTCTCTCAGCTCCACCTACCTCACAGGGTATCTGTTGTGGGGATGGGAAGGGGATTGTAAGCTGCTCTAAGACTCCTTTGGGTAGTGAATGGCGGGGTATAAATACACTCTCTTCTTCTTCATGAACTATAATCCATCATAATGTTGGAAGACATGAGCATGAGTTTGATAACAAGTTGAATTCATGTATATATGAACACATGAAGCCGCCTTAAATTTAGTCAGACCATTGGTCTAGTACTGCCTACTCTGGCTGGAGGGATCTCTCCAGGGCTGCAGGTGGGTCTTTCACATCAACTACCACCTAATTCATTTAACTGGCAATGGTAACAATTGAAGCTGGGATGATCAGCAGGCAAAGTAGATGCCCCACCACTGAGTCCCAGCCACCCCACTACCAAATGTACCCAAGCTGTTCTTTTTCCCCCCAAAATCACAATCACACATGAGATTTGAATGCTTTTGTTAGAGTTACTATTACTATTTGTGGTGGTCTTGGGCCACAAACAATAAACTTTTGACTGACTGCTATTACTACTTAGCTTACTATTATTTATTTATTACTACCATTACTATTTTTATTATCATATTCCACTGTGACACAGAGGTGGCAGTGGGGGGCCAGAGGAGGCCCCACCTACTGGACCAAAGGTAGCAGCTACTTCAAGACAAGGCGGGGCACTGCTTGGTCAGGCAGTAGCAGAAAGATGGCCCCAAAAGAAGTGGGGGTATACCACCTGCTTGAGAGTCTCCCTCTCACCAGGCAGCGGCTGAGCACAGGAGCAGGGACAGAAGGTTTGCCACCCAAGGGCATTAACTGGAGGCATGGGGGAGAGCAAGGGCCTCAGTCTTGCCCTATGTAAACCCAGAGTGGGTGGGAGTCAGGAGTTAAGAGATGGACAAGGCTCAGAGAAGGGAGGAGCAGTGCTGGGGTTGGCCAGCATGGCTGGAGCCCCAGAGATAAAAAGGGAGGTATCAAGAGAGACAGGGGGGAGAGGAGGGCAAGCTGGCTAGGAAATGCTGAGAAGGGAGGAAGAGGCATCTAGAGGGGGGAGCTGTATCCTTGGGCTAGATGAAGGAACCAGACCTGGGTAGGCTTGGACAAACTGCCCCACAGCAGAAGCAAAGCTCAGCATCCTGAAGTTTAAAAGGGGCAAAGAGAGCACGTGAAAGGAAACCATGTGGAAACCTATGTGGGTGTGGTTTTTGGAAATAAAGAAAACTTTAAAGAGCAGCATTGGGTCCAGGTGGGTCTTTGCTGACCATGGAAAAGCTTAGTGAGGTCCCCTAGTGGGTCAACACACACCCTGAAAAGTTCAGTGTTGCTCATTAGAGCAAACCAGAATAGGGATGAATCAGAGGTATTTTAATATTGTAACAATCCTATTAAGGGACCACTGTTCTACCAAAAGTGTTACTACAATAGATTCCCCACCTGTATTTTAATAAACTTTTGTATTACCAAACTGCATAATTGGGTCATGTCAGTGAACTGCAAGCAGGGAAATATGATGTGCCAGTCAGTCAGCTTAATTCTAGCACAGAGAGAGAATGCCAAAATGATGTTACAGAACGTATTTCCCCTGGTGGATGCAAAATGATAATGGCGCCTGAGCCTAGAGCAATTGTCAGAAATGAGATAAATTTCCAACTAGAAGTGAGAAAGGTCCTACTGTGGTCAGCAAGGATGCTCACATTTAATATCATTAATATTCTATTCCATCCTGACTCCTGATACCATGCACTTGTAATCTGATTAAATACACTTGAGATGTTTGGTCATATGAGTGGAAATAAATTGTTGAGTTTCATTTGGAAACTGTACCCCTGAATTTATATCCATATATGGACAGACCAAAACATATTCTCATTGGGTTCTATTCCTCTAAAGGGGCCTGGTGAAATCCTGTGCCCAAACTATAAAACAAGATATTCAATCTGGATTTTACTGGTTAAAGTTAAAATCAACACCATCTAGTTTTTCAACTTTGTAACAAAATATTTGATAAATAATAGCTACATAGCAAGAAAGAAAGAACCCCAGGATACTTTGGGGATTACACAAATTAATCCTGCTCTCCTCTGTGGCCACTTTCAGGCATCATAAAAAAAAAATGATAGTTCTCTGGCTGAACTCCAGAAGTTCAATGGAGGCAGAGTTCATCAAAGTAGCTGTTTCTGTGCCTGAAATGTGTGAAATAATAAAAATGAAGAGAGTGTGTGCATCTGCCCGGTGCTTTCCTTTCAGCACTGAAGAATTATACCAGCTCCCTCCCTTCAGTGGGCAACATTTAACAAGAAACACGGTGCACTGTGTCTAGTATAACTTCCTCCAGGTCCCCATGCCATTACACTGCATATTTCCCTGCCCTGCCCATCATTTGTTTACTGCTGAAGGCGATGGGCAAATGCTATTAAGGCAAAAGATACTGTACTAGCAGTAATAGGAGGGGAGTGAAAACTCAACATGGAGTTGCCTTTCTGGGACTGCAGAAATGAGGTAGTCAGATATCTTGGACGCTGTACTGTACAGGTCTGGTGGGTGATGCTCAGCCTGGGAAAGTCACAAGCTGTGCAAATCTGCCAAGCAGCACTGCAGTGATGGAAAGGGAAGCAGAACTGTGTGCACTTATTTCTATGCCATACTCATAACCACAGGACTTTCTGTTCGACTGCTACAGGTTGGCCTTCCATGAAGGAGCAGCCCAGCCATTTATTACAGGGTAAAGTGTCAAAAGTCAAACAGTAGAAAAGAGTAAGTGTCCAGCAGAACCTTAAGGACTCACAAAATTTGTGGTAGGGTATGAGCTGTCGTGAGTCACTGCTCATTTCTTCAGAAGTCAAACAGGAACTGCTTCCTGCTTAGCTACAGATGATCAATTATTGATCCCATCCCTGCAGAATTCAGTTATCTTACTATGCTGTTCAGAAAGTAGCCTGAGCAATGACTGAGCAAAGATGTGCTGCTTTGCACAAATCAGATTTGTTCAGCTCCTTAAGCATTAAGCCAGAATACAGTAGTGGTAGTGACTCCAGTTTCTAATAGAGATATTTCTAATTGATCAGGATGCAGCCACTTTGTCCCCAACTCTAGAGTTTGAAAATAATCTCCAGTGCCACATGGTATTATGAGAATAAACTGGATAATACATGGTTCACAGAGAAATACTATAAAAGAACAGAATTCTCTTTTAAGCTGCTCCACCTTATCTCATTGACTCTAGGCCTTATACTGACATCACCCAATCAAAAAAAAAAATGCAATACAGGTAATTTATGTGAAAGATCTGTGCACAATGTCATGCTGGAGGAAAGGATTCTCCCATGCCTACAGCTGCTGAACAAGCAAAAAACTTCCTGTCCTCCCCCTCCAGCAGCCCTCCCCCTTCCCAAACAGAGAAAGCCTGTGCCAGGCTTTCATCCTATACTGAATGTTCAGTGCCTTGAAGGAATGCAAAGGAAAATGTCACCTTTCAGAAATTAAGAACGGCTCCAAAACCTATTTTGTCCCCTTTTAACCCTCCCATCCCCAAATATTTGTATAGTGCCACCAAATGTCAAAGGACACTTGATAGTTATTTATCCAGTTGCAAGACCCCAAACAAGGTGTCTCTTGATACTTCAGTCTAACCTTTCCTCCTACAGAATGAACCTCAACTCAGCAACACATTTTACCTCTTTCTCACAGATCTATTCATCAAAAGGTAGACCCTAGTGTAAAGCTAAACCTACAAATGACAAAAGTTACACAAAAGAAACATCTTCCTTTCTCACCTCCACAGTGTTGCCTCAAATCAGAGCCAGGGATTACACCATTTAAAACTGAATCTGTAAAGCACAGAAGAGGACAGTACCTATTCCAGGATCCCTGTAATCCTCTCAGCCTGATCCCATCATCTTTAAATCATTTGGCATCCTTACTGCCTGCAACAGCAATACAGAAGAGATTCCCTCCACACATACCTAACCCTCCCTGCACGCACATACATAAACAGTTAAAGGGCAAAGAAAAAACTATCTCGACTGAGCAAAACCTCAGAGTAGAACGAGTTTAAATGAATACATCAGCAATATCTCATCACAGGAGAGAGATTACATAATCTTCCCATTTCAGCATCCGGCAGTTCAGTATTTTAAGGAACGCAGCCTTGCACTGCATTGTAGAGCTTTCAGAATTCCTCCAGAGAGGGCCCAAGATATTGCAGAGACGCATGCAGCAATGCATCCTCCGTTTAAAACATCCCAGCTCTGGAGATGAGAAGGGGGAAGCAACCTCCCGTTTCTTCTGTCAAGGTAGCTGAAACAACCTTACTATACTGATTCCAGGGAGAACAAGCGAGGCAAAGAGAAGCAGCAAATGTGCTGAGTGGCCTAAACGGCCGAGGGTTGTACTGAGGTCATCTTCAGAAGAGCCCCTGCAGTCTTTGCTAACTTGCTTGGCGAGGGCTGTTCACTGCACATTACTCTCTCGTTCTGCACAAGCACACACACACAAAAAATGGAAATGCAGCAAGGGCAGGGAAACTGCAGTCCGTGAAGAAGACAAAAGGTGTGCGCGGGGGGAGGGGGGCTGTTGTTGCAGGAAACCAGAAGGCCGGGCGAGGTGCCTCGTATGGGTGGGAGTGGGCGCGGGAACGACTTACCCAGGAAGAGCCAGATGGAGCCGCCGGACACGAGGAACAAGGTGAGCATGCCTGCAGGAGCCGGCTGCAGCATGGGCGGCCTGAAGCAGAGAGTGCAGCTGCTTGAGGGAGGTTACTGCAGTAACTCACTGCAGTGACTGAGGCAGTGGCAATCCGCGGCGGCGCCGGGGACTGGCTCGCTCGCCCTGCTCCGAGGGGTAAGCACGCCCGCCAGTGACTCCCGCAGCAGAGGTTATTTTTAGCAAACACACACTGGATCGCCTTAAAGGAGGCGACGCATCTCTACCGGTGCGAAAAGGATGACTGGCGTGTGTGTAAATGCCTGTGTATGCGTGCGCACCGGCATAACGCTCCCGCCTAGCCGCGGGGGTTGGGCTCTGCGGGGCCGCGTGTGTGGAGGAGAAGAAAGGGCGCCTCGCAAGGAATCCCCTCGCGCCACTGATTGCTGAGAGCCCGCGTTGCGTTGTGCTAGGATCGGCGATAGATACCCAGGTTCACATCCCTATTTTGCCATGAAGCCTGCCCGGTGACCTTGGCCACACTCAAAAACTCAGCCTCACTTACCTCAGACTTCATTGGAAAATGGCTGCTGATCTTTCTTCCCCCCTCACCACGGACTTCTTAATGTATCATTTCATTCTTCTGCACTTGACGATTGACAGAACTGCTTGACTTGACCGCAATAAGCAAAATATTACTTGAGGAGATGTGAGATTGCCAGCAACTTTTTAAACTACATTGTTATTCCACTCTTTTCTCTTTGCATTCAGAATAATAGTGTACATATTAACTGGCTCTGTCGCCCTGCTCTGAGGTGCAAGCACTCCGGCCAGTGACTCCCATATATGAAGAAGTGAGCAGTGACTCAGGATTTCACTGCCACATTTTTTGTTAGTCTTTAAGGTGCTACTAGACTCTTGCTCTTTTGTACTTCTACAGACAGACTAACATGGCTACCCATCTTGATCTATATTAACCCCATGTTACCCTCACAATCAACCCAGGTAGGTTAGGATGAGACCAAAATAACTGGACTAAGGTTACTAAGGCCCCGGTCACACCGGAAGATTAGATCCACAAGAGGGACCGATCGAGGGCACATCAAGCGGGCCCGATCACACCGCAACATCTGGGAAGCGGCACGCACCCGTCCCCAATCCGTCTCTTCCAGCCGAAGATGTGGAGTTAAAATAAACCTGCTAAGCACTACTACTTACCAGAAAATCTGCTGCACGGGCGGCCATGTGATTGCCAACGTGCCCGTCTCCCACAGCATGCGAGGTCCCCTGCCGAACTGCGCAGGCGCACACATGCACATCAGCCTCGCTCTCCTGTCCGTGGCTTCCCCCTCGCATCTGATCGCGCTGGGGAGCATATGCGCGGCCGTGGGATCTGTCTGATCCTGCTGCAGCGCTTCTCTTTTGCTGCGGCTCTAAAAAGCCGCACTTCAGCCGTGTCTCTCCCCCTAGTGTGACTGGGGCCTAAGTTTGTTCATGGCTCCAAATGTCTGACACATCCTGCACTACCTCACACTGGCATTCCTCGCCAAGGCAGGCTCAGGGTGGCTTACATCAAATGCACTAGCTTTCACTAGCCACGATGGGCATGGATCAAGGAGACACGTGGTGGGGCGTACAGTTAGGAGCAATTTGTCAACTTCCTCTAGACTGGGTGGACTGAAATGATCCATAACCTGACTCGAAGACGTGCATGGAGCCTCGAGTTTGCTCACTGTCTCAACTGTGGCAGGGAGGTCACGGCAGAGCAACAAGACTTTGTCTGCGAAGTAGCTCGCAAAGGCCTCACAGCCAATATCCAATTCCCTAACGTTTGACCTGTCTTGTGGCAGAGTCGTCATGACCAAATTGTTCTAAACAATTGGGCTGGGTGTGAGCTTGCAGATGCAATCAGAGCTGCGGAGTGTTCTCTCTTCGCAGCTTTGACTGCCATCTCATAGGACCTCATAAACACCCGTCTCCCACAGCATGCGAGGTCCCCTGCCGAACTGCGCAGGCGCACACATGCGCATCAGCCTCACCTTGCTCTCCTGTCCTTGGCTTCCCCCTCACATCTGATCGCGCTAGGGAGCATATGCGCGGCCGTGGGATCTGTCTGATCCCACTGCAGCGCTTCTCTTTTGCTGCGGCTCTAAAAAGCCCTAACGTTTGACTTGCCTTGTGGCAGAGTCGTCATGACCAAATTGTTCTAAACAATCGGGCTGGGTGTGAGCTCGCAGATGCAATCAGAGCTGCGGAGTGTTCTCTCTTCGCAGCTTTGACTGCCATCTCATAGGACCTCATAAAAGTCCTATAAGATGTTCTTGTAGCTTCATTGTGGGTGCGCTCCCACTGTCCCTTTAGCCGTCTTAGCCTTCACTTCATCAGCCGCAACTCCTCAGTGTACCAAGGTGCGAGCTTAGAGCGAGGGTGCAGAGGGTGTCAGGGAGCGATCTCATCAATGGCTGCAGAAAGTCGGCTATGCCAATCTACGAACTCATCTAATGAGTCACCAGGGGGCATCTGATCCTGTAGAGCCATCTGAAGCCTTACAGGGTCCATTTGGCTCCGCGGGCAAGCTAAAATACGCTCGCTAACCCAACAAGGTCGGGGTGAAACATTCAAATGGGCCCTCAGGGCAAGGTGGTCCAACCATGGCACTGCCTGGGCAGTGATTCGGTCCACCATGACCCCCACCTCAAAGATCAGATCAAGCATGTGCCCAGCCCAGTGGGTTACATATTGGGTGAGTCCCAGAGCTGCCATGGATGACACTAGGTCCGCTGCCTGAATGAAGGTCACGTCATCAGCATGGACATTGAAATCCCCCAAGACTATCAGTCTAGGGTGTTCTAATGCCCAGCCCAACACGGCCTCCATCAGAGACAGCAGGCTATTGGCCGGTGCATTGGGCAGCCGGTACACCAGCCAAATTGCCAAACTCTCCTTGGCTTCCCACACTAGACCGGCACACTCTATGCCCGCAATCTTAGGTGGTAGGAGCGCTCTGAAGGAGTAAGCCCCCCGAATTAATAGAGCCACTCCTCCCTCCGCCCCTTAGTACAAGATTGGTGGAGGACCGAGAACCCAGGGGGAGCCAACTGAGAGAGAGCTACTGTCTCTCCTTCTCGCACCAAGGTCTCAGTCTTGCACGCCAGGTCTACTTTCTGCTCAAGCAGGAAGTCCTGAAGGACCATGGTCTTATTATTTATAGACCTGGCATTATACAACACCAATTTTGGAGGGGGGTCATTCATCCTAGCCCCACTGCCAGCAACCCTTGCGATGGGATGTAGGCTGGAAGGGGGCCAAGCCACTCCACTTCTCCATCCCCTTCCCTTGTCTCTATGCCTCGTCCCATCACTATACTTTCCCCTCCTGCATTTTGTGATGTTGCAGACAAGGGATGAATACACACAGAGAGAGACCTTTATTGGCATATGTGGGATGAATATTCCTTTGTGACCCAACCGGAGAAGTATTGGCTTTCCTACATTCATGCCCTAGCATATTAGCCTTTGCATTAATTTGAGTTGTCAGAAGTCACAAATGTCACCTTCCCTGTGAAGGGTTCAGTTAACTGCATATTAGCAGAAATTCAGCAGGTACAACTTTTTGCAGTTGTGGGGAAAGCACACCCAATTGGGATAATGAGGATTGTTGCTAGCACTTTATCCTGTTTGAATTTTAATGTCGTATTTATTAATGTATGTGATTTTGTTATGATTGTTTTATGCTAATTTTATTGTTGTAAGCCACCCTGAGCCGGCCTTGGCCAGGAGGGCAGGATAAAAATTTAATAATAAAATAAAATTAAAAAATTCTTTCAGAACAAAAAATAAGAAGGTGTCATATTCAGCCACAGGTAGAGACTTCCTTTCTCCTATAGAACGTCTTCTCTTCAGCCAAGTTCAGTGTGTAGTAGTTTCAGTGAAAGCCAGTTTGGTGTAGTGGTTAAGTGCACTGACTCTAATCTGGGAGAACCAGGTTTGATTCCCCACTCCTCCACTTGCAGCTACTGGATGACCTTGGGCAAGCCATAGTTCTGTCAGAGGTGTTCTGGAAAGAGCACTTTCTGTCAGAGCTCTCTCAGCCCCACCTTACCTCACAGGTTGTCTGTTGTGGGAAGGGGAAGGGAAAGGAATTTGTAAGCCACTCTGAGACTCCAAGTGAAGCGTGGGGTATAAATCCAATCTCTTCTTCTTTTAGTATATGATGACACTTTCAATAAGCTCACAGGTAATTTCATCATCATCACCACAACTAGTCACTTATATTTGGATTTAACAAGTGAGCCCATTGTGTAAGGCATAGAATTCAGACAGGATTTTTGTTTGTTTGTTTTTTGCATGGCCTGGCATTACACACCCTGGTGTGGATCTGAATTCCTGGCCCTGAAGATCTTGCTGACAACCCTAAATCTGGGAGTAAGCCCAGTTATTGTGCTGACAGAGTTGAGGAAGAGAAGAAAGCACCCAATATTTTCCATGCTCTGCTTTGGGGAGCACTTAAAGAAAGCAGATGTGGAATGCATATGACACTTTCTTAAGATCATTGGTCATTCATGACAACTCAGCCCAACTCTCCAGATGACTTCTCCCAGAGGCTTCACATAGATGTTAAAAAGTATGGGGAACAAGATGGAACCTTGCAGGACCCCATACACCAGAGTCCGAGGGGCAAAGCAGTACTCCTCCAGCACCCTATTCTGAAATCTCCCAAGGGGAGAGGCATATGTTTCCAATGCAGAAGCATTAGACCATTCTTCTGATGGGGAAATAATAATTTAAGCATTCTTTCTGCCTTCATTTCTAGTCATTATTATATATTTCCTTTACTCTAGGAAGTAGTAGATTTAATTAAAACTGGATGTCACTTGATGTCCCAATATCTATTATTAATATGAGCAATTTTGAGCTAATATTAAAATAAGAGAGATTTTCTGAACAGAAATGAAATGTTAATGTTCACATAAATTGTATATGCTACATTTGCAATTAGCACACAGTTCTTTTTAGAGGAAAGCAGATGGGATCTTCAAGTAAACAGGAAAACACATAGTGTATACAGTAAATTTGGCCTGTGTTTCAGAATCCAAGCCTCTCATTAAGTATTAACATCCCTAACTGCCACTGTTGGGAGGGAAGGTGGCATGGTATAGCCCAGCCTCATCAAAATGTAGAAGCTAAATGGGATTTGTATTTGGACGGGAGACCACCGAGGAAGGCTCTGCAGAGGATGACAATGACAAATGGCTTCTGCTTCTCATTTGCTTTGAAAGCCCCTTGCTAAAGTTGCCATAAGTCGGTTGTGACTAAACAGCACATAAATACTTACATGACAGCTTCTGTAGCTTTTTCTAAGCAGCTTTCCATCACTTGGTATCCTTATGCTATAAGAAACTGGTTCTCTGAGCAGAATCATGATGGAAAGCTCAGACTGCTATTCCAAATTAAAGAACCATAACAGTCAAATCACATTTGACACTGTTAACACACTGTGCACATAGCACAGAGACAGATATTGTGTACATTATCTAAATTGTTCTCCACTTGTTTTATGGAAATAAAGTAAGAATGTTTACATGTACCAACTAAGAAACTAATAGGACAGATGGTTGTACCATAAAATCAGTTGTGTACTACACTGTTGTGAGTCGAGAACTACAAAACCCTATTGGCATCTAGGATGATCAGAGTATGCTTGTCCTTAGTCAGAAGACCAGCATACAGAATGATGGACCTTAACCATTAATTCATAACTCTATGGATCTTTCAGTCTGGCACTAGAGTAGCAAAGTGGGTTTTTGATGTTTGTGACTTTCAGTGATGGGGAGAATAATCCTGTGTTGTGCCTGCAATGTGGCAGAAGGCTGCAGAGCAGCTGTGATGTTGCCAATCACCTCCCTAAAAGAATATGTGGTAGCCGAAAGGGAAAAAAGGTGCCTCAACAGTGTTGCTGGCTGTCACAGGCTGGGGTGTCAGTCAAAGTGAGTCCAGAACAAGCCAAGGTCAGGAGCCAAGAAGACAGTGCAAAGTCCAAAAAGCCAAGCTGGGGTCAGGAGGTAGAAACACAGCCAAGTCCAAATCACTAACCAGAAATGTAGTCCAAAGCCAAGTTGGGATCAGGAGCCAGGAACACAGAGCCAAGTCCAAAGCCGGGGGGTCCAAAGATCTAGAGCCAAAGATACAAGAACCAAGCCAGAGTGGATGCTAGCAGCATAAAGCTGACTTGTTGCTTCCACGAAGAGTACTGCCCAGAGTGTGGAGGTAAATGCTGCTACCAATTAGCCAGCTGCACGATCAGTCAGGGTCCTGTTCGAACTCTGGGCTGGCTGAGTGTCTCCCTTGTAACCTGGCCTCTCTTCGTCTGCTTGCTAAGTTTTGTTGCTGTCGCTCCCTTAAACGAGTCACACGTGGGGGTGAGTCAGGAGGACTTTCAGCTTGCAGTTCTTCCTTCTTATCTGGGCAAGGTGTGAAGACTGCTGTTACAAGCACTTGCCAGCTATCCTCTGCTGCTTCAGAGGGGCCAGCTGTGGTTACTGCAGGCTCTGTCAGCTCATTGTCATCCATGCCCATGACACTGGCCACTGCTGTAGTGGGATCCATAGCAATTCTGCCATGGCATTCTGTTCCAGCATCATTACAAGGCAGGGGACGGGAGGCAGGAGCAATGGGAGTCATGAGCCGAGGAGGCTGAGCCATGCATCCATCACTGGCAGGAGGCCAAGAGGGGGAGGCCACAGAAATGATACTCCTCCTCTCTCTTACAGAGACCAGCTCCTGTCACAAGCCCCAGTGACCTGTCAGTGGGGAGGGGGGCACCACCCGTCACCCTGCGGGGACCCCGCAGATGCACTCACAGGGCCTCACAGGGTGATGATGGACAGGAATATGGATAGGAGGGTGCATCCCACTCAATGCCAGTGGTGCCACCCACATTTTTGAGGGCATCCCCATGCCAACTCGTGTGCTACCCCCACTGGAGGCACAGCAGGAGATGGAGCAGGAGTGCTGGGGTTCCTGAAGACACTCTGAGAGGTCCCACAGCAGCCTCTCAATGCACCCCTGTCCCTCACTGCATCCCTCACTACAGCAAGAAACTCCTCCAGATGCCCAGCAGCTGCCCTTACAGATGCTGTCCCACCCCTCCATTCATTGCTGCCCCCTGGAAAAGGCTTCCCGCCACTCATGATGGCTCTCCAGCTACTCCCACTTGATTGCCACTCACATGGAGAAAAGGGTGGGCTGAATGGTCTATACCAGACATGAGTTGTGTGCCAGGGGACCAGGCAAGGGGCCAGGATCCCCTCCCTCCTCCAGGCCACCAGCAGCCACAACGCCTGGCCCAGGAGTACCTGCCCTGCCCTTGTCTTTCCACATATTGGACACAGGAGCAGCAACAGACACTTTTGTGGAAGGGGAGGATGTTTCCCCCCAACCTCTGGATCACTGTTAGAGACTTCTCCAAAGTGCATTATCAACTGCTGGTCTTTGGGCAGTGCTAACAACTCTTTGTCCTCTGTGGAAAGTGTTTGCACATGGTAGAACCCATTTGCCAAAGTCATGAGGACTTTTAAAAGCTTCTCTTCGGCTTCTTTTTTTTTACATTTAAAAACTTTAAGAAAAATAATTGACTGCACAACTGGATACAACTTGTTGTTTTCTACCTACAAAGCTGGCCCTAAGTAAAATTATGGGAAATGTGCTAAAAGACACCCCTAGAAAATATATTAGTGGAATGAGTCACTCTGACAGAGTTATCAACGTGAGATTTACAGATGAAAATGAATGGATTCTCAGTAGGATTCAGAAGCGAAAAAGGAACACACAATTAGCTACCACGGGGAGGCAATTCACTTCTTATGTTGGCTGACATTTAAAATTCCTACCTTGTATGCAAACTGTATTAGCCATGATCAGGAATGCTTTGTTTCTCTCAGATCTCTCCATTTGACAGTATTTGCATGAAGCACAGAAAATGTGTCATGCAAAACTGTTGGGAAGAGGCAAATGGCAGCCTGATGTGACAAGTTCACTTCAGTCGTGGTAGTGCTCCAATAAAGTGGAATCAATGAGGGAAGCAGAACCACCTCAAAACACTTACTACATGGTTAGCACAGGATTGAAAAGGTCATCCATCTCATGGAGAGCTCAGATGGCCCATGTTTGAATCCCCACTCCTCCACTTGCACCTGCTGATGTGACCTTGGGTCAGTCACAAGCTCTGGCACAGCTGTCCTTGAAAAAGAGCAGTTTGTGTCAGTGTTCTCTCAGCCCCACCCACCTCACAGGGTGTCTGTTGTGGGGAGGGGAAGGGAAAGGAGTTTGTAAGCCGCTCTGAGACTCCAAGTGAAGGGCGGGGTATAAATCCAATCTCCTCCTCCTCCTCCTCCTCCTCCTCCTCCCTGATCTCTTCCGGGAACTAATTCCACCAGTGTGGACCCGCCAAAAGGTGGGTGTGGCTGGATGACCTAATTTCTGGTAACATGGGGTGTGTGGCCTAATATGTTCATGAGCTGTGTTGTCAGGGTGTGGCCTGATATGCTAATGAATTTCTGCTGTTGGGTGTGGCCTATTATGCTAATGAGTTCCTGCTGGGCTTTTTCTACCAAAAAAGCCCTGCTGTTATTAGCAAAAAGTCCCCATTAAATCTTATATGCCAGCTATAGTTTCTCCTCCGGCACCAAGGACAGAGGTCAAGAAGAAAAAGGAAGCTGATCTTTTCACCTATATCTGGAGTCTCTTAAAATAGGAATGTCAAAGATAAGGGCGAGAGGTGTTAACCAAACCCAGTATGACCTGTAGCACCTCTCCCATAGTCCATTTGAATTATGGAACCACCTTTAAGGCTAACGCTCTCTTTGCTGTTGTAACAAGTTATGAATATTTAAGAGTAGATATGCTACTTTTTGGATGGGAGACCTCCAAGGAATACCAGGGTTGTGATGCGGAGGCAGGCAATGGCAAACCACCTCTGAACATCTCTTGCCTTGAAAACACTGCAGGGTTGCCTTCACTCAGCTGTGACTTGATGGAAAAAAGTAAATAAACTGCCTGATTTAATGCTTTAATTTTAATAGCTAATTGAGGATCACATAACAGTGCCGTCACTGTCCTCAGCCAAAAAAAAGCCTGGTGGAACATCTCTGCCTTACAAGTCCTGCGGAAAGGCAACAAATCATTCAGACGTTCTCAGGCAGAGAGTTCCACCAGGTAGGGGCCAGGGCCAAAAAAGCCCTGGCTCTGGTTGAGGACAGCTGGATCTCTCTTAAATGTTTTATCAAGTTACAGATTTTGTGTCAGCTGTTCTATATGCATTTTTGGTTCTGATTTTGAACTTTATCGTGTTTTTGTAGCCTGACATTTTAAAAGTTACATGAATATGTGTTACCTCCTGTTTCAAAGACACACACACACAAAAACTGGGAAGATCTCAGAAAGAAAAATGGCCCTTGAGTATGGCTGAGGGATCTGAATTCAGATGGGATGGGAAGGATTTTTATTTACCTAGCTAATAGGACTAGTTGGCCAACAGACTGAGGGTAAGACAATAAGTTGCACTCTGGTATGTTGGTTATATCTTAGAACACAGAACATGAACACTATTGTCAAAATGGCTACCTTATTGCCATGGTTTGAATTTCCTACCCAGCAGATGGCAAAAACTCCCTTTTGTCTTGACCACTAAAATATAGTACTTCATGGCTGTTACAGTAATATGTGTTTCCTGTTCTGTCTTTGTCTCTTCCCTCCCACCAAGGCAAGGCCAATATCTGAACCTCTTATCCATTTTAGTGGCATTATTCCAAACAATTCATCCCATCTCACGCTATCCCAGATGTTAACCCTCAAGATTGGCAGGCTGATAAAACTTGATTGAACTCCTCTAGCAGTAAATTCCACATTTTAATCATTTATTGAGTAAAGAAGTATTTCCTTTTGTTCATCCTGAAACTATTGCCCATCAATTTCATGAGATACTCTTGAGCATTTGGGGGCTGGGAGAAAAAGTTCTTTCTGTCCACTTGCTCTATCCTGTGCATAATTTTATCAACATCTATTATGCCCCCCCTGTCTCTTTACTAAACTGAAAAGTCCCAGACTCTTCAGCCTTTCCTCATAGGAAAGGTATTCTAACCCCTTAATAATAATGGTCAATGTTCCCTCTAAGCTGTGGAGTCTCGTGAGCAAAAATTCTGCTTTGTGAGCTCCTGGCATTAAAGTTGTGAGCCAGCGATTTGGCTACTGCATAAATTAGTTTGCTCTGGAGCCCTCCTTCCTGAGCTGAGACAAAAATGTGTGAGCTGGAGGCTAGAAAAATGTGAGCTAGCTCACACTAACTCAGCATAGAGGGAACACTGGACACAACTAAAATAAAACTCACACTAACTCAGTTTAGAGGGAACATTGATCATGGTTGCCCTCTCGTGTACTTTTTCCGGCTCTGCAATGTCCTTTTTGAGACATGATGACTAGAACTACACACAGTACTCCAAATGAGGCTGCATCATAGATCTATACAGTGGCATTATAATACTGGCTGTTTTATTTTCAATCCCTTTCCTAACAATCCTCAACATACACTTTGCCTTTCTCAGTGTTGTGGCACACTGGGATGACATTTTCATTGAGCTATCCACTGCAACCCCAAGGTCTCTTGCCCTCTCAGTCCCAGCAAGTTCAGAACCCACTAGCATGGACTTAAAGCTGGGATTTTTGTTCAAATGTGCATCACCTTACACTTACCTTATATTCATTTGCCATATTGTTGGGCACCTAGACAATTTGTAGAGATTCTTCTGGAACTCTTCAGAGTTTGCCTTAGTTTTCAGACCCACAGCAGAGGAACTACTGAGAATGTGTGGCTCTAAAATTTGCAGATCTAATGCATGAAGGTGCAAGAAGCCTGGACTACTCTTTTCTGTAAAGTCAAAAGAACTGTAAAAATGTTGCATAGCAAATTCCTTTTTCTATTAGCACTGTAACCTTTATTTAAGAATGAGAGTTTAACCAACATATAAGCATTATAAATATCAAGGTAAAGGTAAAGGTTCCCTTGCTCAAAAGCCAGTCGAGTCCGACTCTAGGGTTGCGGTGCTCATCTCCGTTTCAAAGTCGAAGAGCCAGCGCTGTCCGAAGACGTTTCTGTGGTCATGTGGCCGGCATGACTAAACACCAAGACGCACAGAACGCTGTTACCTTCCCACCGAAGTGGTCCCTATTTATTTACTTGCAATTTCTTGCTTTTGAACTGCTAGGTTGGCAGGAGCTGGAACTAGAGACGGGAGCTCACTCCGTCATGCGGCACACTCGGGTCTCGAACTGCTGAACTACTGACCTTCCACAGCCTGCAGTTCAGCATCTTAACCACTTGAGCCACCATCAAACAAGCACTCTAATATTTTGTTCACTGTTGTTTAAGGCAGCAAAATAAATCATTTTAGGAGGTGTGACCTTCACAGTTCTCCTGCTACATTTTGTCCCAGTATTAAAAACATTAAAAGAATAGCTTGTCTGGATTTATCCTTCCCCCAAAATATTATAAACTTTAAAGAATATTTTGTTTTAAAAGAATAGTGTGTTTGGTTTTATTGACCCCAAAAACATATGATTTGACACCAAGATGAGCATCCTACAAGAATGTGAAAAAAGATCTGCCATCTTGAAAAATGGCAGCTACAGGAAAAATGTCTGTCTCTGCAACTAATATAATAATGTATCTGGTTTTATTGACCTCAAAAACATATGTGTTGATACCAAGATGAGCATCCTACGTGAATTTTAAATATCACAATAAACATATTGGAAAAATGTCCCCAAATTGGAATGTCTACCCAAGAAAAATTTGAAGCAGTAGTGCCCTGAAACACACACAAACAATAAAATTCTCTGTACATAGTTTTGGAGGAATCTGTGGTGGATCCAGGACTAGTTTGGTAGCAGACTTTGTCAAAAGCCTTTTGAAAGTCCAAGTATATAATGTCTACTGTCTCACCATTAACTACATGCTTGTTCATTTTCTCAAAGAACTCCAAAAGATTGGTGAAGTAGGCCTTCCCTTTGCAGAAGCCATGATGATTTTCCCTCAGCAGGCTTTGTTCCTCTATGTGCCTAATGAGTCTAACTTTGATTACAGTTTCTACTAATTGTCCTGGGACAGAGGTTAGACTAACTGCCCTGTAATTTCGTGGCCAGTAACTTCTCCTCTGGATCCCTTTTTAAAAATTAATGTAACATTTGCTACTTTACAGTCTTCTGGGATAATGGCTGGATTTTAGTGGCAAGCTACAATTTCACTTTTGAGTTCCATCTCAGATATATGTCATTAGGACCTGGAGACTTAATAGTTTTTAATTTTCCCAATAAGTCTAAAACTTAATCTCTCATTACCTCTATTTGACTCAGTTCTTCAGACTCCCTTCCTGAAAATAGTGGCTGTAGCATTGGCATATACCCCACAATTTCCACAGTAAACATAGGTGCAAAGTATTTATTCAGATGCTCCCCATCTTCCTTTAGCAATCCTTTTATTTCCTGGTTATCTAAAGGTCCAACTGCTTGTCTGGCTGATTTCCTGCTCTGGATAAGAACATAAGAACATAAGAGAAGCCAATGTTGGATCAGGCCAATGGCCCATCCAGTCCAACACTCTGTCACACAGTGGCCAAAAATTTAAAGAAATGCTTATTTATCTATTAAATAGATCTTATTGATCTATTTAAAGAGATGCTTATTGTTCACCGCAATGCTTTTTGCAGTCAGCTCCTTCAATTCTCTTTTTGCGTGCCTGATTATTAATTTATACTTCTTTTGCCAGACTCTACTCCCTTCTGTTCACTTCATAGAAACAGACCTCCCAATTTTTTTAAAAAAGAAGCCTTTTTGCTTTTTATGGTTTCCCTGACTTGAGTTGTTAATCATGCAGGCATTCTTTTAGGCTTCACAATACTTTTCTAACATGGGGAATGAATTCTATCTGAGCTTCAAAATAATTTCCAGACATCCTCTACAGATTTGACTGTCTTGTGTTTTCCTTTCTGCTTCCTTTTAACTAGTCTCATTTTTGTAAAGTTCCCTCTTTTGAAATGAAATGTTATTGTTTTCAACTTTAGGGGTAACTTTCCATTGACATGAATGCTGAAATTAATAGCATTGATAGTATTGTGATCACTGTTCCCAACTGGTGCAACACCATCTATATCTTGCATGAGGGCTTCAGCCCCACTCAGAACCAAGTAAAAAATTAGTACCCCTCTGGTTGGCTCAGTGACCACCTTTTGATGAAACAGGTTATTAGTCCACTCTGCTCAATATTTTCTTTACTATCTGGCTGCAGCTCATCAGGCAGGTCTCTGGCACCACTGTTACCTGAGATCCTTTGAACTAAAGATAGGAGAGACTGAACCTATGACCTGCTACTGCACTAATGTGGCCTGTACATTTATTGTAAAAAACAAATATGTCCTGTTAGTTGCTAGAGGCTTTTTTAGACAAAAGGTGATGTCCAAACTCTCCCCAGCTTAGAAACATTGTTTCTCCCCATTCCAGGCTTCCTTGCCTGCCTGCTGTGGAAATTTGAGTGGTGCTCAATTGCTGCTACTGAAATACTGAATTATTTAGTTCAGTAGTCTTAGGGCACTAGTTTTGCTACATGTGCCTTCATCCAAAGGGTGGGAGAACACAGAGGCAGAATCTTACAGTTGCAGCTCTCTTATTAAGAGAGTGTGCAAGAGACTCATCTGGTATTTATAGTATCTGTTTATTTACAAATACTCAGGTTAAAGGCAGGCACACAATATGGTCAGTGCTAATCCTAACTTCTGTCTTCTTAACTGTTTACTTTGCAGCTGACAGCCCCACACAGATGGTGGAACATCCAGAAGCAAGGAGGCATCAGCCACCAAAAGCTATAGGTACTCATTTACACAAACATTTTCTAAACATAAGTATCCACTGAGGAAGCATTATATATCTAATTCTGAATCTGGTCCTCATATGGTGCAAAAAACCCCACAAAGAATGGGGCCAAGTAGAAATGGGGGTATTTTTCTGCAACCCTGGGGGGATTGATCTTGGCTACAGTTTTAAGGGAGGGAGGTGGGTAGGAGAGGAGGAGTGGGAGCTGCTGCCAGTCGCTCTGATGACGCCACATGAGCCAGGCTGGTTAAGCTGAAAGCACTGCAGGCAGGTGGAAAGGGGATGAGTGGGAGCCACCACTGCCCTGCAGTGTTGCCCCACCATGTGATACAAGCATGTGAAGACAGCAGTGCTGTAGTTGGGCAAGAGGGGGAAGATGAGAACAGGGGAGGAGGAGAGGGAGCCACCATTGCCCCCCATTGCTGCCCCTACCATGTGATACAGGCAGGTGAAGACAGCAGTTGAGAACCAGTTTGGTGTAGTGGTTAAGTGCGTGGACTCTAATCTGGGAGGACCGAGTTTGATTCCCCACTCCTCCACTTGCACCTGGCTGGATGACCTTGGGCAAGCCATAGTTCTGTTAGAGCTGTCCTTGAAAGAGCAGTTCTTGGAAGAGGTCTCTCAGCCCCGCCTACCTCACAGAGTGTCTGTTGTGGGGAGGGGAAGGAGTTTGTAAGCCACTCTGGGACACTGAGTGAAGGGCGGGTTATAAATCCAATCTCTTCTTCTTCTTCAGTGCAGGTGGGCTGGAGGAGGAAGAGAAGGAGGACGGGGCCACCACCAAGCAGGCAGGCAGGGCAGGGGAGCAGGAACTGCCATCATGGATGGTGGTGGTGGTGGATGGGATCCCTCCCTGTGAGTCTCATGGGGTTTCCCTCTTGTCCTTACCTAAGAACTTACCATAAACAAAAGTCTAAAATAACAAATAGTATATTTACTGTAGACAGCCATATTAACACTGGTGATTTTTGAATGCTGTTTAACAAGACACTTAATATTTCTGAGTTAAAAGCCTTTTATGACGTGTGTGTGTGTGTGTGAGAGAGAGAGAGAGAGAGAGAGGGAGAGGGAGAGCGAGAGCGAGAGCGAGCGCGCAGCAAAGATCTGATAACACTAGCAAAATTAAGAGGCTGGGTTCAAATGTACCTTGACTTGAACAAGTGCCAGTAAAGAATTGGATAACTTGGTAGTGTTCCCTTACAGGGATATTTATAGCATTGTTACGACAGGATAAATTATAACAAATATTTCTGCTGAAACAATATAGATCAGGAAAAATGTATTATGTGCTGATTTGATGTAAAGGGAGCAATTTGTGATTATTTGGCAGTTGTGGGGGTTTTTTTTACATGGTCAGAATACAGAAAATGTTTTTTCTTTAAAGAGCAATTCTCCATAATAGCTCATGACTCATCAGAACAAATTACCTATTCTGGCACCAAGCTGCCCAAAGTCAAAGGCAATAAGTCAAATGTCAAGAGATAATACTGACATGGGCGTCTTGTAGATATGTTCCCATCTTTGGAAATAACTCATAATATTTGGGGCTCAGATATGCAAAATAATAGTTTCTCGTATTAAGTGTCTATATTCTGAAGAGACAACCATTTCCTCAACAGCTCTTCCCTGACCACCAGCAAAATACCTGATTTTACTTAAGGGCACTTCTTCATAATGTCCATGATAATCCAATGATATCATTAGAAGCACTAATAATTTCTTTCACTTTGTCATGATCTGTGCAGGACTGGGAGCAAGGCCTAGTGCAGCCTGGTCCCAGGAGAGACCAGTGTGGGAGTGGAAAGCAGACACAGCCTACAATCTCCACAATGCTTAGTGACAGTTGTAATCAATCAGTGTCCAGGTATTCTTTGAGGTGATTGTTACATACTTTGTGGGTTGTGGAAAATGGTGTTCTTTCCTCTCACAGAGCTAAACTGAAGGGGGCTGTGTTCTTTTGCTCTTCTGCGGTCTTGTCTCACAGAGGGGACAGTCTGGTCTGAGGAGAAAGATCCCTCACTTGGGACAGAGTGAGTACAGGCAGGAGGCCTGCTATAAGAGGGCTGTGGGCCTTGAAATAGTAACTAGTTAAGTGAACAAGGTAGTCACGTTAGATTCATTTATATTGCCTTTATATTTTAAAGCACCTTGTCTTGTTTTCCTTGCCCCTATACTGTGTTAATGAACCATTTGTTTAAGTATTCTCTGCCTAGTCATCATGCCTATGCTCTCGGCTTAAAAAGGGGCATTTTGGATGGGCTTGGGAGGGTACTCTGGGCCTTCTCAAGGGACCTGAAGTCCAGAGTGGTGGCAGCTGGAGGTGGCAACCCCCTGGGGGTCATGACACACTTGTTTAGAAATAATGCTTGCAAGTGCATTTGGGAAATGTGTGTGTGTGTACAACAGAAGTAAATTCTAGGCCAAAGATCAAGGAGCCCAGCCCTGGCCCTAAAACAGTCTATCCTGTGCCATCCTGATACATGTGATACCATGCTTGAACATCACTGTGCCTCTTAGTTCACTCACAACTGGTATTACAAGATAAGGGGAAGCAACTCTTAAAAGCAGAGACCATTTGGAGTTGATTAGCAGAGACTGACAAAGATGCCAACAAGGATGGAGGAAGAACTGGGTGCACCCACATTTTGAGAGTAAGCAGAAAGGGCAAAATGTCATGGATCTGCCTGCCAATGCCTCCCCAGATGAAGAGGAGACTGAGGAAGTCAGCCCCAGCCTTTGGATGATGCAGAAAGACCCACTGGACAAGGAAGACACTTTATCAGGGGCAGAGGGACAGTCTTGGGCTGAGGCCGGCACACCATGCCCTCAGTTGTTACCCTTACCAGCTTTGAATTAAGAAGCTGAATAGCTGACTTTAGTTTCTGGGGGAAATTAATCATATGATAGGCCTCAGCAAGAGGTAGGGTAATAGCAGAGATCTTGCTACCAATGTTTACAGGGATTTTTCCCTTTAAGAGAGCTCTTAATAACCCATCTTAGGGTAAAATAGAGAATATTTTATTACAGGATATTTGGGGAATGTAATACACAGGAAGCACACATGGAATATACACACATACAAGATGTATGGAAATAAAGAGAGGAGCAAGATAATAGGGGGTTGTGGAAATATACTTTTACCTATACAGGAGATCAGGAGTCCATGGAGCAGAGAATGGAAAGATGGAAAATGTCCCAAATGAATTTGGGGGCGACCTACCAATAGAATGCCTGGGCCGGCACACAGAGACTGGGGCTGCACTAGGCTAGTTATACCCAAAAATGTGTTCCTAGGGCTTGCTAATGCAAGGGATCCCTCAGAACAAAGAACTGATGAGATTATTCAGAGTTATGATGGGTTAATCAGGACTAGAACAATGTAGTTTGGGAACTTTGTATAGCGTTTCTAGGAATGGAAAAAAGAGGCCAGAGGTTTCTTCTACATGTAAAGTAGATTTTAAGGTTGGATTTCTTATTAGTTCTCCAGTGGTTTGGAAGACTAATGGATTGCTAATTTAAATTAAAACAGAAACAATACTGCTTGATGAGCACCTGGTCTTGAGGTATGGGAAATGGGTAAAAGGCAGGACTTGTCATTGCCAAGGAAATGTGTGAGGGAAGGTGAGATCAGATTGATGGGATTAGCATTTGAAAGAAGTTACTCTGGGACAAGGCAAGTCAATTGTCTGGAGTATGCAGATGTTGGTGGTGGGGGGAGTAGTTGCAGCTGTCAAGGCAAGATCTCATGTGCTTTCCAGGGTCTGCCTAGGCATAATTATGGCCTGCTTGTCCTAGCTTCCATCTTTGAGTCCACTTATGTCAAGTTGCTTGGGGTCCATTGATGGTAGAAATGACCCCTCCTGATGGACAGATGGTCAGTGTACTTACATATCCCCACTGCCCAGGTTCTGAAGCAGAAACAGAAGCCCCATGGACTAGAACGCAAAGCGAGCGGGGGGGGGCCCTCCCATGCGCATAAAATTCAAAAGCGAGAAGGAGGGGAGCGGAAGTAAAAGTGGTGAAATCTGTTGGGAAAGACTTACCAAGGTGTGTATGAGCGTTTGAGCGCATATTCAGAGACTTTAAAAATCTAGGCGAAGGTAAACAATCCATAAAGATGGCGAGGAAGAGGACGGAGAAGGAGAAACTTTCAAAAGCGAAACCATCTGAGAGTCCACGACCAGAAGGAACCACCGGCTAAAACATTGGCGGAGTCCCTGCGCCCCCTGCTGGAACAGATGAATAAGCTCAGGGAACAGATGTCAACAATGAATCAAAGTATCACTACTCAGCAGACTCAATTGAACGAGACTCTTAAAATTACAGAACAAACAGCTGAGAAAGTGAAAGAAGTTGACGCCACTGCCCAAAAGGTGAAGAAAAAAGTACAAAAACTGGAAAAGAAGCAAGTTTCTACAGAAGAACAGCTTTTACAATTACAAATGGAAAAGGCAGACTTGGTCCTTAGTTTCCAAGGTGTCCCAGAGACTAAGGGTGAGAATCTGAAGCAAATGATGAGCGAAGTTTTGGCCCCAGTGACAGACCTGAAGGCGGAGTACCTCATGAGCGAAATGGATGTGGCCTATAGGTCCTATTCCATATACATAAAGAAGAATAATCTGCCTGGGGAAATAGTAATGAGATTCTCGAAGAGGCACGTGAGGGATTCTATCCTGAGAGTGACGGCGGGGACACCCTTGAAAATCGGGGACAGTACCATCAGGATTACGAAAGACATTCCATTTGAAATAAGACAACAGAGAAAGAAATATAAAGATCTAATTCTTTTTCTTCAAACAAATGCAATTGGCTATCGGTGGTTGTATCCAGAGGGCGAAACCTTCAAATTACAGGATAAAAAAGAAAAGATTGATTCTGTTTCCAAAGCACGAGACTTTTTGAGAATCCAGTTGGGTGAGCCAAAGGAAGTGGATAAGGAGGAGAAGGACAGTAAGTCCAGTGGCGAGCTGGACTCAGGGTCTTCTGGAGAGGACTCTCCTTCCGAGAAAGGAGAGGCCGCTCCTAAAAGTCCTTATAAACTGCAGAGAAGACAAGAAAAGAAAAAATGAAGGCTGAAGGACTCTGAATTGTGCCTTTGAAAAGATGGTGGTTTTTATTGAGATGCTTAGGGGTCTTTTTTCTTCAACAGATAAATTTAAGATTTAAAAGTTATATAGGCATATCTGACTTAGTTCATAAAATTGTTAGCGTGTTAAGAGATGACTTTGTGTACAAGCAAATTTGATTATCTCCTCTCTTGGGTTTTTAGGGAGTTGTGGTTATCTTTTCTTTCTCCTTATATGTAGTTTCCCCTCCCTATTTTCATTGTAGTTTGTAGTCCTTATATAAAATGCAATTAAAAAATCCCCTCCGGGGGGCCAAAAAAAAAAAGTCTTGACAGCCATGATGGCTGCTCAGCCATTTGTGAGTTACACCTGTCCCTGAATGACTCAGCAGGGTTTTCCTGATAAAAGCAGCCACGAAAGAGCAAGTCATTGTGAAAGCAATTTGTTCACAATTCTTGTGTTCTGAGTCTTATTCTGAGCCTTGTGTGACAAACTGACCTACAAAACCAGGATGCTTAGTGCATTAGAAACAGAGAGCTGGGAGATTAGGGGTTAATGCCTCACTGTAAAACACTTTGATTGACAGGCTGCTGCCAGGCTTCCCAAGTACTTACCGTGATTCAGCGGGGGACACAGATGTCCTCACAGGATCATTCCTGCAGGGACAACAAACGCACTGCACCATGCCGTCACCGGGAAGTGACTCTGGGAGATGCTCTGGCAATGGGGCTGGAAACTCGATGGTACCATCGAGTTTTCAGTCCCATTGCCAGAGCGCCGCCCAGTGTCACTTCCTGGCGATGGCATGGTGTGTTACAGGGAGGAATGGTCCGGCTGGGGAGCATGTTTCCCCCGCTGGATCACGGTAAGTACTTGGGAACCCTAGCTGCTGCCTGCATGCACCCCCTTCTCTCTGATTGGTCAGTGCCAGCTGAGGAGAGTTTTAAAAAGTCTTGTCAGTCTTATCAGGGGGAGTCAGTTGTTGTTTGGACTTTGGCTTGGCAGTTTTCAGTCAGGAGGAGTTTCTGTCTGTCTGTCTGTCTGTCTGTGGGAAAGAGACAAGTTCACTTGGGAAGTGAAGGGACACAACTCCTTGCTCTTACTGTGTACCAACACATTGAGGAGAAGTTCAGAAATGAGAACTTAAAAGTCTAAGTGTCAGCACTAGCTGAATACTGTTTATTCACAGTCTCCAGAACTGGGGTTTAGGTTTGACAGAAGAGGTGGACAGGAGGTTGAAAACTGCCAGTCTAGCCAAACAGAGCAGGATTATCGCTCCTAGAAAGAGGAGGATATTCCTTTCCCAGTTATTTAGAGGGTTCAACTCAGAAGAGCTCTGGTTTGTGTGAAAAGGGAAACGGTCTTAGACTCCTCAAGAGTTAAAAAGGGAAAGTTATAATTCCACAAGGAAAGTATTCAAATACTGAAAGAAAGTATTAACTTCCATGAAACTAAGATAGTTTTATGAAACTTTATTAAGACACATTGTTGCTGAAAGAAATCTTCAAGACAGACAAACCTCTCACAGTCTAGAACTGAGTTTCTAAGAATATACACTTCAATTATACTCTGTTGCCTATTCAAAGTATTCTAATTTGTATAATCAACAACAGTTACCTCAACTTCTTGTCCCCTGCCCTATTCTTGATCCAACTGTGCCTGTTAAATAAAATCAACCTTTTGTTTTAATTTTACTTCATGTCAGGTGCCATTTCCAAAGGGTTTTATAAGCGGGCTTCTGCTGAGTTACAGTAAATCTCTGGCCTGGGCAAAAACCAAATAGCTTCTCTATCACAGGGTGGGACACGCAGGAAGTTATAATTCTATAATTCAAATATGCTACTAAGCGGCTATTCAGTCAGAGTGGGAAACAGCATTTTGGTGGGAAAATCTGCCTCACAGTGAAAAAGAAGCAGGGGTCTCATTCCTTGTTCTAAGCTCCCTCCTGGACTGTGACCTGACTTGTACCTTTTGGATTTGCTGTACTGGTTTTGAACTAAAGATACCTGTACTTTTATTTATTTTCTTTGATTTATATCCCACCCTCCCCACAAGCTGGCTCAGGGCGGATCATAAGTCACATAAAAATCATGATTGCTAGACAATAGATCAAGTTCAGACAATATATGAAAAATCTAGGCAGTTAAAACTTAAAGTTTAGTACCAAAAAAAAACCAGAGTGAAAAGTTGCCTCAGTAGTGATGCTTGGATGGAGCCTTTTGAGCAGTGTTGTTGGATATCAAGCCACTAGCCATAAGGCCAGGACTATTAGCAGGGGAGGCCAGGAATAGAAATTTGAATGCCCACTGCCTCATCTGAAAGCCTGGCAGAACAGCTCCATTTTTCAGGCCCTGTGGAATTATAACAAATTCCACAGGGCCCTGATCTCAACTGGGAGCTTGTTCCACCAGGCTGGCACCAGGGCTGAAAAGACCCTGGTCGTAGTTGAAGCTAGCTGAACTGTGTTTGACTATGTTCCTTATCTCTTGCCTTGGTCACCTGCCTCAACCAGGACCCAGAAGAGGTGTAGAAAGAGCAGATAAAAGCAGAGGTGAAGAAAGAGCAGAGAACCTCATCAGACCTACAAAAGAGAGGGTGCCAGAGATGGACTAGGTAGAGTTCTACCTTCCATCACCAATGGAGCTCTCCTGCTCAAGCAGAGAGCTTGAGCTGCCTGTACAACAGCCTGTGTGTATCATCAGGTCAGGCCACCCCAGTTTGCCAACTCCAAGTTGGGAAATTTCTGGAGATTTGGAGGTGCAGCCTGGGCAAGGAGGGGTTTGGGGTGGGGAGGAACCTCAGTGGCATATAATACCATAGTGTCCACCCTCCAAATGAACCATTTTCTCCAAGGGAACTGATCTGAGTTGTAATTTCTGGAGATCTCCAGGTCCCACCTGGGAGCTGGCAACCCTATGCCAATCTAAACTTGGGGTGACTGTGAAGTGTGAATGCGGTTCCCTCAGGATGCATAAATGACTTCAATAAAGCTTTATTTCATTTGAAGGATCCTTGCCTGGGACTCTCTATCTGGGCACTGCAGGATACAAACCTGGTGGGCCCAGTGCCCTGCCATAGGCTGTGATCAGCCCTGAGGTATGGGGTCAAGGGGCCACAGGCGCAGTTTTGTACATGACATTATGGTGCAGAAAACACATAATTAGCAACTCAGATCTATCTGATTTCCACAAGCAGGTGCTGATCATGCTCTTAAATTCCACAAAGTAAAACTGTAAACAGGATCCTGAAAAACAAATACAGTGGCTGTTTCTGCACCTGTCCATGCTTACTCTTGAAGAAAGTAAGGGGGGGCACCTAACCTTAGAGGCATTTGAGAGCTTGGTAAAAAGTTATGCTTTTCTCCCCCCTTGTTCATTCTCTTGTGCCCCCTCTCTCCAACTTCTCCCCAACATTCACTCAGTCGGAACCCCCACCACCAGCAACTAAGGAGAAGGGGGATACAAAAGCAGAATTTAAAAAAAACACCTCTGCACAACTCCACAAGCCAGCTCCCTGCATGCTCTGCTGCCCTCTCCCACCACTCGTTACTGCACAGCTGAAATAGGGCGATCGTAAATTTTAAAAAATTTGGACACCCCCCCACACACACACATCACAAGTGACATTCCAACCTGATTTGGGAAAGTGTGGTTTTTAAATTGTAGCTGCAGAATAAATGGATGGTGTAAAACTGGTGTGGACAGCAGGAACAGAAATCCAAAGTCAAGTTTAAAGGGTTGACTGCTTGGATACTCTGCAGTAAGTTGTGAGTGCAGAAAGGGCCACTGTTTGCCAGAATCCTTCCTTCAGGATTTATAGTTCCACAGATTTGAGTTAAGGTGGCACCTACTGTTTGAGACTGGTAATACATTGCCATTTGAAATTGAAAACTAAGGGAAGCTCTTTTCAGGTGTTAAGTGCATCCCTCTCCGTAGGCCTGATTGCCTTTTTGTGAGAAGGAGAAAAGATACTTTCCAGCTTCAATATGTGGATGTGGTAGCACATACTGTGGCTGCAAAATATGTGTGTTGTCTGTTTCGCATAAAATGTCAGAAGATTCACATCTAGTACACTCTCCCAGGATACAAGATAGGAGCACCAAAAATGTAACACCTGAAATTGAAGTTTCCCAATGTTGGACTAAAGGCTAACCTAGATATGAAGGTGTCAAGTCCGTGTTTTTAAGCATATTAAAAGGGAGATAGACCCTAATTTTAACATCAAAATGAATACACAGGTGGGAGAAAATGAATGTTCCTCTTGCCTGTGGCAGTCAGAGAGAAAAACAGGGATGGAGGGGGTTCTGTATTGCTCATGGGTGTGCTATGCTCAGAACTGAACCTTTCTTTCTCTGTGATCTAGCTTCCTGAAGACTCAGACAAATTAGTCAGCTCATTGAAAAGTTGAGAGTAATCTTGTCAGAGTGATGTAAAGTATCATGTTAACAAAATTCCTGAAGGGAAGTCCTGCTAGTCTGTTGCAGCAAATTAAACAGAAGTCTATCTGATGGTGACTCTAATTCATGAAAGTTTACACTGGAATAAATAAAATAAATAAGGTTCTGCTGGACTTCTGTTTTAGTTTTTTAAAAGATACTGTGTGTTCCCATCATCATCAGGTATCCTCTTGGGTCCCTTACATACATGTGTGCTAGGAGTTCAGAGAGGGGAAAGACATCTACTAATGGCAAATATTCCCTTGCAGGGGAAAAACTGGGGTAACCCCCCCATCTCCCTCCCCCCAAACCATCTCCAGCTGTGAGTGGTACATAGGTACCGCTCCCCAAATATTTGCAGCAGCTACACATGCACTAATCCTATTGATTCAGGATATTTTTCGCCCACCTTTCTTTAACAAAAGACTTAATCAGGAATTGAGAACAGTGCTACGTTGGGGTTGGAGAGAAACTGAGCCCTGCCTGGCTCTCCAAAACAGCCATAGGGGGAGGAGCGGTTAGGACAGCACACCTTGGGTTTCCGGTCTTGGCGTTCGGCATGGCAGTCACTCTCCTGGACCCCTGGGAGATGATTGCCAGAACCCGTGGCTAGGAGGGGGTGCGATTGTCCGCATCCCCCACGGAACCCTTGCTTATGGGTTCCAAGCCATGGGGCGCTAGACAACTTCTCCGCCAGTGATCCTGCTGGTGAAGAGCGAGCCATCCATGCCCCAACGGTTCTGCCGCGGAGTTCCCAGATGGAACTAGAAGTGCACACCGGATCAAGAGCTGGGTGATCTAGTGATTTGGCAACATAAGCGAAATGGAAATAATCTAATCATTGAACTATGAGTTAAGTTGAAGCGAGAACACCAAAAAGAGCTAAAGCTGCCCCACGGGAAGCAAGGGAGGGAGGGGACTCTCCTCCGATAAGACAGACTTAAAGCGAATTCTATTGTTAAAGCGGGAGAGGACAGGCTTTCAAAGCGAAAAAGACAGAAATAAAAGACTTTTAAGAACTTACCTAGTGTAACTGAAAACTTTAGAGACAGTGATAACTTTTGAGGAAAAGTAAACAATTCCTCAAAAATGGTGCCTCCTATGAGGAAAGAGGAGAAGGAGAAGATAGTGAAAGCTAAGGTTACTGGAAGTGCTAGCCCAGTGAGTGTTGTGCCCAGACAGGACACAAACTTAGACCTTCAAAGGATATTAAATGAAGCACTACGCCCTCTGCTGGAACAAATGACAGAGATAAATCGAAAGCTGGATATACAGCAAGCTCAAATTAACGGGACTGTAAAAAAAAAAAACAGATCAAATGGACCAGCAACTTAAAGAAGTGGACACCAACACCAAAAAGCTGCAAAAACAAATTCAGACAATGGAGAAGAAGTGACAAACAGATGAGTCCCAATTACTACAGTTACAAATGGAAAAGGCAAGCTAGCTCCTAAGGTTTCAGGGAATTTCTGAGGAAAAAGGGGAGAATCTCACACAGACAATGTGTGAAGCATAGGCGCAAATGGCAGATATTAAAGCGGATACTTTGCAAAATGATATAGATATGGTCTACAGATCGTATACAGAATTTACAAGGAATAATAATCTGCCAGGAGAAGTGATGGTGAGATTCTCCAGAAGGAATGTCAGAGATAAAATTCTTAAAGTGGCTAATGGAGTTACCCTGAAAATCAAGGACAAAGAGATAAAGGTTTTAAAGGATATTCCATTTGAAATAAGGAAGAGAAGGCGCAAATATAAAGACTTGGTCACATTTCTGCAAAAGAAATTGTCTACAGATGGATTCAGCCTGAAGGACTCATCTTTAAGTTTGTGAATGGAAAAGAAAAAATTGACACTGTGGAAAAAGCAAGTGAATTCCTGCATCTTCATAGCTGCCCAGCAGAAGGAAAAGAAGTAGAAAAAGACAGCCCCAAGAAGGATGGCGGAGATTGAGCAGAGCCATCTTCTGGTGAAGAATCAGACTCAAACTTGGGGGCAGTGGCCCCCAAATGACGCTATAAATTGAGGGAGCCAAAGGAGAAAAAATGATCTGTTATTATAACTCTGAAGTTTTAAAAAAATGTTTAAAATAAGCATTCTTGGGCTTTTTATGAAGTCATAGTAGACGATGTTTAAGTATGTGCGGACGTTTAATAGAAAGATGATGAACATGTTCAGTGATTTTATACGAATACCTAGCTACATAAGCTTGTAATCTTGTTAAAGAAATTTGTATGACACCCACTCTTGGGTTTTTAGAGGTTTCTTTCCTTTATCCTTATAGTTTGTAGACCCTCCCTTATTTTTTAGTTTTTAGTGTTTTAGTGTTTAGTTATAGAAAATGCAATAAAAAAAAATCCCCTTCGGGGGACCAAAAAAAAAAAAAAAAAGGACAGCACACCTTTTGGACCTCTGCCTTTTCTCAACAGCACGCCTGTAGCCCCTTCGGGGGGCAAAAGGACAGCACACCTTTTGGACCTCTGCCTTCTCTCAACAGCAGGCCTGGAGCCTCTCAGGGCCTGCCCCCCAACTTACCGCCAAGGCCCCATGACGTCCCCTCCAACCCAGGCCTCACCAACTTCCAATTTTTAATTTTATTTGTCACTGGCTTGTCACTGGCCCCAGACACTCCCTCTCGCCAGCTGTGGCCACTCTCTTTTGTTGCAAGCAAGCCAGCAAGAAGTCAAGCCCCACGCCACCCTCCAATCCCATGACACTCTCTTGCCTCCCCACTATTGGCAGCAGGAGCGCCAGCCAAAAGGCGAGTGGATGCTGGCAGAGGGAACATACGCCACACCTGCTCTGGCTCTCCCCACCCACCATTCAGCCACATGTGGAGGAGGGGGAGCAGCCACCAGGGGTGGGAATGGGGGGAGAAACCAGGCAGCGAAGGCAGCCTCCTTGGGCAGGCTTGCCACTCTCCTGCCCTGGCAGTCTTGGCTTCCCTGCCAAAAGGACACCTGGCTGGTTGCAGGGAAGGGTGCTCCCTGACTGATTTAAAGCCCCCCCCCGAATTAAAAAATCCTGTCTACAGGCCTGCTCATTAGTCACACCAGGAATTTAACCTGTTCTGCTTCCTTCCATAGCAGTTAGAGGGAGGACCAAAGAACACAAACCGTCAGTGTTATTCTCAGGCATGCATTTGTATTAATTTTGAATGTTCGAAATAAATACAGTTGAGATGTATTGATATTTTCCCAATGTACAAAATACCAGAATGTTCCTACACACCAACTGTATTACCTGGGGCCTCATCATCCTAAACTAACATTCTTTATGAAATCGAACAACTTTTAATGCAACTCTTTACCTTCAGAGGGTGCTGTTTAGCTGAGAAGACACAGTCCAATCTAATTTTCAGAGATATGAAGGTAGTAAGATGGACCAATTGTCTGTCAGTACATACTTTCTCTTTCCCTTCCTTATATGGTCTTGAGTGGAATATTTTGCAGCCCCACACACTCCTTCCCCCTCCCAAAGGTTTCATTTCTTTTATCAGACATACAAAAGTAGTAACAATGTGTAACATTTTACTGAATATAAGATACATTGGGCAATATTTACCACATTACTGGATGTGACTACTTTCAACCAACAATCAGTAAACCACAGTCCAATCATATATCCCTTCCCATTTTCAACCTGCATGACTTGCATCAGTTTCATCCATATCCTGTACTTTGTCAGACCTTCATCAGATACTCATAGTTCTGAACAATTTCTAATGTGTACTGTATAAGTTTTTTGGCAGCCACAATTAAGTCTAAGTCCATAATAAATTATCTTCTGTTTTAACCAATCTCTTCTGTAGAGGTAGGATGTTAGTTCCATGTTACTGCCATAATTCCTTTTCCATTCAAGCTACAATGTGAGGTAGAAACTGGCACCGGCGTGTTGTGTACTATCCATATTGTGATTTCTTTTGTTCAAAATTGCTGCCATAGCCACTTTTAGACCCAGAGTGGAAAATATAGTCATACTCATTTTTTCTGTGAAACAGTGAAGAGCAATTTGACATTTTCCAGTGGAAAAGGTACGAGTAGAAAGGACTGAGGTCCTGTCCTCCATGCCAACCTTTTTGCCTCAAATTTTAGCCTTGGTATTTGTGTTATATATAAAAATCCCCCTCCCACCATGAAACTACATAAAGTGTGTCTAGAGACATCCTAAATTCCAGAAAATGACTTTCATAGTCTTTCTTAGCCCACACATTTTTATCCACAAATAACCTCTTGACCAGTTCCCAGTAATCTTAAATTTAAAGCAATTCCCCAACATATGTACCACAGTTGGCCTATTTCAGACAAATAAACATATTTAATCTAAGAATTCTAGTTGACTTTTTGTGATATAATGTGCTACTTAGAAATGATTTTAAGCTGAGTCCCCTTTAGAGAGCCAGTTTGGTGTAGTGGTTAAGTGTGCAGACTCTAATCTGGGAGAACCGGGGTTGATTCCCCACTCCTCCACTTGCACCTGCTGATGTGACCTTGGGTCAGTCACAAGCTCTGGCATAGCTGTCCTTGAAAAAGAGCAGTTTGTGTCAGAGTTCTCTCAGCCCCACCCACCTCACAGGGTGTCTGTTGTGGGGAGGGGAAGGGAAAGGAGTTTGTAAGCCGCTCTGAGACTCCCTTGGGTAGTGAAGGGCAGGGTATAAATCCAATCTCTTCTTCTTCTTCTTCTTCTTAGATCTTGGCACAGTGAGAATCTAATCACTTTGAAAACCCCATCTCCATTTTTTAAACACTGAAGTCCAGTCTATACACATGTGGAGTGCATAGAAGAGAAGGCAGGCCATTGCCTACTAGCATGTTATTCAACCTCTCTGAAAAGGCTTTAATAGAAATCATTCATAGTTTTGAAATTGGATGTCATCAATGTGCTGATGACACCCAGCTCTGTATCTCTGTATTCAAATCCCCTGGCAATGTGGTAGAGATCTTGAGCCACTGCCTGTCTGCTGTGGTCAAATGGCTGAAACTGAAAATAACTGAAACCAAGCCCAAACAAGATGGAAGCAATGCTGGCTGGGAAGCCTGCGGTTTTGAAGGTCTTTATGCTTCCCACCTTCAGTGGGATTCAGCTGACCCTTGCTGATTCAGGGTTATGCTGAGCCTAGGGGTTGTACTGAATTCATCATTAGTACCAAAGAAGCAAGTTAATGCAGCTGCAAAAAAAAAAAAAAAGCCTTTTCCAACTTAGTTTAGCCTGGAAAACAGCCCCCTGCCTTGATTTGGTCAATCTGGTCCCTGGATCCATGCCATAGTAACATCAAGATTAGATGACTGTAATGTAATCTTCCTAGGTCTTCCCCTCAAAATCAACTTGGAGACTTCAGTTGGTGCAGAATGCTGCACACAGTTATTATTGGAAGCTAGATGGCATATGTATATTACACCCATTCTGCAGCCACTCCATTGGCTGCTCGTCAGCTGCTGAGCTCAATTCAAGGCATTGGCTATCACAGACACAGCTTTTCATGGTCCTGGACCCTCATATCTGCTTCTCCACTTATTTCTCACCTTAATGACCCTATCACCCTACAGATGGGCAAGACCAATAATTATACTGGCCCCCACCCTGTTGAATGGCCTAAGGAGATAATGAAGGTAAAACAGAATTATTCAGGAGGCCATTTTTTAAAAAGAAGTAGGGCTACAATAGATTGGCGCAGGAAAATCCAACTTTTTTATTGGTGTAATACCACATTCTGCTTATTAATATGGAGATTCTACATCTTCGGTTTATAATCAGTTTAAAACCAAATATTAATAGGGATGGGCACAAACTGGGAAAATGTGGTTCAGTTTGTGGTTCATGGCATCAGTTCATGAACCATGAACCATTATGAACTTTAAGCCTCAGTTTGTTTCCCCAGAAAACACTTTCCTGCAGGCACCTCCTTTGGGGGGCTGTAAATTGGATCTCGTAAATCCAATCCTCACTATGCCTGGAGGGCATATAGAGGAGTTAGCCAGAGACCCCCTGCAAATTGGGTTTCTCTAGCTTGCACAAGATCCATTCTATATACTCCTGAACCTCCTGAATCTGTGCCTGTCAAAATGAAGGGCTGTCATTTTGACAGGTGCAGGTTCAGTATAGAACCAATCCTGCAAAAGCTAGAGACATCAGAGTCACAGGGGACCTTCCCTGGAAGCTCCTCTACATGCTGTGCAGGTTCTGCCACGCTGTTCCTTTGAGGTTTGGCAAACATTTAGACTGAGCAGAGACAGACAGTCTGGAAATGTATCTGCTCACAAGCAACTGGAAAGTTCATGGAAAGTTCATGCTGATTGACCTGCCATGAATTTCACTTCATAAACTACAAGCCGGCCAAATTTCATGAGGAACTTTAGTTTGTGAGCCGGTGTATGCCCATCCCTACTTATTAGATGTCTCATCCTATTCATTGCATTGATTTATTGAGTCTCCTGGAGAAATGTGCATAATAAATAACATAAATAATTTGTTTTAATTTAAGGCATTAAAAAGAAAATATTTATTCATGTTCCTATTATTCATTGTTAGACAAAGTTCATAACAAGCACTTGAATATGTGTCATTTCTGTATATTGTTGAAGATCCTGGTATGTCATCCAATGCAAGCAGAAGCTCATTTAGGGAATGTGATAATTATATTCACTTTGAATGTACAAGCATAGATCCCTTCTATAAATCATTATTTAAGACTTCAGTCACCTTTTGCACTGTTAATGTTCATATACCAACATTACAAACCAGGAAAGATATCTTGTAAATAGTGTCTACTGAGGGCTCAGAAAGAACTGACCATTCAAAACAAGGGGACCCCTCAACAATCAATCCTGTGTAACCCGTGTAATCTAATACAAGTGGTAATTGTATGTTCTATGATATGTGGGAAATATTTCATCTGACACAATCATTTATATTATACTACCAAGAGAACTTCCTTAGAAGACTAAGGTCTAATGCTAACAAATGAAGTCATACTGCTCAGCTGTCATTCATCTAAGGGGTACTTCCTATTTTATGCTGACAGGATGTTTTTCCTGTTTCTTGCATGAAACTCTGCATTAATTAATCTGTTTGCACATAACTAGAGATGAGGTTATCCCCAGTTTCTCAAAACAATTACTTGAACAGTTACTCAAAAGAATGACAATTGAATCTTCATGATTTCCAGAATGTGGTCAACTATCTCAGTGCTTCACTCCCTGAAGCTACAGCTAATCTCTCTTTGGAAACACAGTGGAGAGCCTCAGGAGCATGTTCAGAATTATCCCAGAGTTGAGCTGTAGCATTTAACTCCCCCCCCCCGATACAAATTCAGCTTTGGCATGCCTTGAGTACTTACAAGTCCATGTATGGGTTGCATCCAGCCTATCAGCGAAGGAGCGAATAAATGGAAAGGACCAGCAAAAGGAGAAGAGTTTACAATGGGAAGAGGAAAACAGTAGAAATCCTTCCCACAAGCGCATTCCTTTGCTGAAATATTGTTTCCCCCCACCATCTATGGTGTTTAAATAGTGAATAGATGTAGACAAGTGTGGGCCCATGACACTCACGGGGGGGGGGGATCCCATCTCCTCCACACATTCTTGCTGGGTCTGCTGCCACTCCTGGGCTCTCCTGCAGCCACTGACAGGTCCACCACAGCTCCCAGGCTCTCCTGCAGCTGCCACCTGGCTCACCATGGCTCCTGTGCTGCTTTGTCACTGCTGGGTCCAGCTGCAGCTCTCGGGCTGCTTTGCTGCTGCTGGGCCTGCCATGGTTCCCAGGCTGCTTCGCCATTGCCAGGCCCACTGTGGTTCCCATACTCCAAGGTAGCTGCTGTGCGTCCCAGAATCCACCCCAGCTTACACCGGGCCTGGCACAGCTACTGGGATACACCACAGCCACCAGCCACCATACTCAAGATAGGAAAGAGTATTCTCTGTGCTTGCCTAGAGAACACTATTTTACTTTGGGGGGAATTAACCCCCCCCATGTTTTTTTTAAAGATTTCAGAATTTTCTGCAAATTTGGAGGATTACTGAAGTTAGCAGACAAATCTGTTTTGGGTAAGTGTTGCCACACTTGAGAAACAGGTATATAGATATCTATATATCTGATTTTCAACAATTCCTTATGTGTGGATATCTAAATCCGCAGATAGGGGGCAAACTTACCCCAAACAAGTTTTTCTGCAAACTTGGGTGACCCCTTAGGTTTCCAGAAAATCTGAAAGCTTAAAAAAATAAATTGGGGGTTTAAATCCCCCCCCCAATAAAAAGTGTTGTCTGTGCATGCAACGTACAGACAATGAGACTTACCATTGAGGGCCTGGCTGCTGCTGTTCCTATGGAGCCAATCTGGACCCAGCTGTGGGGGCAGGGAATGCCGTGAGCCAGCAGGGAAAGCCAGGGCTCAGCTGCAGCAGCAGGGAACACCAGAAGCTGCTCTGGGCCCAGCTGCAGTAGTAGGGAACACTGGGAGAGGCTTCAAGCCCAGCTGCAGCAGTGTGGAACACCAGCAGAGACTCTGGGCACAGCCACAGCAGCAGGGAATGCCGGGAGAGACTCTGGGCCTGGCCACACCAGACACCAGGAGCTGCTCCATGCTTGAAGCAGTTCCCAGGCACTGCCACTGCTGCTGGCTCAAAGGTAGAGAAAAAGAGGGAGGGAGAAAGAAGGAGGGATTGGCTTGGAGGAGAGAGAGAAAGGGAAAGATGGAGGGATTGGCATGGGGGAGAGAAAGAAGGGATTGGGTTGGAAGAGAAAAAGAAAGGCAAAGAAGGAGGAATTGGCTTGGTGGAGGGTTGAAAAGAAAAAGAAGGGGGGATTGGGGAGAGAAAGAAAGGGGAAGATGGGGGGAGAGGGAAGGAAGTAAAGGTGGAGGAATGCCCCCTCCCCACGAGTTTCTTGTGGGTCCCTACTTGTAAATATATGAACTTGGATGCTGGCACATAAATCAGTCAGTTTTGAAATTTCTTTTGTAGGATAGCCAACAGATCATAGAAGATTGGTTCAGGAGCCTCATGAAGACTTTAGTTCTTCAGAGTGGGTACAGGGCAGGAGCTGATAGCATCACACAGTAGCTAGCAGCACATCAAAACAACTGAAATGCCAAAGGAAAAATAGTGAACAGAGCTGTTCTTCTTCCCAGAGGGCAGAGCCAGAAGGAAGGCTGCTGCAAGGAAGAAACCCTCGTCCTGAGGGAAGGGTGAGTAGTCTAAGGCCACTGCAGATAGTGAGCTAGGGGCAGTATATTTAAACCCGTAAGGGCATTTGATTTCTTTTCTTTTCACCCACTTACTGTTATAATTCTGCCTCTTGTTTGTTTGACCTCTTATAAAATAAACTGTTTTCATTGTTCACTCTGCCTGGTCCTCACGCCTATTATTCGGCCAAAAGGGAGGTCAGAAGGTCTTGGGAGGGTTCTCTGTCCCTTCTCAAGGGATCCTAAATCCAGAGTGGTGGCAGCATCAGGTGACACCCCACCTGAGCCGTGACAGGGGGTTAGGTAAACTTTCTAGGTGTCTTACCCTTCACCACCAAAGATTCAAGGCTGCTTTCGTCTTGCTTCCCCCGGCCACATGACGCTGCCCAAAGAAAGGGGTCACACAGAGTAAAACCAAGTCACTCAATGCCGAAAAGAGGGTGAGCTGGGTGGAGCAGCACTTTTAGTAACAGCCAGGGCACCCCCACCCCCCAACTCTAAGGACCCTCTGATAGGGCCAACATTGGGTCATGCGTGCGCAAGCTTCCCGCACTTGTTTCTGGCCCACCCCCTCCGCCTGGCAAGGATTGCCATGGCTGCCCCTCCCTGTGTGGACCCTGTGTGAATCTGTGTCCTGGCTTTTGCGGAATGGGTCACTGTTTTAAAATAGACTTTGTTAAGGTTAAAAGTAGCAAGGATGAACTAACAGTTTTTTTTATATATTCAAGAAGATATTTCAAGTATAGATAACTTCTGTATGGTGTTTGAAGTTAGACAATAATTAGTTAGCCAAGAATGTGTGTCCTTATCAAGTAGGGCAGTTAGCTATTGTCAAGAGAAGATGTTAAAATCCTATAAACAGGGGAGTTGAATTGACTGAGAGCTTCTTCTCCAAATCAGCTTATTATCTGTGACCTGCTTATTTTTGGGATTAGAAATTTTCTGGACTCATGTAACTGCTCTCCTTTAATTATCTATGTAACAAGGACAGATGGATGGCATAATGTTTTGTTGATTTAGTCAATGTTAAGAAATTAATAGTTATGCTTTAATAAAAGCCTAAAATGGAAGCAGAAATTCTCTAATAGTATTACTTGTGTACTATCCCCGTAATGAATCTGAAATATTACTGTGGTGTACCTCTGGCTAGGAGTTAAATTATCCAATTTAGGAAAGAGAAGAAGAAGAAGAGATTGGATTTAACCCCGCCCTTCACTACCCGAAGGTGTTTCAGAGCGGCTTACAAACTCCTTTCCCTTCCGCTCCCCACAACAGACACCCTGTTAGGCGGGGCTGAGAGAGCTCTTGACAGAAACTGCTCTTTTTTTCAAGAACAGCTCTTATCAGAACTATGGCTTGCCCAAGGTCATCCAGCCAGGTGCAAGTGGAGGAGTGGGGAATCAAACCCAGGTCTCCCAGATTAGAGTCCACACACTTATCCACTACACCAAACTGGTAACAGATGCCTAGGGCTTCTTAAATGCACGCCTGTATCTGATTCAGGCCTGACCTGAATCATCCAGAACAATTGGGTGCCCCCAAGTTTTAGTAGTATGAGAATAATATCTGTATTACTTTTATACAAATAATGCCAATTTAATTGAATAGCACTCCAAATCAAATCATGGAATGCATATTTTGTTTTCTCTGGTTTTATACAAAGTACAAAAAAGAAACAAAAATTTGTATGTTTTCTTCTTATCCGAGTAAGCCAATTGAAACAGAAAAGGGAGTGCTTAAGGAAGAAAGGGTACAGCCAAAAGAGAGGAGACCAATAGAAGGGTTAGAGGAGAAATTGGTCATACCAAAAAGGGAAATGGTGCCTGGTTATACTCTGTTGCTCTGGACCCACAAAAGTCTGAAACTAGTCCTTCGTACAAGATATAGGGCAGGGCAAGTCTGGTCTTCTCAGAATGAATCTGTTCTTGCCCAAATTCACAAACATTCTGTGTATACTTGAGAACGTAGAACTAGATATTCACACCTATGGAGTAACACATATAATTAATGTCTAGAATTTAGTAGATAATATTTTAACTCTCTGTGACATGCCCATGTCTTTTTATTTTGCCTTTGGGGGAATGGCAGCTCTGGTTTAGAATAGAGAAGGAAAGATGTTGGGAAAATAGCACAGGGAGAAAAGGTTAATCCTCCCCCTTTTCATTAATCCCAGTTCAGATCTTCCATCTTGCACAGCTGCAAATAAACCTGAAAAAATATGTCTGATTTTGTTTAAGTAGTCAGTAATGGATTAGTTCAACCAGCCTCCGAATGGGTAAATGTAGATTTAGGTCATGACTCATATGACATTGCAATCTTTCTAACTGTACAGCATGTGGAAGAATCCAGGGGCTGTTCTCATACAAAGTCATGTGGGAACTGTGGTCATGATGACCTATTATATTCCTTGTTTTAAAACGTACACATCCTGTTCTTAGAAATTTAGCTTCAAAGACCAGCTGGCCTGGTAAGCAAGAAAACCAGAGTTCATTGTGTATTTAGTAAGATTATTTTCTGGAGAGAATCTATATCTAATAATGCTTTTAATTTCCATATTCAGTGGCTTCAGTTCCAGTTTATCTAAGCTCTTTCAATAAAAGATGGGACAAAAATCTAATAATAGAATAATAGTAGTAGATTGTGAGAAACGTCTTGATAGGTGGAAGGAAGGTTGTAGTGATAGTAGTTCATGATAGGGAAAGACGTAGATGGAAGATTAGATCAGATACCATATTAAGTAGTCATCTGAGTATTTTTCCATTATGCCTTCACATCGTTCCCACTTTGGTTGTGCCTGTAAGCATCGGAAGTCATTAATGTATCTCTCACACTTCTTCTGGAGATAAAAGTTTATGAACTACCCTTGTAAAGTGAAAAGTACACAAACGGAGAGTGATTTCAGCAAAGCGTACTTTATTCTCTCCGGAACAAGACAACTTTGGCCGGCTCGCAGGCCGGCTTATATCCCCCGAGAAACCGCCAACCAAAACACACCCCTGCTTCCCTATAGGTTATTTACAGTGGCCAAGAGTCCCATAGGCTCTCGGCCGGGAACCTAGCCCCCTGATTGGAGCGGGCTAGGATCCGCATAGTTCATTGTCTCTTGGAGCGAAGCTCAATGTTTGTCTCTGGACTTGTCTGGACTGGATACATTACATAAAGGCAGATAGAAATGTATGAATTTCTCTTTGGTTTGGAATGAGATTCTGAAAAGACTGCACTTAAACATGGATCAGATTGTAGGTGAGTTGGGGAAGTGTCTAGGGGATGCTTCAGTCAAGAGGTCACAGGAAAGTGTAATGCACTTACCTTCCCTCTCCCTATGTTTCCAAGTCATGGTTGGAGATGCTTGAACACCCACTCGTTCTGCTCATATCCTGTTAACCAGTTGTAAACAGAGAACCAATTGTTCAAAAGTCAGTTTAACTGTTCATTGACTCATTCATGGCTTTTTGGCAGGTTGCTTCAGTGTATTCCTTCCTAACCATGTAGTATAGTGCCGTTGACTTTTTGCATTTTAGACAGGCACATGTTAAAAATATCTCTGGGGTGAAGCCTTAAGATGGCTGTTGTTTTATTAGTTTTACCAGGGTGCTTTGGGGCACATAGGCACTCTGATTTTGAAACAGGAATAGGATTTTTTGCACACTACATTCTCACACAGCCTACCCCCATATTTGCTCCATGACTCAGCAGACAACTGTTTAAATACACAATTAGATCAGTCATAAATCATATAAATCAGCCATAAATAAATGCTATGTTTTGTTAAAAACCCTACCCTTTAGTATTCATCTATGTAGTCCCCAGAAATGTTAAGGGATGCTGACTGGTTTAAAACAGCAGCATCTTGGTATGTGTGCGGAGTTGCAAAATTCTGACAGCAGGTGTTTGCAGCTGTTTGGGACTAACCAAAAGGGCTGAGCGATTGGCTAATATAATCAACACCTTCAAACAAGGGAAGTTCACCTGTAGAACGTGTTTATGGTGAAATTCACAGTATCCCTAGTTATTGTAACGTTTTAGAAACATGAAAGCACAGAATGAAAGAAACAGAAATGGCTGGGAAAGAGCGAGACCTAAATATGGCCTGAAGCAGAAATCTGGGAACTTTTGAGATTATTTTGTCTACCTCTTAATTCATCCTCATATAGAGGCTAGGCCTAGAGAGAGAAGACTGCATTTGTTGCTCTTTTTTTGTTCCTTCGCTCAGTAGTTAGACCAGCTTTGCTCTGTTATGTTATATGCTTATATTTCCTGAAAAATAAAAATTAAAGTTATATATTTCATTATAATAAATTGATTTAATTGTGGTCTGCCTGCAGCCATGTGAAAGTCCAATTTGGCCCATGTTTACTGGAGTACAAGGAGAAAGAGAGGAGACACCCTTCTGGATCTGGATTAGCCTAACAAGTTAAGTTCTCAAGATTCCTCTGCATTGCTTTGGAATTATAGCTAATTCTTAATTTGAATCAGAATTTTTTTAAAAAAAACAAAATTTGAAGTGTCTAGAGTCCAAAATACTAGGCAGACATATGACTAGAGATGTAAAATTTCTGGACATTTCAAAACCATGGAAAACACTTTTGTTTTGTTTGCTTCAGAAAAAATAACCAATTTGGGAAAAATTGAAGTATATGCAATACTTAACTCTCCTCTCAAACCTAAATTTATTTTACTGTTTTAACAACATATATATATTTTTTTATTTATCGTTCAATTTATATCCCGCCCTCCCCAAAACGGGCTCAGGGCGCTAACAATTAGGGCACAAAGCCAAGATTAAACAATTAGGGCATGAAGCCATGATTAAGACACTAACAACAGAATAAAACAATCCAACCTATATATCTAATAGTCAAGTTGCCCCCGGAGTGCGGATCGCTAAATCCGCGCTCCGGGGGCACTTGGGGGGGAGGGGGAGGTTTGTGCACTCTTGGGGCAGTCCCCAGGGGTGCACAAAAATCTAAAAACTAAAAAAAAATATCGGGGGGATGTTTAAATCCCCCCGAAAGTGAAAGAGCGTTCGTGTGCATGCGCACGAACGCTCTGTAGCCGTCCTTGCCGCCGCCTCCTCGGAGGCGGCCGGGGGGTCCAAGGGGAGGTCCGGCTTCGCTGCTGCTGCCGCCTCCGCCACAGACCCGGCCGGCCGGGGAGGGGGATGACTGGCCTCGCCGCTGCCCCGGTGCCTCCCCCGCCTCGGAGCCGGTCGAGGGAGGGGGGCAAGACCGGCCTTGCCACTGCCGCTGCCTCCGCCTCGGGGAGATTGAGCGGAGGGGGGATGGAGGCGGGCAGGCGGGCAGGCAGGCGGGCGGGGAGGGCTGCCTCGGGGAGATCGAGCGGAGGGGGGGAACCAGACGGGCAGGCGGCCTCACCGCCACCGCCGCCTTGGAGCCGGCCGGAAGGCAGGGGGGAGGTCCGGCTTCGCCACTGCCGCAGCCTCCGCCATGGAGCCGGACGGCGGGGGGGGAAAGACCGGCCTCGCCGCTGCCCCCAGCGCCTCCGCCTCAGGGAGATCGAGTGGAGGGGGGATGGAGGAGATGGAGCTCTTCTCTCCCCCCCCCGCGAATATCGCGGGTCCCCCTCTTGTAATACATAAAGTGCAGGTGCTCTAGATGTCGCTACAGTCCTCTAGATGTCACTTCAATCCTCAATTCCAAGATGGGTTCTTGCAAAATAAGCCCAGAACAGCAGCGTAAGTTCCGTAACAACACTGCCATCCAATCTTCGTCTCAGGGCCGTCTTGCACCTCGCTGGTACCCGCACCATTTATGGTGGCAGTGTGATGGTGGTACAGTGGCGGCAGCGGCTCCTACTCAAAAGCCTGGCGGAAGAGCTCCGGCTAGCAGGTCCTGCGGAACTGCACAAGGTCCTGCAGGGCCTGGGTCTCCTCCAGGAGCTCATTCCACCAGGTAGGAGCCGCCACTGAAAAGGCCCTGGCCGCACACATTTATAACTTAGTACAAAATTGTACTATTTATACAATTTAAAAGTATAAGTAACTTAGATTTCTACAAGCAGTATTGCAAATACACCCAGTATTTGTGAGACACACAGCTATTAACTGTTGATGAACTCTATGCTACCTTAGCACTCATATATTCAGGAAAAATCCTTAGGGAAAAAGTGGGGGAAAACAGGGTTTTCATCCTAATTTTCCTGTGGGTTTTTTTTTGTGCCTCTTCCCTAGGGTAGCCAGCCCCCAGGTCCCGGTGGGGTTTTCCCCACTTCTGGGGGCTCCAATCTGCCCCCTGGCCACCTGGCCAGCAGGGGAAGCCTCACCCCAAGAGTGACCACCTGCCCGGCCCCCCCTCTCCCTCCCCTCCTGCCCAATGTAAAGGACTTCAGCTGATTGGCAGGGACCACATGGCCCACCAACTAGCTGGAGGGCCCTTTAAATCTAGCAGGAGGGAGAAAAAGGGGCGGTTGTGGGCTGCACACTGCAAGTGGGGTGGGGGCTGCAGTGCACAGGGCTGATTTTCCCCAGCCCTGCATGCTGTGGTCCTCTACATCACTAATTCATCCCACTGATGCTGGGAGCAAAAATGAATCTAATTTGTACTGTGTGCTAGTGGAATAAAGCTGAAGAGTTCAACTCCTCATTTGAGTCTTGTGACTTAAGACTCAGGAAAACTGAATAAGTTCTATACCCCCTGGAGTAGAATGATTTGCCTGCAGGGGTCATTCTGCCATAGAAGGTGCCAAAAAAAGAAGGAAGGGCAAAATTTTCCATAAGACAGTGGCCCTTACACTTTTTGGCCTTATCATCCCTTGAGTTAACTGCTAGATATTATCCCTTCACTTTATAAATGAAAAATATGAAAAGGGAAAACTGGGAAATAACAAAATACTGATCAAGCAGTAATTTCTACTGACAGAAGGAATTTATGCCTGTGCAGTGGGACTTTCTTGCTTTCCCCTCCTGCCGCAGCTCAAATTTCCACTGAAATGCTGCTCCTGGAGGAAGGGGTGACGCCAAGAACAGCATGAAGGTGGAGTCAGAGGTTTGCAGCGGGAGGGGGAAATTCACAAAAATTCTCTCTGCTAAATAAAGTTGAATAATTTTAATAATCAAAAACATGAAAAAAGCAGATAAAAGTACTCATATGATGGTGGAAATTGGGACCTTGACAGGTTGACCATAATAGAAAAGTCATCCTCACAGCAATATGTTGTGGCAAAGGGGAGAATGACCTTGAGAGCTCTGGTTTCACTACCAGCTTTCCCCCAGAATATTACCAGATGAGAATCCAGAAAGTCTGTTTTCAGTATTTTGTTTTCTCATAAACCAGAGGACCCTACTTTTGTCATGATCTTTGATGACCTTAGGCTGCGGTCACACACACTAAATAATCCACTTTCAAACTGGATTTTTACTGTGTGAACTGGCAAAATCCAGTTGGAAAGTGCATTAAAAGTGGATTGAAAGTGGATTATTTAGCGTGTGGATGACGTTTTTCTCCACTGAAAAAGGTTTTGCAATCTATAAATTCATCTCATACTGTTTTAGGGAACTATTCACTGATGGATGATATCATGGAAAGTAAGTGCTGCATGATATCATCAGCAAAGGAACACTTCTCATTGGTCACCTCAAAGTAGCATTGTGAATTCTGAGAACACAGAGACATCATCATCACCTTGAACTCTATGTGGTAAATCTGGAGCTTGTGTAGGCAGATGGAAACCTTGACTTGAGGTATGCGAATATTCACCATATTTCCTTGTTGTGAGAGGTTCAGCTGTCTTCTTGGTTCTTGGGGGGGCAACAGTGGGAGGGCTTCTAGTGTCCTGGCCCCACTGCTGGACCTCCTGATGGCACCTGGTATTTTTGGCCACTGTGTGACAGTGTGTTGGCTTCTCTTAAGTTCTTATCTCTGCAAACGTGGGGACATAAGACTATTAAAATTAAGTAGCTGCACACTGCCTGACGAAACAAACCAACTTAAACAAACAGAACCTGTGGTTTCATAGAAAGCGCCTTCCAATGCCAGAGAGATTATGAAAAGATTTGCAGAAAGTGGAAACACTGATGTTATTCCTGAATCTGTATAGTACCATTGCCATAAGGCAGAGGTCTCCAGCCTTTTTGAGTCTTTGGGCACCTTTGGAATTCTGATATAATGTCATGGGCACAGCCACAAAATTGCTGCTACGGGAGATGGAGCCAGCAAAAAATGGCTGCAGCAGCTTGACTTCAATCACACAGTGAAGATTCATATGTTGTGGTAGCAGTTGCTGCCAAGGCAATGTTTTAAAAAATCTGCATAGCCGATCAAAGTTCCAATGGCCAATCAGAAGCCTTTCTAGGCAAAAGCCCCATCTGGCCCCTCCTGTTTTCTAAAAATACTTGGCAGGTGCTGGGAACATTGTTAGTAGGCCCCACGGTGCCTATGAGCACCATGCCGGGGACCTCTGCCATAAGGTGACAAGGGTACAGGGCACTCTCCATCTTAAGCAAAGCAATGGACATTTAACCAACCATTGGACAAAAGAAAACCAAATAAAATGCCATCTCACCATGAGATAATCAGTTTCCCATGAGAAACTCTGCAATCCCTCTGCCTCATGGTTTGAGATTGTCCAAAAACAAGGTGGACAGGATAACCAGTGCTTGTAAAACACTGACAATCATTCCAGCACTATTAATAATTTCCCAAATAATACCAAATCAAGCCACATTCCTGAATCAATCAGCAAAAGATATGACCATCCTCTGTTTCCATTAGCATAACCCCGATGAGGCAAGGCAACCTATTTTTCCACTACAGTAGAAAGGGCACAAATATAGCATGTAAAAATATTGGCATTAGACTGGAGTGTTAAGTTCAGTTCCCACCCCAAATTGTTCACACTCCAGGAAACAGGCAACACATTTTATCTCTCTTTCTCATTCTCCCCCATACTCCATCTCTCATTCCTTCCCAACCACTCTTCCTTCTCTTGCTTGAACAGCTCCTCACCCTGTAAGTTCCCTCTGTCAGCCTCATCTGTGCTCTCGCTTCTCACGCTTATCCTACTCTGGCCAGCTCTCCCTCTCACTGGACAGTCCCTCCTGAATCTGCATTCTTACCTTCACCTCCATTCCTCACTCCCCAACAAGCAGGCCCGTAGCCTGCGTGGGGTCCTGGGGCCCCGCCCCCCGTGGGTTTTGTGGGCCTCCTCCCTATCCTCTGCTCCCCTCCTCCCCCTCCCGGCCCCTCCCCCTCCTCGGAGCACTCAGGGAAGCTCAGATCCGCTGCTCCGCCCCTCCCAGCAGCCAGCACTCATAAGGTGGGGTTAGACATCCGCTCCGCCTCTGCTAGTCTGCTCCTGACCTGCCCACGCACGCTGCCCTTCGCGCCTAAAAACGACTGCACGTGTCCTCCTGAGCGAAGCTTTCCTGCAGCTGCCCTTCTTGGAACCCACTGCGAGGTGAGTAGCTGCTGCCTGCGCGCGCCCCGCTCTCGGCCTGCTCCACCACCTGCCCATCTCCCGTCCCAGTCCCATGGCCCCTGCGAAACCCTCCGCCCCCCTCTTTACAGGGCCGTGCTGAAGCGCGGGCCCCTGCAAAGCCTTCTCCGCCCCCCGGTCCTCCCCCTCCAGTAGCTGCTGCCTGCGCGCGCCCCGCTCTCGGCCTGCTCCACCACCTGCCCATCTCCCGTCCCAGTCCCATGGCCCCTGCGAAACCCTCTGCCCCCCCTCTTTGCAGGGCCGCACTGAAGCGCGGGCCCCTGCAAAGCCTTCTCCGCCCCCTGGTCCTCCCCCCTCCCC
>NW_015172011.1:1347081-1352857 GCF_001447785.1 Gekko japonicus
CAGCATCAGGATGGGTCTCCTTGGGAAGCTGCACTCTTTGTGCAATTAAGGTGTCTTTTCTGAGTTCATCTGGGCTGGCAGGACTCCCTAATAACATGGACCTTGCTATTGGCCTCTATTATCCTTTTCCAAATTATCTCCGGTGTCCTATAGCTTTGGGTGTGCCATTTCTCCCTCAGAAGCTGCAGATAATATGCACATTTGAAGTGAATTCCATAGCGTTCTGTGGCATCTGCACCTACCATTGAAAAAGAGCCCAAGGAGATCTGGCATTTCCAATGTGCAATGTCTAAAGGAACCCTCTTCTTTGGCCCACTGGAGGTTGTTTCTCCATGCAGGCTTTTTTAGTAGTGTGTGTGCGTGTACACACCCAATCTGAGGCATCAAAAGTTGCTAAACTAATGGCAAGGTGAACCTCTGAGCTGGATTGATGCCCACTGTGAGAGCAAGTGGTTGTGTTGTGTTCCACTGTAATCTACCTCTTGGCAGGCTCGATCATACTGGGCCCCCTGAGAAAAACATGGGCCCCCTGAGAAAAAAGTTGTTAGCTACGGGCCTGCCAACAAGCCTGCCTCTTGCTTCTTCCCAGCCTGCTGCTTTCATCCTCCTCTCCCTTGGGGATAGTACACATAAATTCACATGTGAAACATGTCTGGGTGTCATAGGTTTTGCCAGTGAGTTTGTTAGAGAAGTTTTTGTTTAAAATTGCATTTTTTAAAATTGCCTTTCTTTAATTTCATATCATTGCTCATAACCAATAACATTGATTGTATTATGTTTTATTTCTTCAATATCTAAATATGCCATTGCATACACGGAGACTTAGTATCTTTTAATTGTGTTGTGGAGGTTCACATGAAGGAAAGCCTTCATGGGTAGGTAGCTTCTATTACCTACGTAACACTGAGCAGAAACACATCAACTCTTCTAGTTGGATAATATCCCTGTCTCATATATATGTGCTGTAATGAATCCCCCTCCTTCCTGCTGCTGGCTTGGAAAGCAAAACCAGCCACTGAGATGGCCAAATAACCATCACATCAGAATGTGTCAGCTTTTTCCTAATGAACCCCTCCCCTCGTGGGGTGGAGCGGTGTTAGCCAGCGAACGGAAGTCCAGCTCACATGATGGAAAGCCTAGAGAGATCTTCTCGGCGTGAAGAAAAGCCTGTAATGGGCCGTCCAGCCAGGCGATGGTAGTGTTGCGCTACAACTCAAGGAGTCTGGAGAAAAGCTGACGCCATCAAACTTGGCCAAGGAAAAATACCGTTCCGGATCACGTCTCATCTGCATCTGAACAGAACCCTCGTTGGCTGTGAATGTGTGCAATTAAGATGTATGTTGTCCTCCCTTACCCCACAAAGCATTGTTAGTCCCTTGTGAAAAATGAGTAACTGTAAATCGCTCAGAGCCAGCAAGCTCTGCAGGATTGAGTGATCAATAAATTGAAAGATTATTATTATTATTATGTCAGAAATAACCTTATTTTGATTTGGAGTATTTATGAACAGGGCACTGTCAGATTGTGATTGCTAAAGTTCAAAATGTGCGTCACTAGCTGCAGTGACACAGAAGAATGCACTACATTGGCCATTCTAAGAGACAACTCTATAGGAAAAGGTCAATAAGGAGCTACACAGTGCAGAGTGAGGAAAACCTACTCCATAAAACTAGAAGCACGGTAGCAGGGCCAGCCAAAAGCCATGGGCAGATATACCAGGAGAAAGACTGGAAGAGTCGATCCTATCTTGACCACAAAGTCCCTGGTTTAAGCCCCAGATCCTCTGATCTATATTACTGTTCTTTGCTTTGGGTAAATACTGAGGCTAGTAATTGATCCACATGTAGTTCATTTCCAATCACCAAAATACCCACACAAAATATTCTGCTTTTACATCTTGTAACAGAATTGAAAAGAAAAGTAGGCTTTTAAAAATGCTGCTTGTGTCAGAGATTCAGGGAGTTCAAGAGTTAATCTTCCCTGGAGAGAATAGCTTATATGATTGGCTGCTCTATTCACTCTCTGATTGGCCAGCATCATTTTAGAAAGGGAAAAAACAGCTGATCTGGAGGGAAAAGATTCAGTGGCCTTTTGGTCTTTGTCTGAAATCTAACATATGGAACATAGGGTTTGGCTTCTGAGGGATGAGGGAAGAGACTTTGGGAGTCAGTGATTTCTGTCAGAAAAGAACTTCTATAGAGAGAAGAAGAAGGACTCTATTGTCTTAAATACAGAGGTCATTTCGGGGGGGATCTCGGGGGATCGCAGTTCCCCTGGGTGAGGCACGGGGGGCGGGGCACATGACGAAGCCCTGCCCCCCGCTTCCGGCCCTCATTCAGCCAGGAGGAGGCAGAAGAGGGAGGGTAAGTTGCTTCCTCCCTGTCTCTCCCCACCCCTGCTTGCCTGGGGCCAGGGAGGGCCTTTGCGGGGCTTCCTTGCACTCCCGCCGGCCTTGCAGGTCAACCGCCGGGCCCCTCATGGGGCTCGGCAGTGGAGCTGCAAGGCTGGTGGCGGCGGCCGGGACCATTGGAGGCGGGGTGTGTGGCCTTATGACACACTTCCGGTGATGTCAGGGGGTGTGGTATATGCTAATGAGTTATGCTAATGAGTTCCCGTAGCTCTTTTTCTACGAAACGGCCCCTGCTTAAATATATTAGAACTTCTCTGAGGGAGAACTTAGATTCTCAGTCAAGAAAGCTACAGAACAGCTTTATGAAGACAACCGATAATGGAGAAGGATTTGGCAAAAGGTCTGGGTAGTTAGACTGAACTCCCATTCAAGCCAAATAGTAAAAGGAATTATTGCTTCTTAGGGACAAGGGGAATAACTTCCTGCCAGTGAAAGGGAATGGGAAGAGAACCCTGGTCTGTGATAAAGGGGAGAAGTTTAGACACCTCATAAGTTAGTGGAAAAACTGTAACATCTGAAGGGAAAACCTAGAACTCTGAAGGCAGAAATTTAGAAACTTTAAGCAAACACTGTTCTCCAGAAAACAGTTTTAAGAACCTGTGTTAGTGCAGAAAAATACTAAAGAAAGTACCACTCAAAGGAAGAACTAGAAAACTTTGAAACCAAACTACAAATACACTCTCTTATATGATCTAAGAATTCAAATATGTATATAGTATGAAGTTTTACCTCAGCGTTTCTAAACCCTGACAGTCTCCTATTATATATATTCCCTGCCTGTTCAATAAAATATTACTTCTTTTTTGAAAGTTACATCACCTCAAGTGCCCTTTCAATAAGGGTTTAAATATAAGACAAGACAGCTTCTGTATTTCCCCTTAAGTTCCTCTGCTGGGTCAGAAGCCTAAACTAATATCTGTAACAGGGCAGGACAGTTAAAGTTTATAAACTTCCTCCACCCCTCTTCTCACTGTCTTCCTCCACCCCTCTTCTCACTGTCTTCCTCCACCCCTCTCCTCTGTCTCCTCGTTTTTACGTCACCGCTCCCGATCGTGTATCATCCCCAGCTGCAACGGATTATTGGCAGGGCATCGTCTTCTTAAAGATATATCTCAGCAAATAAGGAACACAACAAAAAAATATTCAGTTCTAACAAACAGGTTTGTGCTATATTTTCTTTTGCCCTGTCTTCCTATTCTCCCTTTTAATTTTGAATTTATTTAAATAGACACTTATGGGAGTTGTCTCTGCTTCCTTCAAGTCTAGGCTTTCCCTGGGTTTATGCTCCACTACTTTCTTTTCCCTGGTTTTTAAATCCCGTTGCCACCTCTGAAAAGAAAAAGCAAATAATTAGAGAGTAAACAAAAAAGAAAAGAGTCACTTAGCTTTGTTGGTCAAGGGTATTTTTAGGTCTAGACTCTAGCGGTTCTTCGGGCTCTTTGGATGCCCAGCGTGACAGAGTCTCGTTGGAGCTCTTGTAGCTTCCCGCTTCAGAGCTGTTCTAGCTGGCTAGTTGAGGGGGGTTGCTGTCCTCCCCCACCTTCGACTAATGCTCCTTGCCTTTTCTCTCCCCACAAGAAAAAAATTGGAGTAGTTGTATAATACTCAGTAAAGCTATAAGAAATGCTGAGTATGCGGAGCTGGTCTCACGCACACCCATTCGCGTTGAGCCCTAGACCGGAACTCAAGAGGTGCCAGAACTCTCAAGAGGGAAATGCAGTTTTCAGTCTGTATACTGAAAACTCATGAACTTTTAAACATTTTTAAAATAATTTTGTAGAAGAGGTTCCAGAACTCCATTCTGGCATGTTTCCCCAGAAAAAAAAGCCCTTAGTAATGTTCGCATTCTTCTATATTACAGTATTTTGGCCATTTTTAATATTTTCTGATTTCTAGCATTTTTTTTTACTGTCTGCTCATGTTGAATTTTTCGAGTCTCTTATGTAATTCTGCCAGTTTGGCATAGTGGTTAAGTGCGCGGACTCTAATCTGGGAGAACCGGGTTTGATTCCCCATTCCTCCACCTGCACCTGCTGGATGACCTTGGGCAAGCCATAGTTCTGGCACAGCTGTTTTTGAAAAAGAGCAGTTTCTGTCAGAGCTCTCTCAGCCCCACCTACCTCACAGGGTGTCTCTTGTGGGGAGGGGAAGGGAAAGGAGTTTGTAAGCCACTCTGAGACTCCTTTGGGTAGTGAAAGGTGGGGTATAAATCCAATCTCCTCCTCCTTGTTTTTCATATTGTAATGATTTTGGTTCTCTTATAAAATATTATTCCTGCTTTTATTCTTGTTTAATGACTGTAAGCTGCTTTGCTCAGTGTTGGAGAACATCTACTAATACATAATTCCAAATAAAATAAACATCCTTGCCTCTGCAGCTGTAGTAGGGTTCCCTGCTATGAGTCAAGACATGGTAGTGATGAGTAATGGGCAGCAGTTGCAAAGGAGAACATGTAGGTTCGGCAACTCCATAGATAAGAGGTGTTGAACTCATTTGTTACAAGGGCTGGATCTGACATAAATGTCACTTTGTCGGGCCAGGCCATGTGTGCCATCTCCCTTATATATAAAAGCCGAATGGTGGTGGCACTTCTCTAGAACATTCCACACGCTCCGGAATTGGTTGGCGCCCTGGTGTGTCACTCAGACTCTGTCCCTATCCACTGGCTGCATTGCTTGAGTCTCGCCTCCAACATTCTAAAAAGTTTGCTGTTCCTCTCCCCCCCATAGCCAGTCAGAACACAGAGGTTATTTGCATATGCAGCCTCATTGGCCTTTGCCTCGGAACACAGAGGTTGTTTGCATATGCGACTTGATTGGCTTTTGCCTCTAACATTCTAAACAGTTTGCTGTTCTGAGGTAAAATGTGTCCAATCTCCAGGTGAGGGCTGGAGATCACTCAGAATTACAACTGCTTTCCAGATGGCAGAGATCAGTTCCCCTGGAGAAAATGGTGGGCTCTGTATCCTTATATGCTGCTGAGGTGGCCCCCATATGACAGCCAATGTGACGACGTAGCAGTCAGGGCTTCAGAGCACGGGAGAGGCTGCAGGTGTGTGGGGGGTGGAAAGCTGAAGAGTGAGGGGGAAATAAAGGTAGGTTGATGATTGGCTGGGAAAGAGATAGGGTTACCAACTCCAGGTGGGAAATTTCTGGAGATATGAGGGATGGAGCCTGGAGAGGGTGAAGTTTCAGGAGGCATTCCCTTCAGGGAAACCATTGTTGCCAATCTCCAGGTGTGGCCAAAAAAAGGGGGGGGGAAGCCAGTGTACAATGCAGGAAACAAAAAAGGACACCACTGGCAAAAAATATAAGCAAGTAAGCAAGTATGTAATGATCAAATAAGCATAACAGCAAGTATAATTCA
>NW_015172011.1:1355172-1372507 GCF_001447785.1 Gekko japonicus
TTATAATAAGGGACATATTTGTTATGTTTATTTGAATTATACTTGCTGTTATGCTTATTTGATCATTACATACTTGCTTACTTGCTTATATTTTTAATCTCCAGGTGTGGGCTGGAGATCACTCAAAATTACAACTGTTCTTTAGGTAGCAGAGATTAGTTCCTCTGGCACCCGCCCAGAGCCTCTTTCTAAAGGCCTTTGTAAGCAGTGGGGTACCATTGTAAACAGTGTGGTACCGCAGGGATCAGTACTTGGTCCAATGCTTTTAACTTGTTCATTAATGATTTGGAGTAGGGAGTAAGCAGTGAAGTGGCTAAATTTGTGGATGATACGAAGTTGCTCAGGGTGGTGAAAACCAGGGTGGATTCTGAGGCACTCCAAAGGGATCTGTCAAGGATGGGCAAGTGGGCATCAACATGGCAAATGGGGTTCAATGTGGCCAAGTGCAAGATGATGCACATTGGAGCAAAAAATCCTAAATATAAATACACATTGATGGGGTCTGAACTGGCAAAGACTGAACAAGAGAGAGATCTTGGAGTTGTAGTAGATAACTCACTGAAAATGTCGAGACAGTGTGTGACTGCAATAAAAAAGGCCAATGCTATGCTGGGGATTATTAGGAAGGGTATTGAAAACAGATCAGCCAATATCATAATGCCCGTATATAAATCAATGGTGCGACCTCATTAGGAATACTATGTGCAGTTCTGGTCATCACACCTTAAAAAGGATATTATAGCTTTGGAAAAAGTGCAGAAAAGGGTAACTCGAATGATAAAAGGGTTGGAAAACTTTCCCTATGAGGACAGGTTAAAGCGCTTAGGGCTCTTTAGCTTGGAGTGACATGATTGAGGTTTATAAGATTATGCATGGGATAGAGCAGGTAGAGAAAGAGGTACTTTTCTCCCTTTCTCACAATACAAGAACTCGTGGGCACTCAATGGGGTTAGATGGGAGTGCTGCCAGTTTTATCAATATATGGGGACCCATGCCACGGCTTTGAGTGCCTTGTTCTACCTATGTCAGGATTCGTCCAGCCACACAAGCCCTGAACCATGGACTCTGGTGACCACCAGACTGGTCCTCATGCAGAGGAACATGTCCAGGTGCTTCCCAAAGGGCATGGTCCATCAGGCAGTTCCAGAGGCGGCATTACTCATTTTGATGGATTTGTAGCCCAGTTCCTTCACCATTCTCTAGCACTGCTGGATGTTGCAGGGAAGCTCCATTCTGTCAGCCTTTCAGCCAGCCACTTAGAGTTGGAAAGGTGTTATGTACGTGGACCGCCACCAGGGGTCCGCGGGACAGGCCAGAGCTTGGATCCTAGAACAATGGAAACTTCGGATCCTGGATCCCCCAGCCCCAACCAATAGCCACCTTGGCGGGACATTCAAACCCTCCAATGGGAATGGGGGGTTGCTGGGTGGATATGTATATAGTTGGCCCTGTTGGCTGTTGCTAGTTAGTCTTTGTTTGTGTGAAGTACAATAAACATGTGCTACAGTATGTCGTCGTCCGAGTCCTCCATGCGGCGAACTCAGTACTTTTCAAGAGGTTTGTGTAATCTCTCCAAGAACTGTTTGTATGTTGTGTACTGGGTTCGATGCGTAGTGAAGACAGATGCTGAGTGATTAGCAGCTCATATTTTACTGGCACACAACACAAATACAAACAAATGGTCGAATGACCAACTGTATACAGTCCCCGGTTGTCACCCACAGGTCCTATTGGTGGGTTTGAACTTCCCGCCACAGTTCCTATAGGTGCTGACTGGGAGTCTCAGGATCCTAGTCCCCATTGTTCTTATGGAGCCAAGATCTGGTCACATACTGCTGGCGCCTAGTAGCGGTCAGTGGACATAACATTGTACCTCGGATCCTGAGAGTTCCATGAACATTTTGGTCTCCTGGATGGTCTGTGGTCACTCAAGACTGTTGTGTGGTCTCTGCAAGGAGACTTGCGGGAGCAGAGTGTCTCCCAGAGTTCTGCATAGGCGTGAACACTGTCAACCAAATTTCAAAGCTCCTAATTCATGGATTGCAATGGATCACACTGTAAGCATGTACCAGATACAACACAAAGGTGCAAGTCCTGCTCTGTTTGATCATATAGGTACAGATGGCAAAAATGGCCCAGTTATTTTTTGTGCCAGTCTTACCTCTCTTTGTAATGGTGGAAGGACCATGGAGCTACCAGTGGAATGATCCCCCCCCTTTTAATTCACACAACTGGTATCCACACAAAAAGGGCCAAACACTCTACAGGTAACGAGGTTAGCATGGCATAGACTGGGGATAGACAGGGAGTAGATGCAAGGTGATGTAAAACCTTCCCCTTGGTTTCTGAGGCTTTATGAATCTTACGACATTCCAAGATTTTCTCTCACAGTTCAGTCAATAAATTTTCTTGATTTTTTTAAATTGACATTTCTTTTCCCTGAAGTGCTGGGCATTTAGTTTGTACCCACTGGGATGATGAAATGAGTGCACTAAAGGCTCAAAATGTGTGTGGCTCTTGAATATAGTGGGGAATTTGTATCAAAAGAAGTCTGTGCCCAGATACGGTCATTGGTTTAACTGACCTGATTATGAACCAATATGCTAAAGGAAATTTTATGACAAGCAGATCATGCATATCTTCACACCACTTATTCAATCCCACTATGTGATCTTTATCAATCTCTCCTTCGGCCTTTCTTTTTATTTCCATGCAGAGATTTTAATCTAAGAAGACTATCAGTTTCAGCTAAAGGAAATGCTCCAACCAAAGATGGTGAAATCCTCAATTCCTCACTAAGATTTTTCCACCTGTAAAACCCTAGAGCCTCCACAATCTCTTTCTCCCCCAGCCATTGCACTTATGAATCTTTGGACATGGAAAGGAATTTAATGTTGTCATCAAACAAAAAGATTATACAGTCACTTGTTAAGACCCACAAGCCACTTAAACACAAGCATACTTGTTCTAAAATTGGCATGCAGCCCAATCCAATGTGAATTTAGGAAGAAATAAATCTCAGACAGATCAAGCAAGGCTAAATCCAGGGTAAGTGTCTGTACTTATACAGCCTTTCTCCCACTGAGGACCTATATTGTCCAAAATGTTCATGTTTACAAGATTTGCAACTCAAATCCTGTAGTTCATGTCATAACCATGTTATCTGATACCACTGAAACAAAACTTTCTAAAGGATGGGGGGGGACCTCTCTGAAATGGAAGACTTTTAAAATTGGTCTACCCATTTAGCCGTTGTTAATTCAGCTGCCTGGAAGCTCTCCAGGTAACGCTGGGCCAGCTACATTCTCTCAGTCTAACCTGTCTCCAATAGTTGCTATGATGACAAAACAAGAGGTGGGGAGAGCATGTATGCTGCAGAAAAATGGCAAGGTGAAAAAGTATAGCACATAATTTTGAAAAAGTTTTGAACAAGTTATTTATTCAAACGTCAGCTGTTTGGACATCAGATGGCCGTATGTTTGCACTTCTTCAGGCTGACCTTCTCATTGCTGTAAAGGAATGTCTCTGCCCAAGGAGGCTCTGGGTCACATTGTAAAATCCTCCACAGAACTGTGGACATTCATACAGCTGACAGTACCTTGCATGGGAAGCTTTGGATTCCAGGATGAGCCCTGACCATACAGTAAAGGCAACATGTATTATTAAATATGAACAAGAAACAAAGAGGTGCCAAGTGGCTCCTATGAGGTGTGTCTTAACCCCTATTTACTTACAATATCCCCATGCCCCCTCCCCAACAACCCCCACCTTGTGAGCCAAATATAACTCATTTAAAAGCTAAAATGCCAAAGACAGAAGATCAAGATGTGTCACCAAATAGCTTTCAAAGTATTCCAGCATGATATTCAAAAGATACTGAGTTACAATCCACTACAGTCCACATGAAACATATTTCTGTGTAAAAAGTAGGTTTATAATTGGCCAGTAAGAGACAAGACATGATCATGGTTAACACAGCCCAACTTACTGTGCCTCTGGGTCAATTGTGCAAGGGCCTTGCAAAAAGTAACATAACCATTCAGTCCTCAGTGCTCTACGGCACTTTGGTATCACTTAGAGAGATTCCAGATTTCCATAGCATCCAATTTTCTTGCTTTTTATCTTTTGAGGGTTTTTTTTAAAAAGTTACATATTTGAGGGCACAATTCACCAAAATGTAAGCAGTCTTTTGTCCCTTGCGATTCCAGGGGCACAAATTTGGGCACAAATTTAATCTTCCCACGGAAATCAATGGGATCATAGGTATTTACTCCACTCTTCTCTGGAGTGTGCCCATATATGCAAAAATCTCCCTTAAAGATATCTGTATCTCAAACTACGTACAACTCAACATCAGATAAATACTAGGAGATTCCGTTATACAAGGTAATTTCCCGCCGCCCCTCCATTGGGTCTGCTTGACTTTGTGGTGAGATATTAATCATTTCCTTTAGCAACAAGTGTGTATATAAGCACATCAAGGTTCTACTGAAAACATCTCAGAAACCTGAAGCATCCTGTACTGCCACAATGCTATACAACTATTTGATTTTCCTGTGTATTGGGGTTTATGTCAGTTGTAATCCAATATGCAGTAAAAAAATACAAACAAGCGTTTGGGAAATTCAGAAGGATTTTTGTGAAATTGAAACTGAGGTATGCTACAATTACAGAAATAAGTTACTTATGTTTGTTTCAGCTTTAAAATCGTGTGTTGTAAATGTTCAATTTCCATAACTTTCATCTATATTTTGTTCTTTGCAGCTTGACAATCATCTACAAAACTCAAAAGAGGTAGGAAACTTAAATGTCTGCCTTTTCTGAGGGAAGCACAATAGTGATAGAATGGGGGGGGGGAATAAAGAAAATCAAATGTATACACAGAAGTAGATTTCTTCCAGCTACAATGTTCAGCAATTCAAATGAATCTGTATGAAATATTCAGAAATTCATTTGAAATGGCATTGGGAGGGGGGTGGGAACACTAATTTTTGGTGTCAGATGAATGACCCTTCTCTGTTCAGGACTGGGCCCTTGTTAACTAGTGTGCTTCTTGGGATTCTGGCATTCACAGATTTGCAGTAATTGAGAAAACAAGCGAGACTTTTTTTTCTTTCAAGTGTTAATTTCCATTTCATCATTTGCTATTTTCAGAAACAGCTAGCTATTTCAGTAAACAACGAGGTAAGAAATTGAAATTTCAGTTTTCTGACTAAAAATGTTAAATTTCAAAGAGTGTTTGGGCTGCTATGGGAAGAATTGTTTATGTTAATAGGCAGTGAACAGAAAGTGGTTGGGAGTTAGTAATTCTTGAAATAAGAGATATCCATCACTTCCCCTAAAACTGCATTGTTCTGAAAGATGGAGTAATTTATGAAAATAATAGGTAAAGGTAAAGGTTCCCTTGCTCGAAAGCCAGTCGAATCCGACTCTAGGGTTGCGGTGCTCATCTCCGTTTCAAAGCCGAAGAGCCAGCGCTGTCCGAAGACGTTTTCCGTGGTCATGTGGCCAGCATGACTAAACACCAAGGTGCACGGAACGCTGTTACCTTCCCACCGAAATGGTACCTATTTATCTACTTGCAATGTCTTGCTTTCGAACTGCTAGGTTGGCAGGATGCTCTTAAAACATATAGGACATGAACCAGCCCAAGCTTATTCCCATTAATTTCATTGGAAGTTAAAAGCCTTGAAGAGGATTGACATTAGATTATCAAAACAACTATTTTACTTTCTATAGTTGAAGGAGAGCGTTCAGGTGTTACCCGTTCTGTATAAAACAGGAATAGATCTTGGGGCCCTCTTGAACCCAGAACTACTGCTGGATAAGCAGGTGGCAGCTGTGGCAAAGATTGCCTTTTACTAGCTTCAAGTGGTTAGCCAGTTGCAGATTGTCCTGGGCACAAATTATCTGGCCCCTATGGCGCATGACCTGGATACATCTAGATTAGATTATTGCGATGAACTGTATGTGGGGTTGCCCCTGAAAAGTGTTCCAAAACTTCAATTAGTTCAGCATGCTGCAGCCAGGACTGTTGAGTGTGACATAGGAACCATATCACTCCAGTCTTGGCACATCTACACTGGCTCCCAATTTGCTTCTGGATACAATTCAAGGTGCAGAAGTTGATTGTTAAAGCTGCATATAGTTTGGGATCAACATACCTGAAGAACACCTACTCCCTTATGAACCTGCCTGACCACTGCGATCCTCTTCCAAGGCCCTGCTTCTGGTGTCCTCAACCTACTGAGATTAGGCAGGTGACAACCCAGGAGAGGGTCTTGTTGGTTGTAGTACTGAAACTCCTGAACTCTCTCCCCAGGGAGACTTACTTGTTTGTCCCCTTTTGTTGCCATCCTCCACTTTCTGATTGTTTGATCCCTCCTTGCTGCCCAGAGTTTTAATAATTGCTTTTATATTCTTCTATGTGGTTTTCTTGCTTGAATTGTTTTAATGATGTCTTTTTGTTGGTTTTAATGTTTTTTTTTAAAGATGTGATTTCATTAGGTATGTTTTTAATTTGGTGGCCACCCTGGTCGCCCTTATGAAGGCAGAAAGGCAAGGTATACCTTTGATTAAATGAATAAATAAACAGCTGACAGAGTCATCACTCTGCATGGTGTGCGATTCTACTGCATTATCACCTCTGCTAATCACATTTTTAAAAGTTTGGCAGTACATTGAAAAACCAACAGGAGTGGTAGAAACACAATAAAGATATTGACTGTAATATGTTATATTACATATATAAAATTAAAAGTAATATAATAGTGGCCTCTTTGCATAAACACACACACTTTGTCTGTTTCCATTGGAAGGAAGTTGCCATAACATGTGGGCAGGACAATGCTCACACATTTCCAGCAGAGGGTGGTACTGAGTAAAGAAAAGGTGCCTGATCATAGTGTAAGGGCATCCCAGTGGCATTCTAAATCTCAACACATGCAAAGGAACAAACATGTGACAGCAGTAGACACACATGCTCCACCTACAAGTGAAAATGATGGGGAGCTATACAGGAATAACAGATTGGGTCCTGCCTTGCAAAATAGTGGCCTAAAATGTTACCTTATTTTATAATATCCTCTGAATTCCATACCTAGGATGCAGTGCATAGAAATGGTATATTTACTCACATGGACAAGATATGACATTATTTATGACTAAATGATGCTCTAATTCCAGGAAGCATGCACAAGAGTTACCTTGATTTCATATATCGAATCGTTGACTCAGTCATCTGTGAAGTTTTCTCAGGAAAATCTGATTGCACACTATAATAGCATGTTGTATCGCCTTAACTCTCTGGCTGAAACCTGGCCTCCACAGGATGTAAGTAGATCTGTTTTTCTGTGAATTTCCATAATAGCACAATCTATATTTAAAGTTTCACTAATAGTTTTACTGCCAACTTTAACAACAGTGGTAACCATTAGTAAATTAGCAAATTGGCCCTGTAACATTTCTCCCCAGTGCCCAGCAGGCTTCTCTTCACCCCCTTTCTGGCAATCGGCCATCAAGCAGGCAGGTGACACACAACCCTGAGTGGAGGCTGCAACAGAAAGTCATTCTCCCCCCTCCCCAACTCCCCAGTTAGGTGGGATTTGGAGTTCTCTTTTGGACAGTCCTGCTGCCACCACACTGACTCCATGACTTCCCCTGCTTCCAGTCACTGCCAAGAGGCACAGCCTCCAAGGGGTTGTTTTGTAGCTCTGAGGGCAGTCTAGGAATCAAGGCAAAACAGGTTAATAAAAAAACAACTTCATTTCTATATCATACCACTCTAGAGTAAATACAGTTACATGACTAGAGTGCAGACTAAGAAAAGAACAGAAACCTGGAAAAGGTTACTTTAAAAACTTACGGTTCCTGAGCTCTCCCCCACCCCTGGCCCCAGAAGAAGTATGCAGATGGGTGTATATGTAGCATGGATGCTCATCCTTCAACATTACTTCCTCCAGTCATACACACATGGGACAGCTCCTTTTCAGGTCTCCTCCTGTGTGTGCCAAAAAAGGCATTAGCCAGTCTGGACCTCAGGTTCTGGAGCCCAAAAGGCCATCAGGTACAGTTTGCCCAATAGAGAGATGCTAGCATTTCAAAGACATGTTATGTTTTCACTCCCGGTTGTAAAAGGCAGCTCATCCAACTGCCTACTTTTGGGCCAGTCAGTCTCCATGTCTGTCAAACATTTGCCCCTCTGCCTCTCAGCTAAAACACTCATCATTATTTTTGCAGACACATAATGTCCAGAGTTACAATTGTTCATCAATATCCCATTAATCCACTTTGGTGTTCTGAATCCGTTCTGTCAGAGGCAGTCTCAACATGAAGACTGAGCTCGATTGCGATGATATGAAACAGGCATTTGTACAATTACAGCATCTTATACATGCAAATGGGTCAGAACTAACTGACTTTTTGTCATTCAGCCTCCTCTGAAATCCCACTGTAATCCTTCAGACTCCTATCATGAATGAAAACTGGCAAATGCCCCATGCTGTTCAAACAAATGATCAGTTATACAGCCTGTTATGTGAATGATATCAGAGTATTCAGTTCACACCCTCTCAATAACACTCAGCCTTTCTGCAGCATAGAAGAAAACGTCCCCATACACTTCCCCAAAGAGTCTAAGTCAGGGGTCCCCAAACTTCTTGAGCCTGCAGACACCTTTAGAATTCTGATACAGCATGGTGGGTGCAGCTACAAAATGATGGCCACCACAGGAGATGGAACCAGCCATAAAATGGCTGCCTCAGCTTACCTTCAGTCACTCAGTGAAGAGTCGTGTGGGGTGGTGGCAGCTGCAGTCAAAGGAATGTTTTTAAATACCTTTAAAGCCGGTTCAATCTTCAGTGGCCAATCAGAAGCCCTACTAGGCAAAAGCCCCACCTTCGGCGGGTGCCAGGAAAGGTATCACTGGCCACCAAGGCATCCAGGGGAACCATGTTGGGGACCGCTGGTCTAAGCAGATAGACAGAGTAGACATGAGGCTTTGGACATGATTTTCAACATAAACTTTCTCTTTAACAGAACCCGAACTGCAGAATGATATTTGACAGCAACCAGAATCTCAGAGGCCACCTTAGCAGATTCCTGCTGCAAGTCTTGCCAACCTTTGTGGGCCTTGAACGGAGAACTTGCCCTGTTGGTGCTCTGCTGAAGAAACCTAAATGCTTATAGATTAGAAAATGGAATCGTACTCTCTCATTTATGACAAACACACTATGTGAAAGTTGTGATCAACTGCATGTTTGCTTGAAAGTAAGAGCCATGCAGGAAGTTATGCTTCCTACAAAAAAGATTTAAAACTCTGTGTTGATGAAACTACTTGCCATTTTGAAAGAGGTGTATATTTATTTATATATTATAATATTTATAAAATAACCATTTATTTGTGTTTATGATAAAGGCTTGATCTTACTATTCAAGTCACCTCGTGTTGAACTTAGTTCTATATGGCCTTTAATTGCACAATCCCCATGACTGCACTGATTTCAGATGGGCTATTTAGAGAAAAGTTTGTCTGGTCAAGTGTGTCTTGGAGGTCCTCATACGTCTCCCACCACTTCAGTCCCTTACTACCTCTCCCTTGCTTTAAGGACACCTTCATTCTCTACTAGGTACAGGGGCGAGGATTTTTCTCAGTCATATCTCTCATAATTGTTTTTATTGTGGGTCATGGCAATAACATTAATGATAAAAATGGATCCAGGTGGGTAGCCTTGTTGGTCTGAAGCAGCAGAATAAAGTTTGAGTCCAGTGGTACCTTTAAAGACCAACAAGGTTTTATTCAAGGTCTGAGCTTTCGTGTGCATGCACACTTCCTCAGATACAATGAAATGGAAATAGAAATAACAATCATGCATACGTTATACATGCAGAATAATGTCATATAGAATAGTGAAGGTGTTCTGTATGACCACCCTCTATAGGTATGACTGTTATTTCTATTTCAGTTTCATTGTATCTGAAGAAGTGTGCATGCACATGAAAGCTCATAGATGCCACTGGACTCAAACTTTGTTCTAATGATAAAAATGTGATTTGGGGGGGGGAGAGGAATGAACGAGAGTTAAATATGTATGTAATGTGCTTCTTCTGATCTGTGTTTTAATTATTAGTTTATTTATTAATTTATTTATATAGTGTATGTTATTTATATGGCATCTGACATAGGCCAAAGGTGAATTTAAATTGTGCCTTTGTGCTTGTGTATTTGAATAAACTTTTGTGTACAAGCGTGGAGTTTGATCTTTAAGATACATTATTAGAGTGATCAGATCATTGACAATCTAGTGTAAATGTTGTGTTCTGTGGGTTGTTCTGGATTCACCCTCTGTACCTCTGCCACCCTGCACTGATTTGTGTAACCCACACTGAGTTTCATATACTGGTATATGTAAGTGATGTTGGTAATTATGGGGAAAATGGTTTAAAAGCAGATTATCTTCTAATGATAGTCAAGGAAATTTCAGATCTGATAAGAAATGTTAGTGTTCAGAGCAACATACAACAGAAAGAAGAGAGCTTTCAATGTTGTACCATAGCTGTTGTACCAATGTTGTACCCAGCTGTCTTGCTACAGCAGCACCAGTAATCAACCTTACTCTGTACACTCAGTCAGCAGAGTTCCCACACCCGCTATGCCAATGCTGGGGGAAAGTTCTCAGATAATTCATTTACATGTACCATTTTGACTTCATTCTCACCAAGAGTAGCACAGATAGTAAACCTGTGTCTGGATTTTGCCAATTCAGATTACAAGTGAAGATTCATGGTTAAATATTTCCCCATTAAAATAAGAACATACAAATATAATGCCAGATGTCCAGAAGGAATTTAGCCAAGCTGTCTGCTTTATGTGTAAGTTATCTATGTGTCTATTTGTGTGCTTGTAGGTGTCAACTTCGGGGGGGCTGAGAGCCTTCCCTGAACTTTTTCAGCTCTCCCCGGAGCACCCAGCACCCAGACAGAGCTTTTGCATCCCCCCGCCCCCCCACACAATTTTGAAAGTGGAGGGTTTTTTCCCCCTCCGCTTTCTGAGACTTCAGGTGGGTTGGGACTGGGAGGGAAGTCAGGGCGGGGGCTTGCTTCCTGCCCCACCTCCAGCTCCCAGCAACCCTCAGTTCAGCTTGGAGGAGCTGGAGCCTGGAGGCTGCACATGGAGTGTCTTTGCAAGGGGGGGGATCGGCCACTGGGGTAGTTTGCTCCCTAGTCCCCAGCCTATGCTGCAGAGACTCAGAGCCCCTGGGATGGGGGGAGGTGTTCCTCTTTGCTCTCTGGTGCCTCCGCCGCCGGGCAGCTGGGCCATGCATGCTCCAAAGTGTGTTCCCGTTAAGGTGAGTCCCGTGCGCTACGTGCACTAATTTTTACTCCTGAGCGCACAGCTGTTTGGCTGAGCTCAGGATGATTAAATTCTCTGGCTGCTTCCTTCCCAGGCTGCTGCAGTCACAACTTGCTCAATTGTGGTGGTCGGGGCAGGAGCACTATAAAGCCGAACCCCCCTCCTTCTCCTCTGGAGAGGGAAGGGAGGGGAAAGGAGAGAGAGAGCACGCCAGAAGTACAAGCTTTCCTGTGGTTTTGAATTTACAGTAATTAGACTTGGGGGGGGGTGATACTAACTGTCATTTTCCATTTGTTTTATATTTTGTTTTAAAGTTTACATATTTGTTTATTCATTTCCCGATATATTTGTGTGCATTCATGCCATAGCTTGGCTCAGTTTCTTCTCTAGTTGTTGCTTTCCCCTTTAAATGTTGACTCTTGTCTCAGCTGCAGCGTTTATTTCTTTGTTGCCCGTTGTTGCCTTACTGATTTATTGCACTCAGCTGCTTGATTTCTTTACCTTTTCTCTGTTATACAAATCCACCCCCACCCTCCCTTTGAGTGCCGTTGAGTGGTGAATAGGGTGAGTGGACTCCTTCACTTCATTTAATGTTACACTTTTAAGAAGAAAAGAAGGCCTTGACACACCTTCTCACCTTGACACAAAGAGTACTCCATTTTTCTGTGTTATACCTCTGAGGATGCCAGTCACAGCTGCTGGCAAAACATCAGGTCCTACAGTGCCAAGACCACGGCCATACAGCCCGGAAAATCTATAACAGCTAACTACCCCTATGGACTTTTCTGTGTTGTCCTCCTTACTTTCAAATTTGTGACCATTTGTTTGTCTTATGCACATGGTATGTATATCTGCAGATATTAAAGTGACTATTCTAAAAATGAATTTAAATAAATTTAAATAAAGGACACAGCAGGAGACCACTGAGATACCGCTATAGCCACTGGCCAACTCCCACCTTTTCCTGAGTTTAGCCCAGCCCAGGGGCATGGCTAGGGGGGCTCCCAAGGGTTTCCAATGCCTCTGGCCCAGCCCCAGCTCCCCCCCGGAAATTAAAAAGTCTATGCCCCACATTCCATCATACAACCCCCCCTCCCATTTTAAGAGATACAGTTCAAGTTTTTCCACATCGGCAGCCACTGTGAGAACTAGATCTTTTATACATGTATAAATATTTATAATTGTTTTAATTACATGCTCTCTGCCCTTAATGGGTATTCCAAATGGCTTGCATTAAAAATTTAAGCCTCTTTGGATAGCAGCAACAAAATAAAAGCAATGCCATTAAAACAACAACAATAGACAGTAAATTAAAAAGAGGCCACAGTGCTTCATGTGTAAATATTTTCCCCCAGCTGTCTGTCAGCAACCCCCAGGAGCTTTCGGGGGTGGGGCATGGTGATGTCACAACAACAGCACAATGCCATCTATAGTTATGTTATTTGAAGTGATGTCATCACAACACTCCTATATAACAGGTGTCGCTTTTCCCTTATTTTGCTTCCACTGCTCTACTGAGCAGCAGCAGAAGCCTGGAGCCATAGCAGGAGACCTCACACCCCTAGTACATACCTATGGGAAAATGGACACATGTACATGCTTCATATAGTATTCTGTACACATTACATCCTTCCACACAAGTGATATCACCACTTGAAATATGTCATCATCCGTGAGCAAGGCATCCCTGACCCTTGTAACTAGCCAGGTGGGTAGTGTGGTCATTTGTAAAACAGCCATTAAGACCTTCTCACATGGTAAAGGCATTTTGCGAGAAGTGGTTCCCCGTACCGTGTCAGCAGTTTTCACCTCATTATGAGCTTCCACCCATGTATCGCATGAATATAGCCAGGGCAAGATTAGTGCCACTGAGGCCAATAATGCAACTGAGTATTTGATGTGGTATTATGGCAGAATCATAGCACAAAATTAATACATGCAGTAGTTCCAACAGTAGTGTACTGAAGGCCATAAAACTAAACTGGTGAGCTACAAAGCCTTATCCTTAAATGATGCCCTAGCACACCTAGAGAAGACAACCCCAGAGATGCAGGGAGTAACTCCTTAAATGTTATTTGTTCTTATATATTTGTGCTGCAAATAGGATGGCCAGCTCTGGGTTGGGAAATTTCTAGAGATTTTGGGGGGGGAGCGTGGGGAAGGCGGGGGGGGGGGTTGGGGAGGTGAAGAAACTCAGTGGGGGTGATGCCACAGTGTCCCCCCCTCCCCTCCAAAGCTGCCATTCTCTCCAGGGGAAACTGATTTCTGTTGGCTGGAGGCCAGTTGTAATTCTGGGAGATCTCCAGCCACTACCTGGAGGTTGGCAACCCTAGTTAATAGCCACACCAATGGTGTTCCGGTTGCTTGTAATGCACAGCAGCTCCACTTTCTAGACCTTACCTCACTGTGCAGCTAGTACTGCATATAGCAGGAACATCTTATAACTGATCACTTCACCGCCTTTCCCCACATGTTCCCCAGAAAGCACTGCGATCAAGGTCACAACATTGATTGGCCCACCCCGGTCCTAAGGATGCCAGGCTGGCTATAACCAGGGCCAGGGCTTTCTCGGTAATGGCTCCTTCCTGGTGAAATGAACTCCCAGAGGAGATCAGGGCCCTGCGGGACCTCATGCAGTTCCATAGGGCCTGCAAGACAGAGCTCTTCTGCCAGGCCTTTAATTAGGAGCCGCCCTGATAGAGATCCATGTCCCCTGAGCCATAAGAACAGCCTGTGCCAGCTGCACAAGATTAGAACAATGGGCTGACCAATGTTCCCTCTAAGCTGTGGAGTCTTGTGAGCAAAAATTCTACTTTCTGAGCTGCTGGCATTAAAGTTGTGAGCAATCGATTTGGCTACTGCATAAATTAGTTTGCTCTGGGGCCATTCTTCCTGAGCGAAGACAAGAATCCATGAGCTGGAGGCTAAAAACCTGTGAGCTAGCTCACACTAACTCAGCTTAGAGGGAACACTGGGGCTGACCACTACGACAAAAAGAGCTGCCATCATTGAATAATTTATTAATGTTATGAAATGCTAGCACTTTAAAATGTTTTTTTGTATTTAATTTTTTATTACATTTTAACATATATAACAAATAACATCAACATACACATTGTTACCCTGTGTGCTTTTATACGTATTATGTGAGCTATGATGATGCTGTATGTCTGTAAAATGTCTTTGCATTTGTGTTGTGGGATCTGTGTATTGGGTTTGCTTGCTATACCTTCCTGTTGCACCTGAAAGCTGCCGAGTGCAAGGCTTGTGTTGCATATGCTAATGGACACGTGCATACCCAAAACTTTCCCGACATGCTTGAGGACAAAGAAGACCATCGCCATTAAGCTCAGCCTCATTGAGTCTTGAGGACAACAACATTCCACCATCAGGAGTTCCTGAAATGGCATGTAACCCCTGCTTCTGGTTTGCATCACAAGAAGACAGCTTCCTGCTCTTCCTCTTCTGGGCAAGGCCAGAGAATCTACATCAAAGGGTTACCATGGTGATACAAATTTGACACCTTGCCCAAATGGTACCCTTGAAGTTAGGCTTAGAATTTGAATATTGCCCCCTGCCCCTTAGATAGACATCACGTCCCCAGTCACCCTATAGGCATAGAGAAGGGGACGGATTTCAGGTATAGATTGGCTTTAGGCCAAACCCCAACACTAGGTTTTAAAAGACAAAGCACAGCCTTTGTCCTGGGTCGAATGGGAGTCAGCTGGCCATGCCCCATCTTTTCTGTAACTTAAGCTGCAAACTGCTAGCAAGCAGCTAGCTGAAACCCCCCCTTCCACTTAGGCAACCGAAGCCCTGCTGGAAGGGATCCTTAAGTGTTCTCTTGAGTAGACCAAGAGAACCCACACGTGTCTGGGCTGGCCCGTCCGTGTGAAAGAAGGATCCCTCTGGTGGAGTCTTTTGTTCCTGTGTTCCCACTGAGACGAATCTCTTCAAACAAGGATCAGATGAGTATAATCGCCACCCTTATGTGTCTGACCCACTGTTAGTCTGAATTTGTTATTTTTCATACTTAAATGCTTTCTATTTGCTATCGTAGCTAAAGGAATCTTGAACATATGTGTTAGTGTATCTGTGTTCGTGTGCTTGAGAACTACTTAGTAAAGACAACCTTTATTCATTAACCCTGGTGTGTTTGTTCTGATTAAGATTTCTGTATACAAGTGACCAACCAAGGACTCAGGAAAAAGCCCCCTGTTGTAGATAAAACAGAACTGGGCTCCCGGAACCATCCTTAGAGGAGTTTCGGTAACAACATTCAACAACAATTATATATCATGTAGAGTATGCACAACGGTATCCTTTGAGTTTAGTACATATTAACTATTTGGCATGAACTCATTAAAAGGAATAATACAAACAAAACTAACAACAATAAAATCTGATTTAAAATGTTGAAATGTTTTATCTGTGTTTGGATGATTTAAATTTATGTGTGTGTTTTATTCTGTTGTTAGCTGCCCTAACAGTCATGGAGAGAGATCCAGAACATAAATACAAACAATGGTATTGCATGGTTTCTCCAGGTACTGCTATATAACTGGGTTTTTACCGTCTCCTGGACCTTTTGTCATCCACTATTATAGGCCAATAAGTTGCAGTTTTAATAAAGAATTGACATCCTGACTCACAGTGCAGTCCTGAACAGGACCTTCTGCTAAGGTAGTTAGTTAGATGTGGCAGTTTGATATTAGACTAAATTTTAATCTGTTTTTAATGTTGTACTGATGTATTTTAAAATCTTGGAATATTGCAAAGGTGTACTTCTTTTTGTATGACTGGTCTAAGGACTGTAGAAATAAACTGAACTGACCTGACCTTCTAAACCTGTACTCCAATCCGTGGATTTACGAAAGCATAAGTCCACAAAGGATTCCACTGCAAGTCCTGGATCCCATTTTCAAAGGCTATGAGGGGAGGGGTAAGATGATAAAGACATCAAACTGACTTCTGCCGCGTCAGACCACCAGTCCATCAGGGTCCGGATCATCTCCTGAGACTGGCAGCAGCTCTCCAGGGTCTCAGGCAGAGGTCTTCCACATCACTTACTACCTGATCATTTGCTGTTGTTTTTAACTGGAGATCCCAAGGATTGAACCTGGGCCTTCTGCACACCAAGCAGATGCTCTCCCACTGAGCCACTCAAGACAAACCCAAATATGTTGCTTGTGAGAACATTCATGGGTAGGGTTGCCAGCCTCCAGGTAGTGGCTGGAGGTCTCCTGCTATTACAACTGATCTCCAGGTGACAGAAATAAGATCCCCTGGAGAAAATGGCTGCTTTGGGAGGTGGCTCCATGGTATTGTTTATTTATTTATTTCATTCGATTTGCTAGGCCGCCTTTCCCTGAAGGCGGGGCTCAGGGCCCATTGAAGTCCTTCCCCTCCCCAAACACTGCTCTCTTCAGGCTCCACCTCCAAAATCTCCAGGAATTTCCCAACACGGAGCTGGCAACCCTATTCAAGGTACATATGCCGCAGAAACGTTAACCCAAAGCCCAGTTTTCTATTTACAGAGACAGAACTTTCCTAGGCATAAATTCCATGCTTATCCCTTTTGCACAAAAAAATACAAGGGATCTTAGGGCACTAATATTGGTGGAAAACACAAATGTACATAGAGTGCTCTTCATGAGATTTATGCATTTAGCTACCTTTCTACCCTGCAGGAACTCAAGACAGCTTACAATGAAAGACACAATAAAATACACCAACACCACAAGTTAAAATCACAGTTTAAAACTGCCAATAGGCAGAACTAAAAGTAACTGAATGCCATCCTGAATAAAGGTAAAGGTAAAGGTTCCCTTGCTCGAAAGCCAGTCGAATCCGACTCTAGGGTTGCGGTGCTCATCTCCGTTTCAAAGCCGAAGAGCCAGTGCTGTCCGTAGACGTTTCCGTGGTCATGTGGCCGGCATGACTAAACATCAAGGCGCATGGAACGCTGTTACCTTCCCACTGAAG
>NW_015172011.1:1373830-1396276 GCF_001447785.1 Gekko japonicus
GGGGGAAGCCGCCGGGCGGCCGGCCGAAAACCAGCGAGCGGCGCGGGGGGGCCCACGAGGCCTGGGTGGCTGCAGCCTCCCAGGCCTCAGTTCGGAGCCGGCCGCGGGGGGGGAGGCAAGGGGGGGAGACGGGAACCAGCGGGACGGGGGTACTTACCTCCGCCTTCTGCTTCCTCTGCCTCCCTCCCGCGGGCCCCGCCCCTTGGAAGGGGGGAAGGGGAAGAGGCGGGGAAGCGGTGGTTAGACCTGGCCTCCAGAGGCCAGGTCTACCCATGCAATAGGAAGGAGTGAGTAGACCTGGCCTCCGGAGGACTCCAGGTCTACCCATGCAATAGGAAGGAGTGAGTAGACCTGGACTCCTCCGGAGGCCAGGTCTATCCCTGCAATTGGAAGGGGTGGGTAGACCTGGCCTCCGGAGGGCAGGTCTAGCCATGGAGTGGGAAGGGGTGGGTAGAAGTGGATTCTGGAGGGGGGTGGTGCGCTCCAGGGCAGGGGGAGGGGAAGATTGAGCCAGGGGGTGGAGGAGGGGTGGAGGAGACGGGGAACCGGCGGGATAGGGGAACCGGCGGGATAGGGGGGAACTTCCCTCCTCCTGCTGCTTCCTCCTCTTCCTGATAGGCGTGGAGGTCCCCCTCTCCCGCGAGTATCGCGGGTCCCCCCCTTGTATATCCTAAATCCTTATTCCATGCAATCATACTTGATCTTACCACTTCTTCCTGCAACTTAAATTCCAACAAATTTTTATATACATTTTTGATCATTCGTTCTCCTGACACAATCCAAATTTTATCCATTTCAGTTGATTTTTCATAAAAACCTTGTTTTTGGTCTTCTTTATATCTCGTTTGTACTTGCATTTTTTGTAACCATGACAGTTCAACCTTATTATCCTTTAAGCAGTCAAAGGGTTTTAACTTATTTCTGGCATCTAGCATATCATCATAACATAGTTTCTTCTCATATTCATACCGATTTGGAATCGTGAACGCTTCGATAGGAGAAACCCACCTTGGTATTTTAATATAGTAATGCTGTTTAATTTCTCTCCATATTTTAATTAGGGAGCCTCTTATATAATGACTTTCAAAGCTCTTTCTTCCCTTTTCATACCAGATTGTGGCGTGCCATCCCATCTGAAGGTCGTGACCTTCTAACTTTAGAAGTCTACTATTTGAAAGAGTCACCCAATCTTTTATCCAAATCATGGCCGAAGCCTTATAATATAAGCTCCATTCTGGTAAACCAAACCCACCTTTTTCTTTCCTTTCTTGCATGGTCTTTAATTTAATTCTAGGTTTCCGTGATTGCCAAATAAAAGGCAGTACCACTTTCCCTAATTCTTTAAAAAAATTCTGATTTTTAATAATGGGCAGTGTTGAACAAAAACATCAGTTTTGGAAAAATACTCATTTTGAGTTTTGCCACCCTGCCTAGTAGAGATATTTGTAACCCTTCCCACTTTTCTAGGTCTTTCTTAATTTCACATAACACTTTCTTGTAGTTATCTTCAAATAAGGAGCTACATTTTTAGTTAACCAAACTCCTAAATATTTAATTTTTTTACTGATTACAAATCCTGATTTTTCGGACAACAATGTTTCTGTTTCTTTAGAACAATTCTTTGTTAATATCTTGGTTTTAATAAAGTTTATCCTTAGACCCGCTGCTTGCCCATATAGTTTTAAAGTATACAGAAGTTGTTCAATTGAGTCCAGAGGTTCTTCTAAAATAAAAACTAAATTGTCGGCGTACGCCTGGAGTTTAAATTGCTCCCCTTTGACCTTCAGCCCTTTAATCAGTGGGTTTGCTCGTACCATGTTGTTAAGTACCTCTATAGTAAAGATAAATAATAGGGGGGACAGTGGGCACCCCTGCCTCGTGCCTTTTTGTATTTGAAATTTCCCCGTAGCCTCTCCATTAACAATTACCCTCGCTTCTTGTTCCTGATAAATCATCTGAATCATTTGAGAGAACATTCCTCCACAGCCCCAATGTTCTAAGTTTCTCTTTATAAAATCGCAGCTCACGTTATCAAACGCCTTCTCGGCGTCGAGGAATACCAAAGCAGCCTGTCTCTCATTATGTGCCTCATAAAACTCCAATATATCTAAAACTGTTCTCACGTTGTTCCTAAGATGTCTTTTAGGCAAGAATCTGAGTGTATTATCACCAGCAACATATGTTTAAAGTTGGGGATTTCTGTCCCTGTGTGCATACCTTTAGCACTTACCTGCATTGAACTTCCTTGGCCGTATTGTTGCCCCCTCACCAAATTTAGAGAGATCCTCCTGGAACTCTTCACAACCAGTTTTTTTTTTTTACCATCCTGAATAATTTGGCATCATTTGCAAATTTCTTACCTCTCAGCCGTGTTACTCCCGTTGGAATTCACATATACACTTCTTTCACTGCCCACTCAATGCAGGGCAGCCCCTGACCCAGGGCTGGGAGAGCTGCAAATGCATGCGGATGGTGGTGGTGGGATCACTCAAGGGGAGGGGACGGGGCCTGTGCCAGGCTGCAAAAGGAGCTCCAAAGAGACTGTGGGGTGGGGTGGGGTGGCGGAGGGTGAGCAGCACTTTTGGGTGGTGACTCTGCTTTGCTTCCAGCTGAGTGGGATGGAAACTTTTTGGGCGGTGCTTCATGGCTTGTTCAGGGCCCCACTCAGGCTGTCCCCCAAGCCTGTCCCCCCCACCTCCTTCTCTTGCTGTCGGGGGGGCTACAAAGAGGGGAGTCTCTTGCCAGGGATGGAACAAGAAGCCCTTGGGCCAAGAGGGGAGGGAGGTAGGGCGTCCACATGCAGCCTCCTTTCCCGGAAGAATCTGGGATTCCCTTCCCGCCCAGCAATATTGCTGAAAACTCTCAGACGGAACCCTTTCCTGCACTGCTCAGCATAAGCCAGGGAATTCAGCAGCCACCTCCAGAGCGCTCACCACCTTCTTGCCACCGCCGGGAGCATCTGAGCTGAAAAGGAAGACCACAGAGGGGAAGTTTCGGGGTTGGCATGCTAAGAAAGGGCTTGGGGCGGGCTGCGGGAGTGCCACCGTGGCAAAGGTTTTTTGGTGAGGGAGGGGGGCGGGGTGGCAGGCCAGTGTGGCATCCTCCTTCAGTGGCACCCTAAGGCAATGGCCTAACCCCGCCGGCCCTGTTTGAGGCATTGCCTCTGTGTCTCTCATTGCCAAGTGCCTAATCACCACAGGGATAGTTTACTGCCTTGTACTCCCCTGGAGGAATAGCCTCTTGCTAACTGACTGCCTTTCCCTGGGTCTCCTTTTAAAATAGTGTGTCCAAGATGGTGGAGGTCTATGTGGTACAGAGAACCACTGCCAGTTGCAAAAGTTATAAAGTATTTATTAAATAGAAAATATTGACAAGTCTACTTTTAGCACAGCACCAGATTGAGCAAGGGATTCCAAAAGAATTGGGTAAAACACAGTTACTCTCTCTATACATGCCCTATCAGATGTTAAAATAGGTCAGGCTCCTTAGTTTAGGAAGAAACAGATATCTACAGAGTGGCCATTACCTTGAAGCTCCCTTCAGCTCTTTAGGCCAGTACATGTTCAATGACTGCCTTAAGAATTCTGTCTGCTCTTCTGGAGTCAGCACCCAAGGAAAGAAGGTTCCTCCTTGCTGCAAGGAATTTTTATCATCTCCCTTTTCCCTCCCACTGACCCAGTCAGACTAGGTCAAGGAAGTTTTTCCTTACATTCCCAGAGTTTTCCTTCCTGAAGACTCTCTAGAATGTAACACTTCCATGTCTCTGTTCCCTGCTTGGGGAAATGAGAGAGCTTTACCCACCCATTATCTTTCCTGCTAGTTCTATTAGCATTTGTATGAGGGTGGGCTGAGGTATGTCTGGAAAGCACTTGAACTGACCCTGTTTTCCTGCCTGTTCTCTGCCCAGAGAGAGAAAAAACTTTAAAGCTCAAAAATGCATTACTTCACAGGGTCAGTTATGGAACCTGACCTTTTGCTGCTCCAGGGCATGATTACAATGTGCCAGACCACCCAGCCTGTCATGGAGTGGTGGAATAAGCCACAGTTGAGATGACCCACCTCTCTTTTCCTTCTCCTTCCTGCAAGGAGGTGTGTCAAGAGGTGCTGCTACCTGGCAGCCAGCAATCAGGGTGGAAAAGAAGTACCTGTCTCCCCTGCTCTTGCTCTAAACTGGAGGGCTCAACTAGGGGCAGAAATGCCTGCCCTTCCATTGGGCAACCTTATACAGATGGGGAAGAGCAGACTCTTGGCAGCCTCCCTTTTTGGAAAGGGCTGTCCTGATCCTGTCCAGGCCTTTTTTGGTACCCCTTGACTCTGCCCAAGCCCAGGCCCTCGCAGAACTTAAGAGAGGCCCAAGCCATTTCCATTTTTGAGGCCCCCAGTAAATTAAAAATTTAAGAAGTATGAAAACAATTATACAAAGATTTTTGTTGTTGTTCAGTCACACAGTCGAGTCCGACTCTTTGCGACCCCATGGACCAGATCCCGCCAGGCTCTCTGTCCTCTGAAGTTTGCTCAATTTCATGTTCGTTGCATCTATGACATATTTATCTAGACTTAAAAAATAATAATTAAATGCTGTGTTAATATTTTTCTCCTAATTTTATCTACTGGTGTCTTTATCCTGCCCTTTTTGTTTTCTGGAGCAAAATTTCTAGAGGTAGTGTAGAAATGTTCTAAATAAATGAATAAATAAATACTTACATAGTTAGGAATTTAGAAAGAATTTAGAAAGAAGGCTGGCTCTTTCTTTAGATCTGACTACTTGTAAGGCTGGTTTGAACATAACCCCTGAGCACTGATAGAGTGTAAACCCAACATTCACAAAACATAGTGGAAAATTCTTACACAGATACCATCTGGAGTGAAACCTCATTGCACCAAGTTATATGTACTCAAGACAAATCTAGTTTAAAATATCACCTTAATGGTTTTCTTTTCATAAGAAGTTCACATCATATTTTGCTGTTGTAATTCATATTAGAAACTGGAATAGCTATTTTAACATTTTATTGAATGGTCCTAGTCCATTTTATTGCACCACATTAACAGCTTTCAAAAACTATATACCCTAAACCAAAGTGTTAGCATAACTTGTGAAAATACCTCTAAGGTCTGAAATCTAAAAAGCACTTGTAATACATTTTAACATCTTACACCATGACAATCAAGTATCTTCCCAAGTTGGTTCCACTTTCGGTATTCCAGTTTTTCACACTCATCCCTATTCTCCTGGTGTAATGGTTAAGAGCGTGGACTTTAATCTGGGAGAACTAGGTTTGATTCCCCACTCCTCCACATGCAGCTGCTGGTATGACCTTGGGTCAGTCATAAATTCTTTCAGAGCTGTTCTCTCAAGGGCAGTTCTTGAGAGAGCTCTTTCAGCCCCACCTGCCTCACAGGCAGTGTTCCCTCTAAACTGTGTTATTGTAAGCTAGCTCGCAGTTTTTTAGCCCCCGGCTCACACATTTTTGTCTTAACTCAGGAAGGATAGTTCCAGAGCAAACTAATCTATGCAGTAGCCAAATTACTCGCTCACAACTTCAATGCCAGTAGCTCACAAAGTAGAATTTTTGCTCACAAGACTCCACAGTTTAGAGGGAGCTTTGCTCCCTCTGTGTCTGTTGTGGGGGGGGGGTAAGGGAAAGGGATTGTAAACCCCTCCTTTAGGTAGTGAAGGGCGGGGTATAAATCCAATCTCCTCCTCCTCCTTCTCCTCCACCTCATCTAATACCCCATTGCTGTTGTGATTCTTTATGTAACATATCTGTGTGGTGGTCATGAGCACTGGTAGGATAGCATACCATTTATAACATGACTAACCAGAAGACAAACAATCCCTAAAGAAACTGAACTGGAAAAAGGGTGCTGGTGGTAATTAAGTTAGCATGGCTATATGCACAGACTGGAAATAAATGGGGAATTAAACCCTCCCCTTGGTTTTTGAGGTTTTATGAAGCTTATGATCTTCCAAGATTCAGACAATAAATTATCCTTTTTTTTTTTTTTAATTGACATTGCTTTTTCCTGACAATAAGTTAAGTGGTGGAGGTTCAGTTTTTACCCGTTGTGATGATGAAATGACTGCACTAAAAGGTCAAAACTCAGTGTGGCTCCTGAATATAGTGGAGACTTTATGTCAGAAGAAGTCTGTCCAGATATGGTCATTGGCTTAACTGGCCTGATTATGTGGGCAAGGGGTGGTATAAAACAGTCTTGTGACTCAGTGAATATGATAAAGGAAATTCTGTGACTTGCACATTTTGGCTATCATTATACCACAGGTCCAATCTCACTATGAGATCTTTACCATTCTCTCTCTCTCTCTCTTAATGCAGAGGTTTTAATCTAAGGCTGTCATCAGTATCAGCTAGAGGAAATTTTCGCAACCAAAGATGGTGAAAGCCTAACTTCATAATTGTAATTTTTCCACCGTGAAACCCTAAATCCTCCATGATCTTTCTCTCCCCCAGCCATTGCATTCATGAATCTTTAGACACAGAAAGGACTTTAATTTTGTCATCAGACTAAAAAAATTATACAATCACTTGTTTAGCCCTGCAACCCACTTAAAATAAATCCTAACTCCACAGTGGGTATCCATATTTATTACAGCCTTTCTTCCACTGACAATTTAAGTTTTCCAAAATGCTCCTATGCTGGTGTAAGAGACTTGCAATGCAAATCCTCAAGTTTATGTCATAACCATTGTATCTGATACCACTGGATGAGGGGAAACCCATTCCCTCTTTTTAATTGCTCTATCAGTTAGAACCTTCTTTAATTCTGCTCTCTGCATGTGATACCATATCCTTATGCTCTTAGAAGGCAGTGCTGTTGAGAGGGATGTCTACATGTTTCTCAAAAATATCCTTACAAATAATAGTACAAACTGGCAAAACAGTAATCACCATTGTGAGCTGTGCAAACTGCATTATATTATTATTAAATACATTCATCCAGTCACACAGATGCACTGTTTAAGCCATTCTTTTCATTATTGAGAAGGAATGTTTCTATCCAAAGGAGGCTGAGTCACACCGTAAAATCCTTCACAGAACTGTGGACATTCATACAGCTGACTGTACATTGCACTGGAAACTTTGGATTGTGGGGATGAGCCCTGACCACACAGGGAAGGTGAACTGTTAATGCTGCATTTATTATTTAAGAGGATCAAGAAACCAAGAGGTGCCAATTGGCTCCTATAAGATGCATGCTTAACTCCATTTACTTGCAATATCCCCTTGCTGCCTCCAACAACACCCACCATTAACATCTTCTGAGCCATATATATATACAATGCTAAACGCAGAAGACGAAGATGTGCCACTGGATAAAGTTCAAAGTGTTCCAGCACATTATTCAGGATATAGCGAGTGATGATACCGCATAACCCACATAAAAGAAATGTCTATGAAAAAACTCAGCTTCTAATTGCCCAGCATGAGACCAGTCACGATCATGGTTAACAGCCCCATTTCATGTGCCTTTGAGCCAGTCTTGCAAGAGCCTTGTAGAGAGGAACATAACCATTCAGTCCTCAGTGCCCATGCCCCCTCATTTTTTGCTTTCTATCTCATGATTTTTAAAAAAGTTGTGGTCTTTTGTTGATGAAGATTTAAAAAGAAATTTAACTCTCCCATTGAAATCAATGGCATCCGCAGCCAGTTTGGTGTAGTGGTTAAGAGCAGCAGACTCTAATCTGGAAAAACAGGTTTGACTCCCCATGCCTCTACATGAAGCCAGCCGGGTAACCTTGGGCCAGTCACAGTTCTTTCAGAGCTCTCTCAGCTCCTAAAAAAAGAATCTAGCTTGCCACTAGTATAACGCTAAGAGATAGAACTTATGGCCGCCAGAAGATCTCAGGATCTCCTGGCTATTCTACACACAATGCTGTATAATAATTAATTTTTCCACAGATATTTACCCTTCTCTGGATTGTGCCCATATATGCAAAAATCTCCCTTAAAGATATCTGAATCTCAAATCACATGCAACTCGACATCAGATAAATACTAGGAGATTCCATTATACAAGGTAATTTCCCCCACACCTCCGTTGGGTCTGCTTGACTTTGTGGTGAGATATTAATCATTTCCTTTAGCAACAAGTGTGTATATAAGCACATCAAGGTTCTACTGAAAACATCTCAGAAACCTGAAGCATCCTGTACTGCCACAATGCTATACAACTATTTGATTTTCCTGTGTATTGGGGTTTATGCCAGTTGTAATCCAATAGGCAACACAGCAATACAAACGAGCGTTTGGGAAATTCAGAAGGATTTTTGTGAAATTGAAAAAGAGGTATGCTATGATTATAGAGAGAAGTTTCAGCATTAAAATCTTGTCTTGTAACTCTTCAATTTCCATAACTTTTTTTCTATATTTTGTTCTTTTCAGCTTCACAATCATCTACAACACGCAAAAGAGGTAAGAAACTTAAATGTCTACCTTTTCTGAAGAAAGCAAAAGGGTGATAGCATGGAAGGAATAAGAAAGTAGATCTGTTCCAGCTACAATGTTGAACAATCCAGTTGAATCTGTATGAAATATTCAGACAATAATTTGAAATGCCATGGGAGTGTGTGAGAACACTGACTTTTGGTGCCAGATGAATTATCCTTCTCTGTTCAGGATTGGGCCCTTGTAAACTAATATGGTTCTTGGGATTCTGTAACCCACAAACCAGATATGTTTACAAGATAAGATTTGTAGTGCTAGATAAAACGACTAGTGCTCTTATTAATTTTTTTCTTTTAAGTATTAATTTCCATTTTGTCATTTGCTATTTTCAGATGCAGCTAGATATTCCCAGAGACCGAGGGGTAAGCAATTGAAACCACATTTTTCTAACTAAAAATCCGTTGTTGTTTGTATTATTTGTTGTTGTTCTTGAAAAATAATAAAATTGTTTTTAAAAGTCACATTTAAATTTCATATAGTGTTTGGGTGCCACTGGAAGAATTTTTTATATTGATGGGCAGTGGGGAGAAAAATACGGAGAGTGGTTGGGGCTTAGGAATTCTTGAAATAAGAGATATCCATCAGTTCCCCCCAAAGATGGTATCATCCATGAAAATAAAGAATGCTCTTGAAATACATAGAACATAAACCAGCCCATGCTTATTCCCATTAATTTAATTGAAACCTGAACGTCCTGAACAGGACTGATGTTAGAATATCAAAGCAACTAGTTTACTTTTTTGGAGTTGAAAGAGGGATTTCAGGTGTCACCCATTCTGCATGAAACAGGAACAGGTCTTCAGGTGCTCTTGGACCCAGGCCTAGTGCCTGATAAGCAGGTGGCAGCTATGGCCAGGAGTACATCTTTGACTGTTTAGCAAGCTATGGCCTTTCCTGGGCAGACAAAATCTGGCCACTGTGATGCATGTCCTTGTTATATATCAAGATTAGATTACTGCAGTTCACTCTAGGTGGGACTGACCTTGAAGTGTTTGGAAAATTCAATTGGTGCAGAATGCTGCAGCCAGAATGTTGATGGGAGTGGGCTGTTGGGACCATATCACTCCAGTCTTGGCCTGTCTATGCTAGCTTTCAGTCTGTTTCTAAGTACAATTCAAGGTGCAGGCATTGAACTTTAAAGCTGTATATGGTTTGGGACCAAAATATTTGAAGAACCATCTACTCCCTTATGAACTTACCTGACCACGGCAATCACCTTCTGAGGTCCTGCTTTGGGTGCCCCACCTTCTGAGATCCCAGCAGGTGGAAGCCCAGGAGAGGGCCTTGTTGGTCACAGGACCAAAATTCTAGCCCCCCCATTGACACTCATCTGTCCCCTTTTGTTGCCATCTTACACCAGAAGGTGAAATCTATTTTTTAATTTATTTGGCAGTCCTGTAGTGAGCCCTTCTTCCTGCCCAAAGTTTTGATTGTTGTTTTTATGCTCTTATATGTGTATTTTAGTTCTTGTGTGAGTTGTTTAATGATATGTTTTTGTTAGTTTTAACGGTATTTAAGATGTGGTTTTATTAGGTATGTTTTTAATTTGGTGGCTGCCTTGGCTGCCTTTATGAGGGCAGAAAGGCAGAGTACAAATCTGGTAAAATAAGTAAACAAAGAAAAGATACACGCATCAGTCTGCATGTTGTACATATCTACCGTACTAAAATCATGTTTTGCAAAATGTGGCAGTACCTTGAAAAACTGACAGGAGTGATACAAACACAATAAAGATCTTAAGAGCAATATATAGACCCCTTTCAAACTGCTTTTGTATTCCGTTTTTGTAACTGATTGCTAATGGATTTTTTCCCTGTCATTTCAGACAGATCCATTTTAGTAACTGGCTGCTAGCGGAATTTATGTACCTGTTTATACAAACCTGCAAAGTGCAGTTGAGCTGCTTTTGAGGGAAACTGCTTTTTTCCATTTTGAACCCCTTTGTTGCACTTCTGAATCACTGTGGTGTGCTATGCCCATAGCACTTCTTGCAATGCCACTTTCCCCCCCGCCCTGTTTCACCACGCAATCTACCTCAGTCTTTTAAAAAATGGAGTCAATGATGCCACTATAGCACCGAAGTGCTATAGTGGTTTAGCACTATAGTGCTCACATTAGAACGTTTTTAAAAGTCCAAGGAAGATCATGTGGTGAAAAAGGGCAGGGAAAAAAGTAGCATTGTTTGAAATGACCATAGCACTTTAGAGATGGCTCAGTAACAGAAGGAAATTTGCTGTATGAAACCCCTGTCCCTGTATCACTTTACTCGAAATTGGGCCAGCGATGAATAACATCCAGTTTAGAAAGGTAATGTGAAAAGGGCCAGAAAGAATTAAAAAGTAATATAATACTGGCTTCTTTGCATAAACACATTGTTTCATTGGAAGGCCGTTGGAATGACTTGTGGGATGCACAATGCTCATACATTTCTAGTGGAAGGTGGTACTGAGTATTGAGAAGGTGCCTGATCATAGTGTAAGGGCATCCCAGGGGCATTCTATATCGGAAAGTCAGAAAACATAGGAATATATGTGAAGGAACAAACACGACTTGTGACAGCAGTAGATACACATACTCCATCTGCAAGTGGAGGTGAAGGAGAGCTATGAAAAAATAACATATTGAGTCCTGTTTTGTGTAACAATGGCCTAAAATGTTAATTTATTTTATAGTATCCTTTGAATTCCATATACCTGTGAAGCAGTGCATAGCATTGGTAAGTTTACTGACGTGCACAAATTATGACATCATTTATGACTAAATGTTGCTATCATTTCAGGTGGAATGTGCAAGATTTAATTTGAACACATATATCAAATTATTGAATCAGTCATCCGTGAAGTTTACTCAGGAAAATGTGGCCACACACTATAACAGCATGCTTTATCGCCTTAAATCTCTGACTGAAGCCTGGCCTGTAAGTTGATCTGGTTTTCTTTGAATTTCTGTGGCAGCATAATCCATATTTAAGGTTGGGAAGGAAAGGGGCATGGTATAGCTCGATCTAGTCAGATCTTGGAAGCTAAGCAGAGTTGGTACTTGAAAGGGAGACCGCCAACGAAGACTCTGCAGAGGAAGGCCATGGCAAACCACCAGTTTGGTGTAGTGGTTAACTGCACGGACTCTAATCTGGGACAACCGGGTTTGATTCCCCACTCCTCCACTTGCACCTGGCTGGATGACCTTGGGCAAGCTGTAGTTCTGATAAGAGCTGTTCTTGAAAAAGAGCAGTTTCTGTCAGAGGTCTCTCAGCCCACCTACCTCACAGGGTGTCTGTTGTGGGGAGGGAAAGGAAAAGGAGTTTGTAAGCCGCTCTGAGACACCTTTGGGTAGTGAAGGGAGGGGTATAAATCCCATCTCCTCCTCCTCCTCCTCCTCCTCCTCCTCTTCTTCTTCTTCTTCTTCTTCTTCTTCTTCTTCTTCTTCTTCTTCTTCTTCTTCTTCTTCTTCTTCTTGCCTTGAAAGCCCCTTGCTGAGCCTGCCACAAGTCAGCTGCAACTCAATGGCACTTTACACACCCACCCAGATAACACATATTTAAGGTTTCAGTGATAGCTTTACTGCCAACTTTGGCCAAAGTGGCAACTATTGGTAAATCTGGCACATCATATTTACAGATCATACACAATATGTCGATCCAGTTGGGGATTCTGAACCACTTCTATCACAGACAGTGTAAACATGAAGCTTTGCTGTAACTGCATTGATTCAATAAATGTGTTTATAGAGTTACAGTGAACACTGCACTAGATACATGACAAATGAGTCTGTTTATCATTCTTCCTCCTCTGAAGTTCTGTTGCAATTTTCTAAATTCCTATTAGTATGTCAAGATGTTATGATAAAAGTTAGTAATAATTGTTACTTCATACCCCCCAAATGTTGCAAAAAACAAAAAATGGACAGATGCCCCATTGAATTGATACAAATGGTAATTTATATAGTCTGTTAGGAGACAGATATTGGAGATATCAATTCACACCTTGTTAAGAACTGTCACTAGCAAACTTTCTGGAGTGTAGAAGAAAACATCCCAATACGCTTCCTCTAAAAACTAAGCAGATAGGGTGAGAGGATCTGAACAAATCATGACTGTTCAACACAAACTTTCTTTTCAATATAAGGGAAAGGACACCATCTGTCAAACTAAACCAGAAAGCAATCTGAACCTCCAAGAAAAGCTTCATGTGTTCCTGCTGCAAACCTTGCCTAATAATGTGTGCCTTCGCAAGACAAATTGCCCTCCTAAATTTTTTGTGGATGAGAATTGTTTAAGAAAACTGAATGATAACACAAAATAACCTCTTTGAACATTGTAATCATCTGGCGTATTAACTTGGAAGTAAGTTCTACAAGAATAACAGAAGTTATGCTTTCAACTCAAAGGACTGGCTGAATGCATTTAAAAATCTGTGTGCCATTTACCATTTTGAAATATTTGTATATTTATTTGTCTATAATAATATTTATAGCATAGCTATTTATTTTTGTGCATGGTGAAGAGTCTGACCACACTATTCAAGTCATCTTCTGTTGAATTTTGTTCCCAGTTGCCTTCATTAGCCATAGTCTCTTTGAAAGTTTGAACTTCACAGCAGCATCCTAAGAAGAATCACACCCTTCTAGTCCCATTGAGTTTAATGGATTTAGCAGGGTGGAAATCTGGTTAGGATGGCATAAATGAGCACAAACGAGGTACTAAATGTCAAATCAGCTATTTAAGTAGAAGTTGGGTTATGATTTAGAAGCCCTCATATTTCCTGCCATGCCCTAATAACTCCCCTGATTTCAAGAAACTTTTACTCACTACTTGATAGGGTTACCAATCTCCAGACGAGGCCTGGAGTTCTCCCAGGATTACAACTGATCTCCAGGCTTTGGACAGTGGACTCTGCGGCATCACATCCCTGCTGAGCTCCCTCCCCTTCCCCAAACTCTGCCCTCCCAATGTACCCCCTCCAGATCCCCAGGGATTTCCCAAACTGGAGTTGGTGATCCTATTACTTGATGTAGATTCTTTAGGATCATAATCCAGGAAGGGACTGGTCCTCTATTTATTTATTAAAGAACATTTCTACCCCACCTCTCTCCTTCTGACAAGGACCAGGTATCCTCTACCCTGCTGAGCTGGTGACTAAGGAAAGCAGAGAGCAGGTTTACACCCATGCCTATAGATTCCCCGAGAGGGCAGACTGTTAGAACCCTATGCACTTCAGGTGTCTTCTTGAGAGCTTCATCACCTGGCCCTCCTGCAGAAGTCTCAGACCTGGAGGGGGAAAGGATAGAAAATATAGGGTTGTTTCTCCTGTGGCAGGGAATTTAGGACAGCACTACCACGTGGTGCTTGCTGTTAGCCAGTGTCCTACTCTTTGAGGAAGCCCAGCGGCAAGCACTTTTATGGTTTATATCCTACCAGTGCAATCCTATATCAAAGCCAATGGGGTTTGAAGGGTGTGATTCTGTTTAGAAGTTCACCGATACTCTCCTTGTTCTGCTTTCAGTCATGACTACGATATGACTAACAAATTTAAATGCTGGGGTGAAATGGTTGAGGGTGAAATATTTATACAGTATGATACATGATGTGTTTTAATAATTAGATTATTTATTTATTTATTTATTATTGATCATATTTATATGGCACCTGCCAAGTGTGATATACTTTTAAAGCAGGCTTACAAATAATGAACACTGCACACTTGCATGTGGACTTGAATAAATTATTTTGGACAAATGGGTAGTTCTGTCTTTATTTTCAAATACATTATTATGGTGATTATATTATTGACAATGCATTCCAAATATCCGTATGCTTTGGACTTTTCTGGATACATGCCATCTGTGTCCGGGAAGTATTTTCGCTAGCCACGCTTTCTGATTTTTATGTATAAGTAATGTTGATCATTTAGAGCCTATGAGGTAGGGTTGCCAACCCCCAGGTGGTAGCTGGAGATCTCCTGAGATTACAACTTATCTCCAGGCTACAGAGGTCAGTTTGCCTGGAGAAAGTGGCCACTGTGGAAGGTGGACTCTGTGGCAGAGGTCTCAAACTCATTTGTTACAAGGGTTGGATCTAACATCAATGTCACTTTGTCAGGCCAAGCCATGTGTGCCATAAAATGTAATGCCAGGTCCCTGGAGATATTTTACTGCTGACTGTGACCCACACCCTTCCTCAGCACCTAACTAGCCATCCTTTGCACAATAGGCACAAGAAGTTTCACACAGCACAGACATCTACTGCCTGGTAATCAAGCTGCAACAAACAGAGACTCAGTTTGGTATAGTGGTTAGGAGCGTAGACTCTACTCTGGGAGAACCAGGTTTGATTCCCCGCTCCACTATGTGCAGCTGCTGATGGGACCTTGGGTCAGTTACAAGTTATTTCAAAGCTGTTCTCTCATGAGCAGTTCTTGAAAGAGCTGTCTCAGCCCCACCTAATGGGGTGTCTGTTGTGGGGAGGGGAAGGGAAGGGAGATTATAAGCCTCTTTGAGACTCCTTTGGGTAGTGAAGGGAGGGGTATAAATTCAATTTCTTCTTCTTCTTCTTCTTCTTCTTCTTCTTCTTCTTCTTCTTCTTCTTCTTCTTCTTCTTCTTCTTCTTCTTCTTCTTCTTCTTCTTCTTCTTCTCTCATGGTTCTTTAAAGGCTAACACATTTCAGAAGCTTTTGATGAACTGGAGCATGAATTGCTGCATTCTGTTGCTGCAGGTGTAGCAGCCAAACACAGGTGGGCAGATGGCATCAACTGGGGAACCTAACAAGCCCTGCCTTAAAGAAACTGCTACTGTCAACAGGCTTGGGGGAGGGGAGGGGAGGGGAGGGGGGTGAGGCAGCTGCACAATCCCACACCTCCCTCTGTCAAAGTCCCACATTCAGCAACAAGCTTGAACCACAACAGGAGCTGCGATGCTCCCCAGCACCACAAGCAGTCTTCAAGCTCTGCCACTCTCCAAAGATGCCAGCTCCACTTTAATTGCCTTTTGCAGACTTTTAATTCCTGCCAGCTCCACGGCATTATCCAACCACCCAAAATATTACTCCCCACATGCAAGTGCACAGACTCACATCTGGCACCTACCTCTGCCGTGTGCAAACACACGGCAAAAGAAAACAAACCCTGACTCACCCGTGGTTGCATCTGATCATGGAGTGGCGGGCTATGCCCGCAGTTTCCAAGGACTGTGTGATCGAGCAACTGTGGGTCAAATTCCTATGGAGCAAATAGCCTCGCTTCCCCCCTGCTTTATCTTGCACGTGTGACCACCACCTTACTAAGGTAATGCAGTAAAAGAAAGGTGATACATTGCTGGTGTTGCCAGCTCTGGGGTGGGAAATACCTGAAGATTTTGGGGGTAGAGCCTGAGGGTGGTTGGGTTTGGGGAGGGGAAGAACTTCAGTGGGGTCTAGTGCCGCAGAGTCCACCTTCCAAAGTGGCCATTTTCTCCAGGTGAACTGATCTCTGTCTACTGGAGATCAGTTGTAATTGCAGAAGATCTTCAGTCACCACTTGGAGGTTGGCACCCCTATAACATAGTATAATCCAGTGCCTTTATCAAAACAACCTCCTGAACTGTTCCATTATGTTACAGCTCTAATCTCTTTACAGATATGCCTTCTTGAATATTCCTATTTTGACATTATGAGAAACTATAGAAGGGGGGGGGGGCTTCCTGTCTTCTTCAAGCACGCCAAGACGTCAAACCTCCTACATAAAAGGACTGCATGGTGAAGATTTACTTTTAGAAAGACTGTACTCAATGCAAACTGATGCTGGGATAAAATTTTGCTAGGCTTTAAGGTGCCACAAAACTTTTGTTTAAAATTTATTCCTGGTACAGTTCAGGTCTAAGATTGGTCACATGATAAAAAACCAGTTCTGAACATTCCCAGCAGAGGGCAGTAAACAGATGCAGATGGAACATAGGCTTCCCACCCATCCATAATTTATATGGATTTTTCATAATCTGGGCATTCTGCCCATACTAAATAGGAGACTTTGTTTGTTTGTTTATTAAATTGGACTTGCTAGGCCACCCTTTCCTGCAAGCAGGGTTCAAGGTGGCTTACAACAGAGCAAAATACAATAAATAATTTGATTTTAAACCAGTGTTAAAGATTACCTAAAACATGTCAATAAATAAAACAATACTCATTCTAAGATGGCGGGAAAAAGAAATTCTGCTCCCTAAGCCTCTTAGGGGGGGGAGGGGGGAGGTATGTGAGAGTGCCAAGTGTCACAGTGTCCCTTCTGTGTCCTCAGCCGAATACCTGGTGGAACATCTCTGCCTTGCATGCCTGGCGGAAAGGTAGTAACTCCCACAGGGCACAAATGTTTTCTGGTAGTGAATTCCACCAGGCAGGGGGCACGGCTGGAAAAGCCTGGTTGAGGACAGCCAGATCTCTCTCAGACTGAGATCACCAGGAAGTTTGTCCTGGGGAAGTGGGGGGGGGGGCTGTGGTACACTTGTGTGCCCAAAGAGGGTTTCTTGGCTTTAGTTTCAAAAGTATGAATTCGAGATTATCAAGAACGAAGGGCTTCTAGAGAAGGCAAAGACTCGTTAATTTGTAGAGCCAACACAACCTACATTAAAAAAAAAGTTTAGCTTGCCCACCCCAACCCCAAAAGGAAGGATGACTTGTTGTGTGGAAATGAATCTTAGTGGGAAATAAATAAATCCAATGCATCCCAGTCTTGTTTTACATCCCTGTGATCCATAGGTTACCCAGTTCTGGTCCTATCCCTGGTAAATAATTTCCCCTGTTTTCTCTCTATTTTTTCTTTTATGGAAATTGGGAGGGAGAATGCCAGAAAAATGTTATTAGTGTTTTTGAAAAGAGTCAAATGCAAAAGAACTTCCCTTCTGTCCCCCCAAACGGAGGATCTATATATGTTTCCCTGAGCTACTTTGAGGAAGGTTCGGATAAATATGCACTGTAGAAATAGGCATACTTCATTCCCAATGATCCTCCTGGACCCAGGGGTCATTTCATAGAAAAAGAGCTAGGGGAACTCATTAGCATAACTCATTAGCATATGCCACACCCCCTGACATCACCAGAAGTGTGTCATAAGGCCACACCCCCTGATATCACTAGAAGTGTGTCATAAGGCCACACACCCTGCCCCCAACGGTCCCGGCCGCCGCCGGCCTTGGAGCTCCACTGCCGAGCCCCATGAGGGGCCCAGCGGTGGACCTGCAAGGCCGGCAGGAGTGCAAGGAAGCCCCGCGAAGGCCCTCCCTGGACCCAGGCAGGCAGGGGTGGGGAGAGGCAGGGAGGAAGCAACTTACCCTCCCTCTTCTCCTGCCTCCTCCCGGTTGAATGAGGACCGGAAGCGGGGCGGCCGGAAGCAGGGGGCTGGGCTTCATCATGTGCCCCGCCCCCATACCTCACCCGGGGGAACTGCGATCCCCCGTGATCCCCCCCGAAATGACCTCTGCCTGGACCCATCAGTGACTTTCAATACCAACAACCATGGTATCCTTCTGTAACCACACAGAGGCTTCTTCTCATGGTTAACCATTTTGCATGAATGGCTCCTTACGTTTTTGCAGCAGTTTCGGCCTCGTGATGGTCTCTATTTCTCTTGAGACTAGTGGTGTTATTGTCAGAATATAAACAATTCTTTTTCATATATTTTTTTTCTTTTTTCTTCCTGTCATAATTTTACAGGGACCATTGAACCTGTGGTAGATTTGGGATGGTGCCGCAAGATTTGCCTCATTACCTGCTTAAAAAAAATCAGATCTCCTAACTTTATATGTGAATATAACGGACTTGTTCATTTGTTTTTTAAGAAAATGTTTATGATGCCTCTCCAGGAACCTTCCCCAGGTGGCTTACCAAATTCAAAATAATAAAAACATAACTTTAAAAGATATTAAGATCCAGCATTAAAACCCAGCTTAATATAAAAATATAGACCATACAAACCACTGACTGCTTAAAATAACAGTTTCCAGACTAAAATAGCATTAAAAGATCATCCCCCTAATTAAAAGCCTGGTTGAACAGAAGCATTTTGGCCCATAAAAGAGAGCAGTGTATGTGCCAGGCAAGCTTCAATGGGAAGGGCCTTCGCTAAGCAAGGTGCTGCTACTGAAAAAGCCCTGTCTGTGGTGGCCAGCCACCAGTATCAATACGAACAGCCATGAAAAGCAAAGGCTGAGTCTTGATGTAGTGAGGCTTACACACCTGAGCAGTTTGCCCACTTCATCAGGCCTTACCAATCGAAAGTTATCCATACACCTGCACTCCACCAGCATCCTGAGATTGAACTGCTCAAGATGCAAATGATTTTATCTGCAAAATGTATTGCAAAAGCATCACAGCAGGCCTGTATGTTTTCTGAGTCTACATTTTCAAGAGTCTGGCATATCAGCCCTTTCACAACCCAGGAAAGCTCCACTGGACACTGTTGTGCACGAAAGATTCCCCCCTGGCTATCTGGATAACTGTATTATCACTGATATCTATCCCAAGTGTCTGTGTGCTTCCTTTTTTCTTAACTATGGAGGAGGAACTTCTGCACAGCAAATGGGCTGCCTGTTGCTGACAGGGAAAACCTTGACTTCTGCCTTTCTCCCTCAACATCCACGCTTTGCATTTCCTGCCTAGTTTGTAAAGGTAAAGGTTTCCCTTTGCTCGAAAGCCAGTCGAATCCAACTCTAGGGTTGCGGTGCTCATCTCCATTTCCAAGCCGAAGAACCAGCGCTGTCTGAAGGCGTTTCCGTGGTCATGTGGCCGGCATGACTAAACGCCAAGGCGCACAGAATGCTGTTACCTTCCCACCGAAGCAGTACCTATTTATCTACTCGCAATTTCTTGCTTTCGAACTGCTAGGTTGGCAGGAGCTGGAACCAGAGACGAGAGCTCACTCCATCATGTGGCACTCGGGTCTTGAACTGCTGAACTACTGACCTTCCAGTCTGCAGTTCAGTGTCTTAACCACTTGAGCCACCGCAGCTGTTAACCTTTAGCTCCTAACCTAGTTTGTACCTACCAAGCCCCAGATAACAGAACAACTCAAGCAAATACACCCTTTTTAGGAAGCCCACCTGAGCTGGTGCAGTAAGAGGGGGAGGTGTTTACACCTTACTGATGACTCCGTAAAGCACTAATCTGCTGAGTCACTCACTCCTTTCCCTGCCCCTCTTCTCTTTTCTGCAGCCCTGTGTGGAAAATTAAAGACAGTATGTGGAAATGCATGTATGGCTGCATTTCCACATGCTGAGTATTGCTGCAGAGTATAGATGCACTGCCAATAATGATGTTTGGTTGTGGCCAATTTAGTCCCTGACCCACCCACCCCGATCTTGCTGTGATCATTGAGAATAATGCTTTGTGCACCTTTGAAGTAGTCTCCAGTCTAGTCCATGCATTTCTTTATACCAGAATAAATATATCTTTAAAGTGCTTCAAGACTCCTTAAGCACTATGAACGACATCAGTCAGTGATGACCTTCCTGCAACAGTGTCCTGTGTCATCATTTAACAAGCCATTCCTGGATTCCTTCAGACTCAATGACCTTTCATTCCTTTTTGTTCCTACAAGGTGACAAGAACATCTGCCAGGAAACAAACCACACTTAGAATAGTTTTTGGGTCATTGTGGTTTCCTGTTCTCTGTCCTTCCTCCCCCCTAAGTTAACTGGTTTTGATTTGATTGTGTTCTGAACCCAGAGCCTCAATTACAACAGAAGAAAAAGGACCCTGAAAAAGGAAGTTCAGTTTAAAGAGAAACCAGCTATACTTTGTTCTGATATCAACCGGGAATGAAAGAGATTATAAATATTTTGACAGTCACTTTTCTGTTGTTGCCTACTCTTGGGTCCAAACAGCTCATAATGATAGTTTGAAATCAAACCTTTCTTCTCATCTTATTAAGCGTTCAATCTGTAGCTGGCACTTGAAATAGAGTCTCAAAACGATGGAGCCAACAGTAGTTGGCAATCCCAAAAGGACTAGCATAGATGAGGCTGCAAGTCATTAATGGGAATAGTCTTCCTTTATTTGATGACTTTTAGAGCCTGGGTGTTCTTGAGAACTTGTCACAGTTTCTGATGCATAATTGCCTCTATGTTTGTTACCATCAGCCTTTATTTTGCCAGCTATAACTATTCTTAAGGAGTCAGGATGAGGCTATTTTCTCCAGGGGGACTGGTCTCTGTCACCCGAGGAACAGTTGTAATAGCAGGATCTCCAAGTGCTACCTGGAGGCTGGCAACCCTAACCCTGCTACAGAACTGCTTCACAACATTCCTCTGGCTGCGGTCACACGGAACATTAGCCACGCTAGAGAGACGGAAGTCAGGCGGAGTTTCCGGGCACGATCTCACCGGCACATCTGGGAAGCGTAGTGCTTCCGTGGCTCAACCGAGGCTTCCTCCCGAAACCGCGCTGCTAAAAACTAGTACCTCGGAGGTACTAGTTTCCGGAAACTGCGGGGCAAGGGCGGGTGTCTGATCGCGTTTCCGGTGGCATCCGGCGCCCGCCCATGTCCCCTTGCAAACAAGGTTTCCCCCCCCAAGTCTCCGTGGATGCGCACAAGCACCCAACGGAGCATGCGCATTTATGGTGTACATGACAAAAAAACCCCACCCGTTTGCCGCACCGCGCGGTTTTTTTTGTTGCACACAGGATTGTCCTGTGATCAGCACCTCTCCCTTCCCACAGAACCTCCACGGAACCTCCAGGGGAGGTCTGATCCCTTAACTGCGCATTAGTTTGAGCCTACTGAGCATGAGCCTACTGAGCAGCTCCGGAAGTTTTATATGTATGTGCATGTGTATGACTCTAGTGTTAGTAAGTAAGGAAGATGATGATTTTTATTGCCAGGTTTTAGAACTTTTATAGGATGATCCGTTAATATTGTTTAGTATTATAGTTAACAATGAATTGTGATAAAATTGCATTGCTGTGAGTGGGGTGGTAATGGGCAATAATAAGGATTAGTACCGCTCTATGAATGGTGAGGAAATATATCTAGTAACGGTCCCTAGCGGAGTAAATTGAGTAAGGCTGAGGCCTGGACCTGGTGGGTTAGAGTAGTGCAGACGCATTGTACATTAGAGAGCCTTTGGGCTAATTTTCTTGTACTATTGGGTATAGAGGGGGTTAGTGTAGGAGAAGATTGGAGTGAGGAACTGCTCGATTGGACACGATTTGGTTTAACGCTGTTGAGTTCCATCTGGCTGGGGGAGTTGTCTATTGTGGGAACTGAGGCTGCGGTGACTGGCGGATACAGCAATGTCGGCGCAGCAGATTCCGGTGCTCTTGGGGAGGGGAAAGTTTAGCGGTGGGTCAAGGCAGAACATCAAGGGAAGAGCCCTGAGAAAAAGGATGGCTCGGTGTCCTTCCAGCCTTCGACCCATCCCCAGAGAGGTCAGCAGTGGGGCTCGGAAGAACCCCTTTCCGTCATTGGTGTTCTGTAACGCCAGGTCCATTAACAACAAGACGACAGTCCTGCGGGACTTCGTCATGGAACAGCAGGCGGACCTGGCGTGCGTGACTGAGACCTGGGTGCGGGACGGGGAGACTGTTGCTCTCTCCCAACTTGCCCCGCCCGGGTTCTCGGTCGTACACCAATCACGGACAAAGGGGCGGGGGGGAGGAGTGGCGTTGTTCGTTCGGGAGGCTTACTCCTTCAGGGCCCTCCCCTCACCGGAGATCGCGGGCATAGAGTGTGCCGGCCTGGTGCTGGAGACTGAGGAGAACTTGGCTATCTGGCTAGTGTACCGACCGCCTAACACACCGGCCAGTGGCCTGCCGTCCCTGCTGGAGGCCGTGTCCGGCTGGGCGTTGGAGCACCCAAGGCTTTTGGTCTTGGGGGATTTCAACGTCCACACCTGGTGCTGGAGACTGAGGAGAACTTGGCTATCTGGCTAGTGTACCGACCGCCTAACACACCGGCCAGTGGCCTGCCGTCCCTGCTGGAGGCCGTGTCCGGCTGGGCGTTGGAGCACCCAAGGCTTTTG
>NW_015172011.1:1398096-1423161 GCF_001447785.1 Gekko japonicus
GGAACCATTTGGTGGTTCCGGGCCCCCGAGAGGCACAGTATGCTGCAACAAGGAATAGATCCTTCTCAGTGGCGGCCCCTACCTGGTGGAATGAGCTCCCGGAGGAGATCAGGGCCCTGCGGGACCTTGCGCAGTTCCGCAGGGCCTGCAAGACGGAGCTCTTCCGCCAGGCTTTCATGTAGGGGCCGCCGCTTCCACCACCTCCACCGACGGCGGAAATACCATCTGACTGGAAGTATCCGTGATAACCCAGCAGCCATGTGAACCACACGGCAGCAAGACCAGCCGATTGGCTTGGACCATCATTGGACGATAGTAACAACTCAGACCATCTTGGAAATTTAAAAGCACTTTATTTGTAATAGGATATTATTGATTGTGATCTGTGATTTTATTGGATTTTATTGTTTTTATGAATGGGTTTACCCCCTTGTAAGCCGCCCTGAGCCCGCTTGCGGGGAGGGCGGGGTAAAAATACTTAAAATAAATAAATAAATAAATAAATAGTTTGCCCCGGGGCAAACAGCCACGCTTCCCCCCCGCAGTTTCCTGCCCGTGTGACTGGAGCCTCAGTGTGCTTTATGCTCCAGGAACAGCATTTTGTGGTGAGATGCAGCGAGAAGGGGAAGATGGGGAAGTCCTATTATGCCATTCGAAAATTTAGTTTGGATCCAACCCACTATTCTGATATTATTACTGTGATTATTTCAAGATGCAAAAAACCTGAGTGATTCAAATTCTTTAGCTGATTTCTTTCTGATCTAACACTGTGACAAACAATTATGTTAAATGTTCTTTGCTGGCTTTTTGCCATTTTATCCAAAATAGAACGTTTATTCCAGCATTCTGTTAGTCCCTGAGGTGCCCCTGGACTTCCAATGAACGTTGCTGCAACAGACTAACATAGCTGCCAAGATGGAGTCTCCATTTTATACAATTCCCACAAATATGCCCCCTTTAGATTGGACAAGAAATATTCGTGCTTTGCTGACCATCTTTCATAACCAATTTTACTGTGTGTTAACTTCTTTAAAGGATTGGATCATATATTTAAATTTAAATGAGTAGGGGAGGATGGATTTTTTTCCCTCCAAGCTTCATTTCCATTATTTCCGTTGATGAGTATAGAAATTATGTGTTCAGCTGTCTTGGAATATGCAGTTCACGAAAAGAAAATTTCCAGCTATCAAATGTTCTTAAAATAAATACAACAGCCCTGGCTTCAGAGTGCCATTATTTTACTTGTGATGTCAACATTCTGCGGTTAACATCTTAGTTTCTTTATACCCACAGAGGTTTCCGCTTTTTAAAAATGTAGCTTAACTACATTCAGTCTTCAGCCTACCTGCAGCGGACAAATGCAGCAGTAACTGAATCATCTGCAGCAGCAGCAGCAAAAATTCACAGCCAATGGTTGTACATTTACAGCAGTGGTGGACAGAAGGTACATGAGCAATTAAAAGCATGTCTCTGCCTCCATCCAGTGTAGCTGCAATCACTTTCTTAACCTTCTATTTAAAGGTATAGCGACAGTTTGCTCTGCATGGGAAAATAACACCAGCACACTTTACTGTCTGCCTCTGCTCCTTCACACATGTACACATGGCTCTGCATGGGAGGGCCAGACTTACCACTGCCCTTGTTTTGTGACACCAGCAAGGGTGGGGAGAGGCATCTGGTGACAACCAGGTTGGCTGGCCTCGGGGAGACGGGGCCATCCACGAGGACAGCTGGGAGGCCGCAGATTGGCAGGAACAGTGGGAAGGCAAGACCCTCCCCTGGTAGACCTATAGCATAGTCCAGGTAAGTGCTGGGGGGTGGGGTCTTGGGGAAGGAAGCAGCCCACCATGCTACCTGGCCTCCACTCCCTTGTTAGCCTCACAACAGTTGGATTGGAGGTGAGTGAGTGGAGCTGCCCTCCCCCCCATGACATGCACAGACCTTGAGACTTCGGCAGTGGCTGGGGGAGGAGCCACCTCAGGAAGCCAGGAGTAGAGCACTCCCCAATGTTGGGGATCACGGTGCTGCCTCGGGGGCGGCTGGGGACATGTCAAGCCTCCTTCAGGGGGGGGCATGCATGTACGGGCCACCAGCTGTGGCTGGGGGGAGGCATTTCTGGATGCTGGGGGAGCGCAGTGGTTTCTGATCTCAGGGATCACAGCACTAAATCGCCAGTGCAGCTGCCCACCTTTTCTTCAGCTCAACCAGCCCAAAGGCTTTCATATCAAGGCTTGGCAACCAGAGGTGGGTGATGGGAGGCCAGGGGTGGGTGCAAGTGAGCCTGCAGCAACAAAAGAAATGATTTGGGGTTGGGGAGGGGAAGCTGATGTTGCATTCTGATGGGGTTGGCACTCCTTGCAGCTTCTTCAACCCTGTAATACTTATTCAACAACAATATATTATAAACCTGTTGTATTTCGTCCTACAACAGTGAGCAGCCCACATAAAGTTGCCTTGAACTTTTCACTGCACAGGAAAGGAGAAGCAATAAAAATACATGCATCATGCCAGCTCTTAAAAAGGTAAGTGTGTGGACCACCTTCTTCCTTTTTTTGAAAGCTGTGGCTAGCAGTGGAGAAGGAACCAACTGTTCTATAGTTGACAAGGACAACTCAAAAGCAAATGTTGGTGGGTAACACTGGCAGCATTTTGACTTTACTGTTTCTATACATATACCCATTCATTTTTAATTCAAAGAACCACAGCCCATACCGTAACTTCATCAGATTTTTTAATTGACTCTTCTGGAATCTAATTTTCTTTTCAAAACAACCTTCTCATTGCACTTAAGCAAATATGTCTTCTTTACCCATTCTACACATCTTTTTTTCACATTTTTTTTTAATTTTTATAAACAAATTAAAAACATTCTACACATCTAAACCTGGATTCCCAAAGTCTCTCTTTGGCTGTGGTCACAATGGAGGCTTAGCACGATCTGGCAGCGCCTCTATTTGTGGCGGTTTAAATCATCGTGGTAAGGGGTAACAAGACAGCACACCCTGAAGCGGCCTCACTATGTGCTGGCCCCATGGTCCACCGTTCAGATTATTGCTGTGGGACATCCACAGAGTGGGTGGTCGGGTGCCTTTTTAAAAAAAATTCATCTTTTGTATTTGCACATCACTGCTTATTCAAAACGCTGCTCCATTTTGACAGCTAGAGGAGGCTGTCCCCCTCTGAAAAAAACTTATCTTTTCAATTAACTGCTTTCCCACCCTGTGTGCTGCAAAGCTGTAGGTAGAGGAACCGGCATGAAAAAAGACAATGGAGGCTTCTCAGCCTGCCTTTCCCCCCCCCCCCCCTTCTCCCCTCAGAGGACAGCTGAAAGCTTGCTGGTGTGCACAAAGATGTGGTTATGCATACATGCACACATTGCTAACTGACTAAAAAAAACAATGAGTGAAAATGGAACAGAGCAATCAGACTTCACAACCAGACTTTCACTTGTGCCTGATTACTCTGCTTCCAAAGTGGGGCAGAATGGGCTGGCGACAACTAGAGCATGGAAGGCGGATGTCATTGCCTGGTCATGCTCTTTAAATCCACAAAGGTACCGCAATGATATCAGTGCACTCTACTTGTGTGACTGCAACCTTTATCACTGTACAGACAGTCCAGGAATATGTCCTTCACTTGTTCTTTAAATGCTAGAAATTACCAGGCCTTCATGTCAAGTGCCATCAAATCACTTCCTACTTATGGTGACCTTATACATTAATGGCTTCCTAAACATCCTTGTTCAGGTCTGGCAAAATGAAACCAGGTCTACTCCATCTATAGTAGTCTGAGGGCAACAGACAAAATAGTTTTGTTTTTTACTGAATGTGGCTACATGCAGTCCTCACATTTACTTGGCAATGTTGTGCCAAAAAATCCCAGCTTGTTTCCAGGTGGTCATGTCCTTGCTCCTCCCCCTCCCCCCTCCCTTCTCAAGAAAGAATCCTGGTTAAATCAGGTTACCTACAATGGAAGAATGCAGGTATACAGATCAACTAGAGTTAATTGTCTCATCTTAAACTGGAATTCTTTATCCAAGTATAGAATCCTGGATTTTCTGTGACAGGGCTAACTAACTCCTATTAGCTCATGGGCCTTCATTTGTACATCATAAGTAACAGAAGATGGTTTCTGGTGGAGATTCACCAAGTGGAAAGGGAGGGGTGGGGAGAAGGATAGGTGAGTGGAAGCCCAGCAAAAAACCAAAAACAAACCCCAGATTTGTTCACATCCCAACTTAATGCTGGTTGAAACTGACATCTGTGTGGTCAACTCTATCTTTGTATGGGCAAGTCCTCCAAAACATCTGTCTCCTCCAACAATCCTATTTTTCTCCCCCAATAATGCATTCAGAATATAGACATACATAAGACTTCAAAACATCCAGCTGCATATATTTAGCATGACCCCCTGACTTTAATTAATTACTGTATTTGAAAACCCTGCTTTAGTTTATTAATTAAGAAAGGACTATATTTGCATATATGCTAAAAGATAGAAACAAACCTACCTGGTGACTATATTCAAAGTATCAAGACAAATGCAGCTCCTCTAATGCCTGTATATTTGTGAATCAAGTATGGAAATCTGCCTGTTATTAAGAACAAGCATTCATCCTTTCATAAAATGTAACTTTATCTATTTAAATAAACAGAGAAGAAACAGAAAGATGCAGTGTTTCCTTGCAATCTTGCTTCAGGAACCACTTTGAAATAAAACTGTGACTGCAAAGGGAAGTGTCAATCAAAGAGAAGGATGTGCATGGTGGTCACTGCTGCTGCTTCATGTTTCCTGCTCACTGTTCTTGAAGAATGCTGGTGATAAAGTTTGCTTTTTCATGCTTAAAATGAATGTAGGGGTCCTGAAAGATTACTGGATACTAGGCTTGTCTGTCTTCCATTTTTCTGTTGCAAAGCAAAGGTAAAATGTCTTCTGTATATTCTGTTTCTATGTCAAGCCAAGGGTCAATTCACATGTTACCTGAGTGGCATGGGAGGTGCTTAGGTCATGTTTGTAAGAAGGAATCACATGTCCTGAGTGGCTAACATGGTTACTACCCAAGACATTCTTCCCTTGTGGGCCAGTGATTTGCCTTAAGGAACCAATATTTTATCTACAAAAGGTGTTCTTGTGAGAACATCCTCACATAAGAAAACAGCAAGGTATTGTGCCTTCAAAATTATATTGAAAGTGGCTGTGAGAATCAGTCCTTAGAAAAACATTTAGTGATAATGATCCAGTACATTATAGAATCATTTTATTTATTTATTTACAACATTTATATTCCAATGTGTCTTACATCATTCCACTCTCCTCCTTTTTATCCCATCTCAAAAGTTCTATCACATCAAAGATAAAATTACCATGGCAAGATAAGTTCTGACTGTATCCTTGCTCAGCCAGATTTCTTAGCTTTGCCAGACCATGACAGTCTGCCTTTTACCAAGTCTGAAAAACAAACTGGGATCCCAGTGTAAGATCTCCAAATCAAGCAATCGTGATTTATGGCTACTATCTTTTATAGTTAATAAAAATACGTAAGGTGATTACTTGTTTTGGGTTTTTACCAGGTCTGACAATTGATCTATCTAGCTTAGTTTTGTTAACTGACTGATCATGGTTCTTCATGGTCTTGGGCAAAGAAAGGAAATTCCCAACACTTGCTACCTGTGATCCTTTAACTGGAGATCCAGGAACTAAATCTTCTGCATGCAAAGCAGGTTCTCCACTACTCAGCCATAGCCTTACCCCAGTGGCAAGTCCTAATCTCACTGCATGTTTGTGACATGCCCAAGCAAGTAAGTGCTCAGTAGCCTCACTGATAACATCACTCAGATATTATGTCAAACTGGTTGTTTGAATCCAGCTCGCTCACTAGTTCTGTATACAGAAGCAATGCTTGATGGAATGTCGCCAGGGCCAGTCTACCACCCAAAAGACTCAAGCGGTTGCTTGGGGCACCAAATCGGTAGTCTCAAATCCCCCATATGGGAGGAGGCAACAGCCAAAGCCCATGGCAGCCTGCAGAGTGTGTCTGTGGTCCACATGGAAGTGGGATAGTAGGACATGTGCCCTCCCTCCCTACAGCTGGGCTCCGATGAATTGCAAAGAGTCACCATAGTCTCTCGAAGCTGGACCAGTACAAGGCGGAGGGAGCGTGCACATGTGTCACTGCTGCCCAGGTCCAAAGGGCTGTAAAGATTCTCTGCAATGAACCTCAGAGCCTGTGGAGATGCAGAGGAGGAAGGGCCCCTCCCACTCATGCCATGACGAGATGGGCCTTCTTGGACCAGGACAGCAGCAGCATGGGAGGGGGTAGGCATGCCTTCCCAGTGCCACCCTGCTAAGGCCTTCACTTTGTAGTTCTGCATAAGACTCCTCATTCTTGGAATTCTGCATGTGTCTGTGTTTAATGCACACACTATCAAATTTATTGGGATGGTATAGCTGCAGGTATATGACTGTGCCATTATAGTGCTTGTTGGGGGGGGGGGGAATCCACTGAGTAGTCAATTCCAGGAGAAGAAAACATTCACACTAGGATCACTTCTGTGACCATGAGGGCAAGAGTGAAATGAAATGCATCAAGATCCTTGGTGTGGTCACATTGTCTTTTTCAGGTAAGTTTTACAAAACTTTCCCATGAACAATATGTGGTTTCCTATATATAGAGTGGCATCAAAATGAAATGACTGTACATAGCAAGGGGATTCACGTGGCCTAGTTGAGAAAGGTGGGAGATATGAGTACTCCAAAGGATGACACACTTTTGGTATTTTCAGATGGCACCTGAACTAAAACTGGGGATTAATTTGGACAGTCTGAAAACTGTAAAAACAACTGCCTGTTAAAATTCATCCAATTAGCATTTGATTATTTGATATGCATTGCCTCCCCCTCTGAAAAAAAATCATCTTTTCAATTAATTCCTTCCCTATCCTGTGTGCTGCAAAGTTGTAGGCAGAGGAATCGACATGAAAAAAAGACAAAGGAGGCTTCTCAGTCTGCCCTTCCTTCCCCCCTTCTCACTTCAGAGGACAGCTGAAAGCTTGCTGGTGTGCACAAAAATGCGGTTATGTGCACATCGCTAACTGACTAAAAAACAACCAAGGAGTAAAAATGGAACAGAGCAATCAGACTTCCCAACTGGGTTGAGCTCACACCAGGAGAGTTCAGACATCCAGAAATGTGGGGTGAAAGTGCTGATATCCGTAAACACTAGACTTTCACCAATGCCTGATAACTCTGCTTCAAAAAACAGGGCAGAATGGGGTGGTGACAACTGGGGCACAGAAGGCAGATGTTACTGTCTGATCATGCTTTTTAAATCCGCAAAGGTACCACAACGATATTAATGCAAACTGCTCATGTGATCGCAGTCTCTCACTGGGACCATAATGTGTCTGGTACAGGCAATAAATTAAGATATTAGGAATCATTCTAATAGCTGTCACAACTGTTATCTGACAGAACTCAGAGCTGGGTGAAGGAGGCTGTCTTATGGCACATATTGATTGTAAAACAAGGCTGGGGCAAGGCTTTCTCTAGTATGCAAATTGCCGAAATACAGAGCAGCATTATTAAAGCCATAGCCTTGTTTGCCCATGGTTTCTTGCACTTCAGATGCCTGCTTAAGAAAACAACAACACATGCATGTTTAGCAATTTATATGCATTCATCCCTCACTTTATAAATACCCCCCCTTCAAAACACAAAACTGCCTCAGAGATGGTGGGGGCTTTCTGACATCATGGCCACCAGGTAATCAGTGACATCCTCCTTGCTGGCTTCTTCTGCAAATGTACAGGAAGAGTTTTTTCCAACATTCAGCCCTGGAGATGAAAACTCTGAACTGAATACTGGGAGAGAGTGAGCATGGAAAGGCAGCATAAAAAAATGTTTTAAATAAATATATAATAGAAATGTTCATTTCATTGGCTTCATTTATACCCAACCTTTCTACCAAATGGGAACCCAAAGTGTCTTACATAAGTTTTCTCTCCTCCATTTTATCTTCATATGACAGACCCCTGACATTTCTCCTCTCCCAGGGAGATTTTTCAGCCAAAAATATTTTTAGTTCCTCTCAGTGACTGAGCTGCCCTTCAGTAGCATGCATTTCTTCAGTATTTTATCAGCCTTAACTGTCCCACTCTGTCACAAATATTAGTTTAGGCTTATGACCCAGCACAGGAACTAGAGGGAATACAGGCGCTGTCTTGTTTTAAAATACCCTCATGAAATGGCATGTGAGGCAAAATTAACTTTCAAAACAGAATAAAGATTTTAATAGGCAGGGAATATATAAATATGAGGATTCAAGGTGTAGAGGTTGCTGAGGTAGAACTTTCTAATATATATACAGAATGGAGTTTTTGAACATACAAGGGAGTTTTATTGTAGCTTAATTTCTGAGTTTCAAATTCCTTTCAGTGAGAGGTTTTTGCTTATTATATATTTCAGCTGTTACACAGAATCTTAAATACAGTTTCTTAGAGAACAGTTTTGTCTTAGTCCTTCTAGGTTTCTCTCTTCAGAGATCCCCCTTCCTTTCTCTCTCGGTTGGGCCACGCTGCAGTCTTGTAACCACTGCCCTCTCTCTTCCTCCTGTCAGAGGCAGGGAGGGGTCGCCGCCTCCCTGTCAGTGCGCATGCATTGGGCCTTCCCCTTCACTTCAGCAGCAGAAGCCACCTCTTTTGCCACAGTCACTGCCACCTTCTTTTCCTCCTCTGCCCACCTCTCTCATTCTTTCTCCACCACAATGCCAGAGGAGTGACCCTTTGGGAGGAGGGAGGAGGGAAGGAAGAAGAAGGGAGGGAGAAAGCCATCGTGTGCGAAGCTGGCGGGGGGGGGGAGCTGCTGAGGGAAAAGGGCATCAGGGAAGTGTAGGAATGGGAATTCCAGATTGCATGGGGGGGGAGGGATATAAGAGACTGGAGGGAGGGGCACGAAATAAAAAGGTTGAAGTGTGTGCAGTTGGGTGCATGAAAAACCATGTCCTAGAAACTGATTATAGTAGTCTGATCCTGAGAGCCCAAAGAGTTTGCTCACCCCTGTCTTTTGGTCTTTCTTTCCCAAGATCTTTACCCCTGTATGTGCACTATCATCACCCCATGTTACTGTAGAGCTTTTTTGTTTACAAGATTGACTATTATACCTACAATGGCCTTACAAGGGAGATTTTTTGAACAGGTCCTATTCTGAGAGAATCTGCCCTTGTGGCCATAATAGGATAGATACCTCCTTCCATGCTCTGCTTGAATACAGGTTCTTTGAGAATATAAGGGATCACTATATTAAGCTTTTAATCAACCAACCATCCCCCTACATTCTGGAAACCATGGCTCTTTTGCTCACCAATAAGGATCATAAGTTTACTCTAGCGATTGCAAAATTAGTCTCAGGTCTTTTAGCCCTTGCCAGGGGTCTTTTTGTAGAAAAAGAGCTGCCAGAGCTCATTAGCAAAGTGCATTAGCATGTGCCACACCCCCTGACCTCACCGGAAGTGTGTCATAAGGCCACACCCCCTAACCTCACTGGAAGTGTGTCATAAGGCCACACACCCTGACATCACCAGAACCTCTTGATGACTGTTTTTTGTTTCTTGTCCTTGGCCCTTTCGGTCTGTTGGTTATGGTCCAGCTCCTCCTCTTCCTGTCACATGACTCTGATATCACATCCCGGGATGCTCCTTTGTGAGCGACTGGCATTAAAGCTATGAGTGAGCAATTTGGCTACTGCATAAATTAGTTTGCTCTGGAGGCATCTTTCATGAATTAAGACAAAAATGTATGAGCCGGAGGCTAAAAAACTGTTAGCTACCTTGCACTTAGAGGAAACATTGGACAAAACCCAGGTGACCTCAGGAGGTCCACCAGCAGGGCCAAAACTCCAGGAGCCCTCCCACTCTTGCCCCCCAAGCACCAAGAATGCAGAGCATCACTGCGCTCAGTGCTTCTCTCAATCCATGGCTGCTTCCCCCGCCCACTTGCTTTGGTTGCAGTGATCCAGGCAGCCCCAGCCCCACTTCGCACTCCTCTCCCAGGTGGGTTCCTGGGAGGGGGTCAGCCGTGGAGACAGTGGGTACTTGGACAAGGCTAGGAGAAGGACGGGAATGGGGGGGGGAGTGGCTTCCCTTCAGCCTCCCGGAGAAAGGCACATGGAAAAGAGGAGGCTCCTCTGGCCTTTTTGGCACTCCTCAAAACCTGGCACCCAAGGTGATCCCCAGTGGTTGGGGCCAGCCCTCCTCTCACCCCACCCATGCCTGAAGAGAGGGAGAAAGGACTTTTGAGCAAGTGTTTCTGGGGCTTTTGTGCTGGATGCTGTAGAAGGAGACTTCTTTATGAAAGGCATTGTTTCTCCCAGGGATAAGCCTATCCCAGCATTGTTTCTCATATGTTAAAGAATGAGTGTCGTCTACAAGATTAACTCCTTTCTTGGCCATATGCTGCATGTGTGAGTATGACTTGGCTTGATGCATGCTTGGGCTCACTTCCTGGAGTTATCTGCTCTGTGGATCATTCCCTGTTATCTGATTGTGGCCCAGTTGCAGTCAGAACTGCGGTCTGGACACAGCCCACACTTGGGGAGAGGGATGGCAAAAAATTAAATAGATCTATCTCTTCCAGAGATGATAAAATACCTGGATACAGCTCCGCAAATTACCTTGAACCCAAGTCTCTAGCAGTTGTTGGGTCCCGGAGTCCTGCTTTTCCACCTACCTGAATGCTGTGCAAATGACCTTTGCTAAGAGCCAGCCCCAAGAGTCACTTAAGAGAGAGCAGGGGACAGGTTTGTAGGGATCCTTTTTAAAAAAGAAAATGATGCTTGGGAACTGAAGACAGGAATGCTACAGGTGCACCTCTGCCCCACCACAGAGAAGCAGCGACTGTTGGAGGCTTGGCCTGTTGAATACTGAACAGCCACTGAAGACAAAACATGTGAACCCAACCCCACCCCCGAAACCAGGGAGACTGCCTCGGAGGAGCCTGGGAAATGGGCCAAAGGCTGTCAAACTGATGCTCCTCTGTGGCGCTGCGCAGCTGGCCAGAGAACAGGAGAGGGAGAGATTCTTCGCCGGGTATTCCTCCCCGGAGACCTTTGGAGCGCCCTCCCAGGCCGCCCTCTTCTCCACCTTGCTTTCGGGAGCGCTGGGAAAGAGCCGCGCGGGGGGGGGGACCCAGGCCAGCCCTGCTCCTGCAGCCCGGGAGGGGCCTGCCCGGCTCACGCCACTCCCGGGCCCTCCGGTGCATCCGGAGACTCAAGGTGCGCGGCTTGGCCGGCTGACTGGCAACCGTCAGGGCACCTGGACAACGACTTTCCGCTTCATTCCCCCCCCTATGCAGAAGGAGCTGACGGGCGATTGCTCAGGAGGAAAGGCGTGAGGAGGAGACACAAAGGACACTCAGGCCTCTGCTCTGCGCCAAGCGAGCCTGCCGTCGGGGCCCCTCCCGGTTCCTTCCCGCCCGGTGGTCTGAGGGTGAGCCTGGCAGTGCTCTTGGGCGGCCATCCCAGGCGGCTCCTGAATATTCTGGGGGGGGGGCGGCTTCACGTCTGGCGTGCTCGGCAGCAGTCCGGAACCAGAAGTCCTGGGCGGCGTCCGGACGCTTGCAAAGCCGGAGGTCTTGGGGCCCTTTAAGCGCTGCCAAGAGTACTGCTGAAGCATGGGGGGTGGAGGAGGCGGTGGCCGGGTCGGACCCTCCAGGCCGGCACTCGTGGCCCCAGAAAGCACTGGGCGGGGTGGCTGTGCTTCCTGGGGTGCCACGGTGGCACTGACTGAGGCCTTCTGGGAGCAGGGGGCGGGGCTTGGTCATGTGTCCACCCCTGCCCCCTGTGCTCCTCACTCCTGGAGCTGTGCTCCGGAGAGCTCCGGCCCCATCCGACCCCTGGCCCTTGCATCAAAAAGAAGAAAAAGAAAATATTTTCTGCTGCTCAAGATCTGTGAATCACTGAGCTTCTAAGAGTATAAAAGGAAAGAGAAGGAATAGGGAATTATGCTTGGAAAGCCATGGGTGAGAAGGAGAAATGTAGCTGTTAGAGTGAGAGAAGATGCTGAGTGCTTGTGTTTTGGGCAGGGTGGCATGTAAGAACAAATGTGTAGTTGGAGGCTAAGATAAAACAGGAGTCTTGAGCCACCTTAAAGACTTAATGAGATTTTGTTGCATCATTTTTATTTTCTAGGCATCTGTACCTTGCTTTTCTATCCAAATGGGGACCCAAAGCAATTTACAATTATTGTTCTCCCCTGCTATGTTTTTATTCTCACAACTGTGCAGGGTATGTTAGACTGAGAGAGTGACTGGCCCAAAGTCACCCAGCAACTTCCATGGCAGAGTGGGGCTTATGAGCCTGGGTCTCCCACTTGTTAGTCCCCGTGCTCGAATCTCAGCACCACGGGGGTGTACGTGTGTCTTTGTGGAAGGCCAGGTCTCTAAGTGGGACTGAAGTCCAAGGAAAGGAGTGGTCAGTGGGAGCAGCCTTGAGATCTGGAGGAGAGTGGATGGGTGTGGATGAATCACACAGAGGTGGTGGGAGAAAAGGGCTGATTTAGGAGTTTTGGTCATTTACAGGTGGCTGGTGAATCTGCGAAGGGTTCATGATTTTTCTGGTGGATTGAGCAAGTGTTGAGGGTGTTTGCTGCAGTTCCTTGGAGAGCTTATATTATATGTATACATTTTGGGGTGAATCTCTCTAAGTTGGGAAGAAACCCTGTTTCACACACAAAAATGCTTCTAGGATTGAAGAGAAAAAAGTTGCTTGGTCTATTGTAATGAGGAAGTGTATTTTCAGAGAGGGAAGAGGACCCTTGGGATTACATGTGCCGGGGAATTGGGGGGGTGGGGGAGGTGGACAGGAAAATTTTCTCCAAGGTGGGAGGCACACTCAAAGCAGATTACACATAGTGAGTCAGTGCAGTTGATAAAATGGGACATTCACACTGCTCCCCACCTACCAATGAAAGGATGCCTCAAACCGCAGTGTGATGCTATACTGAAGGATAAACTTTCTGAAGTTGGCATTAACAAATTTTACCAGTTTTTGGGTCCGAATTACCTCCAACGTAAAGCTTTTGTTTCTAAAATTCTGTCTATGTTTGGGACAATGTACATCTGTGAAAAGCTCTTTATAATAATTTGTCAATACATCAAAAGTATGTTCTCAGCTTACAGATACACACCTAAACAGCTACAGCACAGATGTTGACTCCAGATTTTAATGCAATAATTCAAAGCATGAAGTATCAAAATGTTAAATAAAGGAAATACTGAAGGGGTGTTAATGTTTTAAGCATGTTTGGTTTGTCTGTGTCCTTTATACAGTTTATATCTCCAGTACCTGGCATTACAATTTATGGCACACACGGCCCAGCCTGACAAAGTGACATTTATGTCAGGTCTGGCCCACATAACAAATGAGTGACACCTCTGCACTTCACCATACTGGCTCTCAATATATAGGATCACCATTGTCAGAGTCCCGCAGCAATCAGTTCCCAACAACTCCCATTCAAAAGAGTGACGTGTATTGAGTACAGTATTTATTTATTTATTTAAATTTCTATCCCGCCCTCCCTGAAGGCTCAGGGCGGCTAACAGGGCAAAGTGCCAAATAAACGATAAAACAATACAAAATGTTAAATTACATAACAATTAATAAACAGTTAATAACATCATAAATCAGGGAACTAGCAAAAGACCACCTAACCTAACGAGTCTACATTCTCAGAGAAAGCAGCAACAAGGTACCAAGGTGAATGGCTTAGGTGAGCAAATAAGATGAGCCGGGGGGAAAACGAAAGTTAAGACAAGGTAAAAATGAGCCGGGGGGAAAACGAAAGTTAAGACAAGGTAAAAAAAACCAAGGTCAATGGCTTAGGTGAGCAAATAAGATGAGCCGGGGGAAAAACGAAAGTTAAGATTTCATTACAGCAACAGCCCCATACATCACCTCCCCCCTCCAGCAGCTATGGCAGCGGCCGTGCTGACAACCAGATCTCAAGCTTTAGTCTTAAGACTCATTTTTTGGGAGATCATTCTCAAGTGGCAGGTTGAAAGCTCTGGACGATCAGCAAGTCCACATGCTTGAAGGTTTGCTCTTCTACGCATGCCTGCTCATGGAACTACTGCACACACATAAACTGGAGATAAAGTGATTTTATACTAATGCGTATATCCATGTTATTAAAAAAAATATTTGTCAATGGTTTCTCTTAGAAATCACATGAGTATGACTTAACTAGATTTCCCAGGCTTGCTCGATGTTGTCAGGTCTCAGAATCTAAGCATGGTCAACCCTGGTTAGCACTTGGATGGGAGACCCCCAAGGAAGTCCAGGGCTGCTATGCAGAGGCAGGCAATGGCAAGCCACCTTTGAATGTCTCTTGCTTTGAAAATCCTATAGGGTCACCATAAATTGGCTGTGACTTGATGGCACTTTACACACACACACACACACACACACACACACACACACACACACACACAGAATATGAATGCTGGACAAGATGGACCACTGATTCGATCCAGCAGGGCTCTGCTTATGTTCTTTAGAGGCTGGACAACTATCTAGCAGGAATGTCCTAGTTTGGATTTTCTGCACTGAGCACAGGGTTGGACTAGATGGCTTATAAGACTTCTTCCACTTCTATGATTAAAGATAAGGGACTTTATAACCCTTTACTTCTAGCTGTTTGTTGACTCCAGATTGCAGTCCCAGAAGCTGTTTTCCTTCCTGACAGGTAGAAGACACAGGCCCATTCCTTTTGCCTCACAGAAATAAAACGCACTGTGGTGAAGGGTGATTTTCAGCAGACAAATGGTCAGTATAGAAGGAGTTAAACTGTCTTTCCCCCCCATTTCTCCCCCACTTTCACTCAAGAAGAAGTCCCTCCACCTTCCTTTATGCGGTAAAAGAAAAACCCTCTTGTGGGAGGGAGGGGGAGAACCACAGAACTATTTACAGTTCCACCCAAACAGTGATCTAATCTTGTATCATGACTCCCAATTTCAGAGAAATGACGAGTAATCAAAATGATCGGAGGACTTTCAAATATTTTTCACATAACCATATACTGTTCTGTAACATTTATACCTGTTAACAGAAACTACAAAAGCCGTATGTTTATCAGCTTCAAGGCATGGAAACATGAAAAAATACAGCTTAGAACAGTTATCCAAGTTTAAACCAACACAATGGCAGTCTCAGCTGCGGTCAGTTGGGGTAGCTGCCCTGGGCCTCACACTGAGGGGCCGTGCTGGGGGGTCCTGACTTCCGTGAACCTGCCTTGGCTGCTGCTTCAGCAGCTACTTGAGAGGTGACACAGTGAGGGACAGAGTCTGGAGGGCAGGATGACAGTGGGGTGTGAGGGCCATAGAGCCAGGCTGTGCTGTGCAGCTTCCCTCTTTCATAGCTGGCCAGTGCCAAGCAGAAGTGAGGGAGGGGGCAACAGGGACCACTGCACCCACCCACTCACTTGCCACTTCCATCCCAGGCAACTGGGCAAGATAGCTGTGCTGTGTACCTCCCTTACACTCTCACCTTTGGCCAGTGCCTCCCAGTTAGAGTTGCCAGCCTCCAGGTAGTGATTGGAGATCTCCTGCTATTACAACTGATCTCCAGGCAACAGAGATCAGTTCACCTGGTGGCCAATGTTCCCTCTAAGCTGTGGAGTCTTGTGAGCAAAAATTCTACTTTGTCAGCTACTGGCATTAAAGTTGTGAGCGAGAGATTTGGCTCCTGCATAAATTAGTTTGCTCTGGAGCCATCCTTCCTGAGCTGAGACAAAAATGTGTGAGCCGGAGGCTAAAAAACTGTGAGCTAGCTCACTCTAGCTCAGCTTAGAGGGAACACTGCTGGTGGCTGCTTTGGAAGGTGGACTCTAACCTCATTGAAGTCCCCCACAACCAGCCTGTCTCCTGTTGTGCTCGACTTTGCCGCTTCCACCAGAAGACACCCAGCCCACATGGTCCCCAGGCTAGAGTGGCCTCCTTCCCTGCTGGCACCGCCTCCCCTCCCCTCCCCTGGGCTCCTGGGGTGGCTCCAGCCACTGTACTGCCACAGTGGCCCATGGCTGCAGCCTTGCTGCCACTGCATAGCTTGCCATTGGCCGTCTCCTCTGCCGACCGCCTCATTTGGTCACCCCTTCTCTGCTGCTGGCCTCCTCCTCCACCAACCTCCTTGGTGAGTTCCTGATGGGAGGTCCTGGGGGCATCCTCAGGCAATGGGGGAGTGTGGGTGAGCACCTGGACTCTCCCAGATTGCTGGGCAATGGATGGTACTTCCCCTGTTGAAGCGGGGTCTGACTCCAGACAGGCTGCTCCCCATTTCCCAGCTTTCATGTGCAGTCCCTTTAAACTTTCTTTAAACTTTCTGCTGGAGCAGAATGCAGGTGTTTAAAGGGATTCTCTTTAAATCCTTGCTTTATGCGCTGGCCAGGAACCAGCACAAACCTCACAAACTGCATTAAAAGTTCACAGAAGTCTGTGACCATGGACCCATCACAGACTTCGGTTTCCAAACCATGAACAGGGCAAAATTCATAACAAATTTTGCTTTGTGGTTTGGTTCATGACCGTCCCTACTTGCTTCACCCCAAAAGCTGGGGTAGGTTGAGTAGTAGCTGAGCAGAACACAGCCTTGGGGCTTTTCTGGGACTTAGAACAGTGTCATTGTAAACAAGAGGGGTTTTTTTGCCCATTCCCATTTACTGCCAGCAGCCCCATGTTAGTTAGTGCTATACAGTACTGAGCTAGTGTACAACACAGGTATTCAGTAAATTTAAATAGGGTAGGAGTTTGCTGTCTGTCTGTGTAGTGCTGCCAACTCTCTGTGAATCATAAAACATGGCCACCACCTTACGTCTGGTACCAACCTCAAGATAGGTCCTGGAGTTCTTCCAGAATTACAAGTACTCTCAAGATTACAAAGATCTGTTCCCCTGGAGGAAATTCAAAACTAGAGGAATCACAACCTCAAGAAGCTAACCCAAAACAGAGTCAACTGTGATATAGATGCTAAAAACAATATTTACTACTTGTAATCATAACAATCTGTTGTATTCCAATAAAGATATTTTCAATAATTATTCTGTACTTCAATTGTTTTCAACATAACTCAAACAAAACCTCTTACCAAGTAATTATCAAAGTATATAAGGGAACAGACCAACAGACAATGGCACTCTTCTTATATCACCTACATGGTTTATACAATGGTACAATTTATACTGCCATACATGAACAGTCCAAACTTTTAGCTATGAAGACAGGAAAAATTTCTTAAATCATCAAAGATCTTTCTTATATGATGTGGCTTCTGGACCAATCTGTAATGATAAATGACAAAAGTTCCAATACTTCTCCTGTAATCTAAACATAAAACCTCACAAAAAAGATGTGAATTCTTATGATCAATGAAATGTACTGGGTTTGAGACACGTTAGTGATCATCTTATAGTTTATTAGTGATTTCAGCTTAACTCTAAGACAACCGAAGCAGGGCAGAACCCCTGCTTATATGCATGCACAACAACACCCCCCCCACACACACACACTCCCCATGATAGGCTATTTACATTGCCACTCTTAAATGATAGGTCCCTTCCAGGATCCTGGCTGTCCATTGTTCTGGTAGCTCAAGCTTACTCAGTTTCCCAGTGCTGTCCTGACTCAGTACATAACAATCAATTAAGTCCATGTGGGGCATAGGACTTCAGTCTGAAAATCCAGTATGCCCCCTTCCATAGAAGAAGGTTAGGAGAGGTGTTACCAACAGGAGAAGTATTGGAACTTTTATCGTTTATCATTACAGGTTGGAGCCTTGGTCACTACATATTGTGAACAACCATGGATAGGTGGGTGAGTGTGTGTTTGTAAATGCTGGTTGCCATAGATGGTGTTTAATGAGCTCGTTGTAAGGACATGATATAATATTGTACTTTTTGCAGACTGTCTTTGAATTTTGCTCTTACTGATGAAGAAAATTAGCTGCTGAAGCTCGTGAAATGATGGCATGATCCGAAAGCCATGTCATATAAGAAAGGTCTTTTAGGATTTAAGAAATTTTTCCTGGCTTCATTGCTAAAAGTTAGGACTAGGGACTGGCACAAACTTGTAAAATAGTGGTTAATGGTGGTTCTTCATTGCTAAAAGTTTGGACTAGCGACCGGCACAAACTTGTAAAATGGTGATTCATGGTGGTTCTTCATTGCTAAAAGTTTGGACTAGGGACTGGCACAAACTTGTAAAATGGTGATTCGTGGTGGTTCTTCATTGTTAAAAGTTTGGACTAGGGATGGGCACAAACTTGTAAAATGGTGGCTCATGGTGGTTTGTGGTTCATTTGATTACACAAACCATGAACTTTCATGAACTTTTCCCATTTCCCAAACCTGTTTGTGGTTCATTTGCTTCACGAATTTGGGAGGTGGTAGAAAAGCCCCCTCATGAGTTAGAGATGCCAAACTCACAGAGGATCTTCAGCAGGCTCTCCTCCACCTGCCCTCAAATGTTGTTGAAGATTGGATTTGGGATGTTTGAGTTATAGCTCCCCAAAGGAGGTGCCCCATCCCCAGTTTGGACTGTTCATGTATGGCTGTATAAACAGTACCATTGTATAAACCATACAGGTGAAATAGGAAGAGTATCATTGTCTGTTGGTCTGTTCCCTTATATATTTAGTTAATTACATGGTTGTAAGGTTTTGTTTGAGTTATGTTGAAAACAATTGAAGTACAGAATAATTATTGAAAATATCTTTATTGGAATACAACAGATTGTTATGATTACAAGTAGTAAATATTGTTTTTAGCATCTATATTTATTTTTATTATTTATTTAAAGCATTTATTAGCTGCCTTCCTACCCTGCAGAACTCAAAGCCGCTGACAACAATTACTGTTTAAAAAACAACAACACTGAAAAGACCACAATATAAAATCTCAATTGGGACTGCCAATAAATAAAAACCAAATTAGTTAAATGCAATCCTAAAGAGAATTGTGTTCAACTGCCTTCTGAACACTGAACGTGAGAGACACAGCTGTACCTCCCAAGGGCGGTAGTTTCATAACTGCTGGGCTGCCACCAAGAAGGCCCTCTTTTGTGTGCCCACCAATTGAGCTTTGATTTCTGGGACAGTCTGGAAGGCCTCTCCCTGTGACCTTAATTCCTGAGCAGGAACATCTGGGAGACGACTATATTCCAGTCCCAAGCCATGTCGGACTTTACAAACTAACACCTTGAATTGGGTTTGGGAGGGGATCAGTATTCAGTGTAATTGTTGTATTAGCAGAGTCACATGGTCCAGGTAGCTGGCCCAGACCAGCAGTCTAGCTGCAGTATTCTTTACCAGCTGCAGTCTTCAAACACCCTTCAAGTGTAGCCCCAAGTAGAACTCAAAGCAGTAGTCCACTCTAGATGTAACCAAGTCATAGAACACTGACCAGCCAAAGTTTTTTAAAAGCACTCTGAGCTGCCGCGGCCACCTGATTTTCTAAAGTGACTGTGTCAAGCAGCACTTCAAAACTGCAGACCTGGGGACTTCTGGTCTATGGATTGGCGATGGTGGTCGCTCTCCCCAGAGCTTGGGGAGGTGATTAGCACACCATCGGCATGGAGGGGTGCCACCTCAAGTGGCACTCCCACGTAGCCTTTGTGAAAGGCTCCAGGCCAGAGAGCTTTGAGGGATAGCCTCTTCGATGGCTTGCTGCCGGAGAATCGAGGCTTCTCTCCACTCTGACGGTCCTACCTATGAGTGGCCTTAGGGCACAAGCTAACCTGACCGGGACAAGCGGGGGAGACCGAGCGGAACAACTATTGATGTGAGCGAGGTCAGGAATGTGACCAACAATGAACGTGAGTTCTAAGTAAATGAACTTTGATAAACAGCACCCCCCCTCCCCGTAGGAAAAGTGGAGCGCAAGTACAGATAAACGCAGCAATGGGGGATTGGGAGGAAACAGAGAACGTGTGTATTTTGAGAGACTTACTTGAGTGCAAATAGCGAATTGACAAGTGCTTTGAGCCCGGGAGAAGTGGTTTGAAAGTGTAAACAAAGTTGGAAAATGGCAGCATCCCAAGGAAAGTTTAAAGCGAAGCCTGGTAGTCAGAGTCCGAGGCTGGAAGAGGGAGCTGACGTCATGAAGCTGTTAGCGGATATGCTCAAGCCAGTGATGGATCAGCTCGATGGTATTAACCAGCAACTGACCTCGTTAAATCAAAACTTCGCTTCACAACAGCGACAGCTGGCAGAAATGGGGAAAAAGTGGAGCTGGTGGCTGAGAAAGTTACAGAGATGGACACTTCAAACAAGAAGATGAAGAAAAGAATGGGTGAAGTGGAAAGGAAACAAAATCTTCAAGAAAATTGTTTGTTGCAGCTGCAAATGGAAAAGGCTAATATGATTCTCAGTTTCCAGGGGGTTCCTGAGATAGAAAAAGAAGATTTTAAGAAGACTCTGGGTGAGATTATCGCTCCAGTGACAGGCTTGCCAGCGGAGGAAATAATAAAAGACATGGAGACAGCTTATAGGGCTTACTCCAATTATATTTTTTTTAAAAATAGCCTGCGTGGAGAGATTGTGGTGAGATTTGCAAGAAGACAGACCAGGTTCTGGGTTTTCCTGCCCCTGGGAAAATCAAGTATTTTCCTGGCACTTGAGCTTTGAATGCGCGATTTCGCCCATCTGGACAGCAATGATTGCGATTAGGGCCATCTGACCACTCTTTATGCGATTTTTTAAAAAAACTTTCCAGCTTTGAGCGCTTGAGCAAACAAGCGCTCATCCTGCTTGGAGAAAAGTCCTGCCCGCCCCGGGAGTGAAGCTGCAGAGGGCAGCAGGAGGCGTAAGTTGCTGTGGGGGGGAGATGGAGGGGGAAGTGCCGGGCTGGCTTTCGGCTTGCAGGCGAGTGGGCGGCAAACCCACACACCAACCTGGGCCGTCCCTCAGCTGGAGGAGGAGGTGGCGGCAATGGCGGGGAGTGTGACTTCTGGGCCTGGAGGTGGGAACGAGAGGCAGGGGCTCCGGCAGCCTGGATGGGGGGGTTGGCAAGGAGGATGGCGGAGATGGCGGGACTGAGCCTTCGTGGGGCAACAGCAGCGGCACCATCCCCCACAGCGGTGGCAGGAGCAGCAGCTGCCCGAGCCTGCCCCATGGCCGGCAGGATCACCTGGAGGGACTCAGTGCATTGGAGGCTCCGCTGCAGCCCCGATGAGGCGAGCTGACCGCAGCAGCCCTCTCGGCTGGTTGGGCAGCAAGAGGCGGCTTGCTGGAGGCAGGCAGGGGAAGGATTTTCCTTAGGAGCTGGCAGGCAAGTGGGTGGTGGAAGAGAGGGGCCGGCTGCATTGAATCAGCCCAACCCAAAGAAAAATGTTCCCGATTAAATTAAAGCAGGAACAAAGCGCAATTACCTTGCTGGTGTAATCACAGCCAAAGAGTGGCTTAAAATCCCTTTCACTTCCCTTCCACATGACAGACAACCTGTGTGAGCTAGGTGTGGCTGAGAGAGCTCTCTCGAGAACTGCCCTTGAGAGAATAGCTCTGAAAGAACTTATGACTGACTCAAGGTCACACCAGCAGTTGCATGTGGAGGAGTGGGGAATCAAACCTGGGACTCCCAGGTCAGAGTCTGCGCTCTTAACCACTACACTAAACTGGCTTAGAGGATATTTGTGACTTTGAGAAGAATATGATGAATACAAGAGAAGCAGAAATACAGGATAATGCAAGGGGAGGCATATGATGAATACAAGAGAAGTCCCCCCCCCCAAAAAACCCCTTCATCCTGCATGTGGCACTTGATGCAAAATATGAGCGCCCCTCACTAAGTTCCCACATGGCAGGGTCTTGTGTTTTGTAATGCTTCACCTTTTGGAATTCAGAGTGTGTATATCCTCTAGATCCACTGCAACAATTCTGCAGTCATTTTTTAATCATCTATAGAGGCCTCTGAGAAATTACTGTTCATTTCTGATTTATTTCTTTAAAATATTTGTACCCTTTTATATCACCTCAGACTCCAGGCATCTGACAAAGCAGCAATAGTTGTGAGATCACAAAAATAACATAGGCATCCAGCCAAAAAATAAAAACATCTAACAGTTAAAATGCAGCCAAAGTTACCCAAACAGTTTCTCCTCCACCAAATGCCTTCTGGAATGAATCCATTTTACACATCTTCCTGAAAGCAGCGATTGAAGGTGCCCTTTGCACTTCCACAGAAAAATTGTACTTTCACAGACCTGCCACAGAAAAAAGGCCATGAAAGAACTGTGGTCCTACAGACACTTCAAAGAGATTGATGAAGACTAAGACTAAACATTGACATATATCACTAACCACAGGCTGACTATACAAATAATCTCTATTTGAGCCAATAAAACAAATGAATTAGATTTGTGATGATACTGGTCTTATCAATGCCTGAGGAGGTCAAAAGGCCTCCTGTACTTCTGTTGTTCCACAGAATATGCAAAACTGTAATGTTCAAGAGGGCATTTTAAAAAAGAGATTAGAACTGTAGTTGAATGAACAGTTCAGGAGGGCATCTATATAAGAGAATAGAATTGTAGTCCACTGCAGCAATTATTGTAGGTATCACCTGCTTTTATTGCATTGTCTTTACCTTGTAATCTACTTTCTATATTATTTATAGTATACCTGCCTTAGTTTATTGTTCTCATCTTATATAAATAAAAGGCTTAGTAATTTATTCATGATTCCAGGCTTTCCCATTGACCCTTGAAGAGTACCACATCACCCGTTGGCAGATGAACTGCCACTCAAGAGTAATCAGTTGGCATTGGATGGGTGCTCGGTCTGCTCTTCTCTCTCACCCACTGCAGCCTCAGCCACTCTTCTCTGATTGGGCCAGCGTTTCAAGGTCATTTGCATATAGAAGCTGATTGGACCTCACTCCATTTCGCACCACAAACTCCCCCCCCCCGACAGTTGGAACTGTCAGTTGCATATGCGACCTGGTGTATCCTAAAGTTGAATATGTCCTCACCCACAATACATCACTTCCCCTTCAAAAGAAAAAAAAAACCAATAACACAACCATGCCACACCACAAAAAAGACAAATCACACCACAAGCAGAATACAACAAGGCAAAAAATGTTAGGAAAAGGTGCCAGCAGTCACCCCATTACTGCCAATGTTATGTACCTGATAGCGCTTCAGAGGATGGTGTACAGGTTCCAGGTTCATGTTATAAAAGCTGCCCGGGTTTTTTTTTGACCATTCACAGACTTTCAACCTAGTATACCTCACAGGGTTGTTGTGTGGCTCATACAGGGGAGAAGAGAATGATGTCAGCTGCTTTGGTTCCCATTGCAGGGAAAGACTGCCCTTTCCCTAGGTAGAGGGTGCATGGAGGGGGAAGGAGATGTAAACCTGAAGACAGACAGGCAGATAAATGTAGGCTGATGGTTGCCTGGAAAGGACATAGGGTAGCCAACTCCAGGTTTGAAACTTCCAGGATATTTTAGGGCTGAACCCTGCTGAGGGTGGGGTCTGAAGAGGAGGAAGAGGGGGATCTCAGACAGATACAATGCCATAGAACCCACCCTCCAAACAAGCCATTTCTTCCTGGAAAACCATTGTTGTCAATCTCCAGGAGACTCCAAACAACAAGGGAAAAAGACTAGTTTCACAGGAGTCCCAAATATACAGACTCCACTAGTAGAAAACACCATCAAAGATTGCCAAAACAATTATAAAGTTGGTGGTGTCACAACAACATTTATGCATACTGTAACTATATTAAGGCATAAGATACAATATTTCCTCCTTTGAAGATAAGACATAAGGTCCATGTATTCAGCGTAACTTGATAGGAGGAGTCCAAATAGTCATAACATATTCCAAACAGCTTTTGCAAAGACGCACATTCTAGATATTTGGAAGATGCGTTTCCTTCGACTTCTTCAGTTTGCCGGCTGTGTGAGTGGAACCTGATTTCAGCAATTTCAACAGACCACAAGGCTCATAGTGCTCCTAAAGGGCATCAAAGGAGAGTTTCTTTTGGTGTGTCACCTCTGACATCTTCTCTGCACACTACCTTCAAGCTCTGCATCCATCTTCAAAAGTCCCGAGTGCAAAGCGTAGCAAAAAGACCTTTTATTCCCTTTTGGAGGGAACATTTGAATAGGGTCCCCTCCTTTTGTATAGGTCTAAGGTGAATCCCTTTCCCCCTCAAGCCTGGGTGTGTGGAATTTGCTGTCAGCATCTGGTTGCTTTCATCAGCTATGTGTGCTTTCCACAATAATTGGTGATCTGTCTGACCTGCCTCCAGGGGGAGGTGTAACTATCTGAGAAACCTTGTGTTTGTTATCTATGACCCTTTTTGTTTTCTGCATTCTGGGTTTTCTAATAACGGTCCGCTCATTATGTTTATTTGTGTATGGTGGTTATCTGTTAGGCAAAGCATCATTCTCCCCCCCCCCCCTGTTAATGCATAAAGTAACGGGCCTGGCTCTTTCTTGCAGGTGTTGTTAAGTAAGGGCTTCGGCCTGGCTGGCACCTTATCAGTCCAAGGTCAGAGGAATTAGCTTATCATAAGAACCTGTTCCTAGAGTTGGGAGGGGGGGAGATCAAGTGTGAAGATGTAAGATTCTGGATAAAAGGCGTGCTAGGTTTGGATGTCACCATCACCTGACTTGAGGGATCAAAAACTATAATTATGATAGCACCTCCCCCCCCCGGGGCAAGGGTTCTACTCTGAGACTTCATGAGTACAGGTCTGGGTCTGTGCTTGGTAAATCACTAAAATCATAGTCTATACTAATTTGAGGCTTGCTTTGGATGTAAGTTCTGCACCACCTGACAAACCTTTTGGAAGTGGTAGCTTTGTTGTTTTGTGTTCTGCATGTCTTTTGATAATCTGTTGCCTGTAGGGTTGCCTGTAGGGTTGCCAGCCTCCAGGTGTGGCCTGGAGATCCCCCACTTTTACAACTGATATCCAGCTGACAGAGATCTGTTCCCCTGGAGAAAATGGTTGCTTTGAATGGTGGACTCTATTGGATCGTACCGTGCTAAGGCCCCTCCCTTCCCCAAACCCCGCCCT
>NW_015172012.1:0-969 GCF_001447785.1 Gekko japonicus
TCAGTTCATACGATAGAATTTTTATAGTTTATCATTTTTTTTCCAGTTGTAGAATTTGAACTTCATAGTAACAGAATCTGGAGTCCAACAGACAGAAAATTTCATCCATCTGGAAATTGTCACTGTAGAATCCACCACATCCATTGAGACACATTTCATTCCTACCCAGCATACAACAAAGCATTTAGCTACTGTCTCCCCCACCAAACACATTCATGTACATACACACACACACACACACAGTCTTCTTTCTCTGTTCTGCTTGCTGGTCTGAATACCTGCCATCCTACCAGCCTAGTGTTGCCATTTTCTTTGCGCAAAAAAAATGTTTGGACTTCGCTGTCTTGAAAGTTTTCAAACAAAACCTTGCTACTTTTGCAGTGCAAACCTATGCAGAGTTATTCCAGTCTAAGTCCATTACAATCAGACTTAACTCTGCATAGGTTTGCATTGTTAGAATAACAAGGAGGAAGATCTGTGGTATATTAGTCTGGATTTGACACACCTTGCCTATCAGGTAGAGGGATAATGCAATGCCTTACTTCTCCTTTAAGAAGCCTCACTTGGTGGAAACCTTCCCTCTTTATTGTAGAGATGTCACAAAACATGTGAGTACTGTAATTATTAGGAATGCATTTGAACATGCATTATAATGCAATGCCTTACTTCTCCTTTAAGAAGCCTCACTTGGTGGAAACCTTCCCTCTTTATTGTAGAGATGTCACAAAACATGTGAGTACTGTAATTATTAGGAATACATTTGAACATGCATCCCTGCAGCCAGCTATTGTTTCTGGAAAGACGGAAGTCCATTAGAAAGCCACTGTGGAGGAGCAGCGGAACTCAGAGGTAATAACAGGATTCAAATTCTGACCAATCCATGAAACTCACTTGGTGACTGTCAAGAAACTGGTTTCCCCAAATTTCTTGTTCTGTTTCAAAGTTTGGTTCAGCCTTGAATGCAGCCTG
>NW_015172012.1:1124-20346 GCF_001447785.1 Gekko japonicus
CTGCTGAACAAGAGCGAGCTGAGTTTGTAGATAACACCCAGTTGCAAAGGTGAGTGAAAAGCCTAGTATTGACTCCCAATTAACCATATTCCATCGAATTACCTGTAGGAAAGGGCTGAGACTAGCTGCAGATAAGCTTCATTTCCTTTCTCCCTGGTCAGACACCTTATATGCCATCTGCCTAGCAATTAGCTTTACATCCCATTCAGGGATCCTATTGGTCTTCCTGTCCTGGGTCAGAGCAGATTCAGCCAAGACCAAGGGGATGAGACAGAATTACTAACCAGAAGCGTAAGTCAAGAGGGTCCAAGCCAGCCGAGGGTCCAAGAAACAGAGTTCAAGCAGGTCCGAGAGGCGTTGTCAAACAGATCCAGGGTAAAAGCAAAAGGTTCAGAAATAGCAGCCAGAAACAATTCCAGGTGGTGTGGTTGCGTGTCTCCAGGGTAATGACAAGTTGCTCCCACGCCTTCTTCCTCTGAAACCCTGTCCTTTATCAGCAGCTCACAGCTGGGTTTTGTTGCTTGTGAGAGCACTGTCCATTAACTCCAGGTGTTTCTCTTGATCTAGCAGTTGTCAGGCAGCAAGGCGTGCACTCCGCCTCCTCTACTTTATCAGCAGCTCACAGCTGGGTTTTGTTGCTTGCGAGAGCACTGTTTAACTCCAGGTGTTCCTCTTGTTCTGGCAGTCGCCAGGCAGCAAGGCGTGCACTCTGCCTCCTCTCAAGGAGCTCCAAGCGTGCCTGCCTCCTCCTCCATTCTCCTGGCTCTGGGGACAGAGGAGGCGAGGCAGCCTGTGAAGTTTCCCCATGAACTTGGGTTGTTTCTTCCATGTTCTCAGTGTTCATGGGGCTGGAGGGCCTGCTGTCTTCATGACTTGGGGCACTAGGACCTGCCTCTGCTGTCTCAGGGTTGTTAGAAGCATCAGCGGGCTGAGTCTCAGAGGTGCTGATGGGGCTGTTATCAGCATCAGGTGAGTGCTCTTCAGTTAAATCAGACTGGCCCACAACACTTCCAGGCCTGATGGTGACTACCTGAGATCTGGACATGCAGTCACTATCTTGATCACTACAGCCATCTTGAACGCTTGCTTGTGCAGGCCAAACAGCTTGGTGGCCTATGCTGACTCTGAAGAGAGACACTTCGGATTATTGAGAATCTTCAACTTTGACTGGGAAACAACTGTTAACTGGAACCAATGTATTACTCTTTTAGTTCTTGAATGCCTAGCTTTCTTGTTTTTGCCTCACAGTTCTTGTTCATTTTGAAATAGTCTTGCACCTTAATACATAAAGGTATTTTATTTTACTTTTGTGGTTATTTGCCTTCAACTGACCTCAGTCTAAATCCAGAATCTTAGACTGGGTGACCACCCACAAAGGTAACTGCTTTTGTGAGAAACTCATTCTGCAAGCCTGGGCAAGTTGGGAGCTTGCCCTTTGGCTTCTAATTGTTGGGACAGTCTACAGGGCTGGTGGCAGACTACCAGACTGGTGTGTGAGGAGTCATACCCCAGGATTTTGTAATTTTGTGTCCTGCAGCCCTTAAACGAAGATCTTTGGGCCTGGACTGGGGACCTTTGACAGTGACATTGGATGTGTTGTCTCTCAGCCTAGCCTATTTCTCCTAGGATTATTGTGACAATGAAGTGTTTGCCATCATGAGCAACCTGGGAGCGCAATAGGGAGGTTTGGAGCAGTGTTCCCTCTAAGCTGAGTTAGTGTGAGCTAGCTCACAGGGTTTTTTTCCCTCCAACTCCCAGAATTTTGTCTTAGCTCAGGAAGGATGGCTCCAGAGCAAACTAATTTATGCAACAGCCAAAACACTTGCTCACAACTTTCATGCCAGGAGCTCACAAAGTAGAATTTTTGCTCACAAGACTCCACAGCTTAGATGGAGCATAGGTTTGGAGACATATTAATAAATAATTATTTCAATCCAGCTAGGAAGGCATATGTTAATTTAAAAGATTTATAATTCTGTTTTTCTGCCAAATATCAGTTTCCAGGGTGGCTAAGAAAAAATGGTTCAAAAATCCATTATGATAAAATGAAGAGAAAAAAACATAAATAGATCCAGCACCCCTTAAACATCCAATGAATAAAACCCTCAAAGGAAAGCCAGCCCCTAGAGGCTTGGAGAAATAAAAAGGTTTTAAATTGGTGACTAAAAGCTAACAATATAGGTGTCTAGTGAATATGGTTTGGAGGCAGATATGCCAAAATCTGGAAGCCACAGAAAAATGGATGAATGGATATATGAATAGATATCTAGCTGGATGGGGATTGTGAAAGCCCATGGGACTTGGTGCATGGTCTCTGCTTTGATTCAAGTGCCAAGGTCAGTCAAAGTTCTCTCAGAACTCTCTCAGCCCCACTTACCTCACAGGGTGTCGGGAGAAGAAGGGAAGGCGATTGTAAGCTACTCGGAGACTTTTTTGGGTAGTGAAGAATGAAGTATAAAACCAACTCTTCTTGTGCCCATTCAGGTCCATTCAGAAACTGGCAAAAGTGCCAATCAGTGCTTCAGATGCAGGAGCTGGTATGGATTTCATTTAATTAATGTGAAGGAGGAATTATGCCTCTTATAAGAATGCACAAAAATGCACATCTGCAAAATGATGTTGATAACATGGACATAAAATTTAAAAAATAATCAATATTCTCAACATGGCCAAATCTGTGAATACTTAAATCCAGACTCTGGAGCCATGAATGGACAAGGCAGATCTTTCTGCAAACCTGAAAAATACCACAGGTTTGCAGAAAAAATGGGAATCTTACAAAAGATTACATTGGGGATTAAAGTCCCAGAAACAATAGAAGCAGCACCTGTAGCTTTAAGAAACTGATGCCCTCAGTGATGGTTGCTAGGCAAACATAAACAGTATTGCCAGTGTTCAACCCTTGGTTTCTTTCAGTAAAATGCAGGGAGAGGGGGCAGGGCCCTTTCCAGGGCTATTTTGCCCTTTGAGGGTAGACATATTGGGGCCAGGCCCACAAGCAACCAACAGGTCACTTGCATGACTCACCTCACTTGCACGCTCTTCAACAGTAGGCATCCCATGAAAGCCAGTGCTGTGTAGAGGTTAGCATTTCAGATTAGAATCTGGGACACCCAGGTCTGAATCCCCACCAGGGCCGGTGCCAGGTTTCTTTTGCACACTAGGCGAGGCTCCCTTCTGGTGCTCCCCCCATGCGCCCACCAATTTTCAAACATAAATGCATTTTAGGAAGAAAAATTTGAAATTGCTATTTTTTAAAAAAAATTGTGAGAACAAGTAATACAATCTCTGGTTTTCAATCTCATTCATTGTTTTGTGAGGGGAGGATACTCACAGAAAAGTTCAAAGGCCTCTTCTTAGATATATTCAAGATTAAATATTTAGAGAGCAGCACGTGTTGGGGCTGTTTTCTTTATAGACATCTTCCAAGCCAAGTGTCCATTGTTATGAAGAACGGAATGTATGCAGGAAGAGATCTTGCACGATTTTGCCAGTGATGGTCAAGCCACCTTCACAGAGGGGGCTGTGGCTCAGTGGCAGAGCATCCGCTTGGCATGCAGAATAGGGTTGCCAAATCAGTCTTGGCCGGGAGCAGCGGGCTCCCGGCCCGCGTCAGGTGAATGCACGCACCCGGAAGTGACGTAGGAACGCTCTGATTAAGTATAAGGCAGTTTCATGTGCTCAGTGTATGTGTGTGTGTGGGGGGGGGAGGTTTTCTCAAAACCCAGACAAATTCCTACCTGTTGGAATATTTTTTGTCACAACACCAAAAGGCCTTTATTTTTGTTGTCAGGGTGATTTTCATTTGATATCACATGTTCCTTTCAAATGCTACACTGGATTCCCTTTATTTGCAATTTTAAACCAGCAATGTACTATCTGTGATGTGTCATTTAACTTAACAACAACAAAAAGACATGCAATTATGTCATTTCAGAACTAATCAAGAATACTGAACACGATACAAGATGGATGAATGTTCCTCACAAGAGATGGGCATGAACCAGGAAGATGCTGTTTGGTTCATGGCATACCCGGTTCATGAACCATAAACTATCACGAACTTTTAGCTGCTAAACTAGTTCCGTTTGTGAGGTTCGTGATGTGTTAGAATGCCCCCCTAGTGTGCTAGAAACACCAAACCCGCAAGTAGGGTTGCCAAGTTGATAAATGCTACACTGGATTCCCTTTATTTGCTTTTTTAAACCAGTGTTGTACTATCTGTGATGTGTCGTTTAACTTTAAATCCTATAACACTTTTTGAACAACAACAACAACAAAAAGACATGCAATTATGTCATTTCAGAACTAATCAAGAATACTGAACACGATACAAGATGGATGAATGTTCCTCACAAGAGATGGGCATGAACCAGGAAGATGCTGTTTGGTTCATAGCATACCCGGTTCATGAACCATAAACTATCACGAACTTTTAGCTGCTAAACTAGTTCCGTTTGTGAGGTTCGTGATGTGTTAGAATGCCCCCCTAGTGTGCTAGAAACACCAAACCCGCAAGTAGGGTTGCCAAGTTGATTTCTCTTACTGGCGGGGGAGCCTCGCAGGGCTCCGGGAGCTCTCCACCGATGCGTGCGCCAGCACGTCACAGGAAGTGATGCGCTACATCGCTCACGTTGAGGGCGTGGCCCCGATCGTCGGAGGGAAAACCATAGAGTTTTCCCTCTGACGATTGGGGCCACACCCCCAACGTGATTGACACAGGGGACCTCTCCATGATGCTCCTCAACACGCCCTCCATGTTATGTGCAGATTAGACTTTGGGGGTCCAAGTTAATGCCCCCCAAAGAAGATGCTTCCAGGAAAGTGCTTTTACAGGAAATGTCAGGCGCAGGTTCAAAAATGCAAGCTACACACATCAAATGCACAGGGAACATGTTGGTGGTTCCAAGGCTGGAGACTTTCGCCCCCTCATTTCTTTGAAGTTGCTTTGAAATTTGGTAAACATTTTGTTCAAGCAGAGACAGTTTGTTTGGAAATGTATCCATTCATGAACCACTTGAAAGTCTGTGGAAAGTTCATGCTGGTTGACCTGCCACAAACATCAGTTTGCGAACTCATGAACTTTAGTTTGTGAGCTGATTCGTACCCGTCCCTATAGCTCACTCTAGACAAGTGTAATTTCTTGGATCTGACTGTTGTTCGGCACAACCAAAAGATTTAACACATTCAGTTAGATCCGAAAGTTGTGTTTGACCATTTGCTGACAGAAGCCTCCTTGCACTGATGGAAGCTTCCTTATGTGGAAGGAAGGCTCCATCTTTGGATCCAACCCACTCAATGAAGAAAGCTGTTTCAAATCCTATATAGAGATTAGGGTTTTACAAAGAACTGTTCTTTCTTGGTATTTTTGCCTAAGCAAATGAGCACACTGACTCTCAGTATAAACATAGTTGTGAATTGCCAGACTGACAAATTTATTTGCTGGTTCTTACCCTAATAGCATAATCTGTGAAATATGCACTGAAGATTTAAACAGGTAACTAATACTGTTGATATCAGCTGCAACAAGAACAGTATATATTGGGTCTAAAGAGACACTACAGGTAATTAGAATTTTTAAAACTTACACATGGGTTTCCTCATATGCATTTAAGGCAACAGTCCCATTGCAAAAACGTCTTTACTAAAAATAGCACATATTTGAGTGCCTAATGTAGAGCTTTTATTTTAATTAATATTTCAGAGCAGTTCCTAGTAGAAGAGGAAAGTAAGAGCCCTATTCATAAACTTGCTGGCATTCTGCCACAAAAAGGTGCTTTTATTAAGCAAAAGCAGGAAAGGAGAGAATGTGTCTTTCCAGCAGGAATACATGTTATTTTTATTTGATTCATAAATCCTTTTTCACCCCGTTGACTAAGGGTGAACTTTTTTCATTTACTACTGATGTGGACAGGGTTTGAGAGAATCATACTTAAAAGGAGCCAGGAGAGAGAAATTACATTCTTAAGCATTTATTAAAATAAATACAGAAAACAGTGTCACAACTGTGTTGGGGCAAAGTGAAGAAGCTCCAACTAACAAAATAAGAACTAGTCTGTTGGAAATGAGCTTACAAGTGACAAAACTGAATTTATCATAACAAAATCAATAAAATAGTTTTGAACAAGTGTAGGCCTTGAGGGGGGGATTCCCTCACCCCCCACACTTTCTTGCTAGACCTGCACTCAGTGCAACTCCCAGGCCTGTTCCCCCACAGCCTGCGGGCCCAGTGCAACTTCAGGTCTGCTCTACCACTGGCACCATGCCCAGTGCAGCTCCTGGGCTGCGCCAGCATGCTCTGTGCATATTCTGAGATGCATGGATGGTGGCATGCCCAGCACAGCTCCCAGGCTGTGCTGCCACCACTGAGCCCAGCACAGAGTCCCGGGTTGCATAACCACCATCAGACCCCCAGTACTTTATTGGGGGGGGATTTAACCCCCCCCATGTATTTTGTTTTTAAAAATCAGATTTTTCTTCAAACCTGGGGAGTGCCCCAAGTTCGCTGAAAAATCTGCTTAGCTTCTGTGTGGCCCTGAGCTGCAGATTTAGCTATCCACAGACGGGAGCCACATGTGACTAATATAGATAGGTAAAATATTATCCATTTAATAATAATTTATTTCTGAAACATGTAAAGTACTGGATTCTGTACACGACTTCCTATATTTCAGGGGCCAGTCTCCTATACAAACTTATATTGGTTTAACACCAATTTAACTGTGTTGCCCTTCCTCCCCTGAAATTGTAGTAGGTGAGCATACTGATTTCTCCATTAAGAGATCTGAGTCTTTCTTACAGAATTACATTTCCCACAGTTCCCTGAGAGAAGAATTAAATCAGTTTAACTTTGTGATAAAAATGTACCATCAATTAAAAAAAATTGTTGTGTTAATTTTGAAATGAAGAAAATATGAGAAAGCATGTACCTTTAAAGTTGGGGCATATTAAGGAATAATATCGCTGCCACCACCCCACCAGGTTCAAATCAACTGCAGTGCAGTGGTTAGAGTTCGGGAGCTCCACCTTCAAATTCCTGCTTGTTGTGAAACTTTCTGAATGGGCTAGTTATTCTGTCAGCCTAACCCATCTCAAAGGATTGTCATCAGAATAAAATAGAGGATGACAGCATCAGGAGATGCTTAGAGTGAGAGTGAGAAAGAAATACATCAAATAGTTATGCATGCAGTGTCTCCCTTTGAAAAGTATTGTGTACAGGGCCTGTAAAACAGAGATGTCCCACCAGTCCTTCGGTTGAGGCAATGGGTGTCTCATTATCCTGGCCTCCCCTGCTCAACCCCTGACCTGGTATGTTCAGTGACTGGGGGGGGGTGTGATTGCCCACTTCCTATTGTTCAATTCTGGGCATATTTTATACAACCATAGGAGCATTATGTTTATGGGCCATCTGGATTTGATTACTCATTGTATAACTGTAGAGGGTTTTATCTATTTTTTGTTTTATTTGTACTTTTAGTCATTGTGAGCCACCCTGAGCCCTGCTTGCAGGGAAGGGTGGGATAAAAATCCAACTACTAAATAAATAAAATAAAAAGAGTGCTTGTGCAGACTGTGACTAAGCATGATCTGGACCACAGCAAGCACTGTAGAAAGACCCAGGGGTTGGATCAAACAACTCCCCTCTGCTAAGTAAAGGGTCTTCCTTTGATGGAGAAAGGCTCCTTCCAGCAAAGTAAAGCTGCCCACTTAAGGCTTTTCCACATGCTTGACTTACTCTTGATTTTCTTGGCAGTCAATCCACAACCACTGGACTGTCTGGGCACAGTTCTTTAGCACATCTGCCCCCATCTGAATTTTTACAGTTGTGGAGTCAGTTTATTTTCTTCTGCACATGCCCTAAATAATTGGGATTTTCAAAGGAGGATGCTGTCATCGTTGGTGGCACCACAATACCCCTTTAATTTTTTTGTGTACGCTTACATCAATATATCAATATCACCTGTCTTTGCCAAAAAAAGGCACTAAAGTATTGATATATCTATACACTGCTGTAATGGTATGTCAAGCAGGCCCTCTGCATTCCCAGCTTTCATTTTTTTAAAGTAAGTTTCTATGCCCTTTCTTCACAGACATATGCCTTTTCCCTTATATCTCCACGAAGGTGGCACCTAGAGACTTACTTTTTCCAAAAAAAATTGAAAGCTAGGAATTCAGAGAATTCCCCTAAATCTATCATCACAATGGTATATTGATATATTGATATTTTACTGCCTTTCATGTTTAAAAGAAAGAGGGAGTAGCTTGATGATGATGATGCACAAATCTGTGCCCCGTGTGCTCCCGTGGTTGGATGAGGAACACACAGAGTCCAGCGAGTCGGATAAAAATCTGTTTATTGCAATAACAGGAAAATACAGGACTGGATACCTTAGCACCCAGTGACACCAAGCTGTATTCTGCCCCAACCAGGAAGGGTGTCCAATCATGAAATGCTGTGTGGGAATGAGGGACACAGAAAACCAATAGAAACCGTATGCACACACACACAAAAAAGATGACTCAAAATTTGCTTCCAGAAAAAGATCTGGAAAAATGAAATGGGGAAAAATGTGTGTGTGTGTGTGGGGGGGAACTGAAAGTGAAAGCTAAAAAGTACAAAAATGCATGTGGAAATCAGGGGATAACCCAAAGCTGTGTGGGGCCAGAACCAATGAAAAAAATGTAGAAACCCCCCTTTTTGTTGTTGTTCAGTCGCACAGTTGATTCCAACTCTTCACAACCCCATGGACCACATCACGCCAGGTCCTCCTGTCTTCCACCGTCCTCCAGAGTTTGCTTAATTTCATGTTCATTGCATCAATACCACTGCCTAACCTTTGCCGTCCCTTTCTTCTTTTACCTTCAATATTTCCCAGCATCAGTGTCTTCTCCATCGAATGCTCCCTTCTCTTAGCAGAAGTTAATCATTGGATTAAACTCAGCACTTCTGAATTCCACAGGACCAATCAAGACAAGAGAGACAGAATGTCTTCTGTTCCATGAGAAGAAACCCTCATGCTAAGTCTAATGCTCTGTTGTCTTTTAGTGCAGGAGAAGAATGCTGGAATGCAGTGACTGCCATCTCCCACCCAAAAAATTCTTTAAAATATTATTTAACCTTTAATATTATTTTTAAAAATTACAAATCTTTAATAAAGTATTATCATTAAACACATTATAGCATACTAACTGTTGCCAAAATTATTTACATTCAAACAAAAAATCCTGAAAATACTGTTGGATGTCACTAATACTTTTCCTGGACAATGAGTGTTCAAAATCAAATCCATCATATATGAAAAGCCCCCAGATTTTTGCTTGAAGGGCAGCCCTCAACCCTTCCCCAGCCAAAAGCCATCATGCATGGGTCCAAATCGAAATATCTGATATTCACCTCTCCCCAAAAGCACCGTGTGAGAAACGTCCAAAATTCCGAGTGAAAAAGAACTGCAAATCCGGTTCAACAGCCAAGTCAGAGCCACAACGGAGTCCAGGTTCAGCCTCTAAACTTGATCTCAATCAATACTAAGGGAGGAGAGGAGAGGGCTAGAGATATTAAAAGAGAGTCCCTGAGCGTGTGCAGAGTGCTTTCCCCTAACCTGGTTCCACGTCGCTGGAAGAGGAGGCAGAAGAGGAGGCTACCCTGCTGTGCCCTCGGCCCGCCACCCCCTTACCTGCCCGCCCGCCCGCTCGCCCCGCGCTGTCTTGTCGCCGCCCGTCTCGTCTTCCCTCCCGGCCCTGCTGCATTGTGGTCCGGCCCGGCCGGCGGCGGCGGCGACGTGAAGCGGCGCGAAGATGGCTGAGAAGCAGCCGCAGAAGCACGACGGGCGGGTGAAGATCGGCCACTACGTGCTCGGGGACACGCTGGGGGTCGGCACCTTCGGCAAAGTCAAGAGCTGAGTATGGGGCCGGGCAGGGGCGGGCTGCGGGGGAGGGGGAGAGACGGGTAGGCTTCATCATCCCGAGCCCGGCTGCCGTCCGCGGGGGTGCGAATGTCCTCGGTGGGTGCCAAGCGGACCCTCCTTGCGCAGACACGAGGCGCTTCCGATCGAACCCTCCAGAGCATCCCGCAGCGCCCCCTCCCCCCTTCCAGGTTCAGAGAGACAAAGGGGATGCTCCAGAGACTTGCAAAGAGGTGACAGTGTTTAGGAAACAACAGCAGTGGCTTCAGATCTACATCCCAGGTCATGCAAGCTGCTGATGTTCCCTGTCCGTTGCTTACACAACCTGTGGAACTCCTCATGAGATGCTCAGAGGAAAGATGGGCTTCTAGGTGGTTCTAATACATCAATAAATGCTATGACCTGTTATCCATGTTCACACACTTAGCATAATATGTGCATGAAAAAGGGGTTTACATTGTAAATTTTGTTCAGTCTCTAAAACTACTTTCTCTCCATCATTCATGGCATCTGATGTGTTAGTCTTTGGCAGCAAAATACGTAAAACAGGAGTCCAGTGGAACCTTAAAGACTCACAAAATGTATTCCAGCATGTGTTTTCGAATAGGTTGTTGTTTCTTAAAATGCTGCTGGGATTCTGTCTTATTTTAATGACATTTGCAGCTCAGAGCATAAACTTGCTCATTGCATTAATCTCATTAGCTGTCATAGGCGTTTAGAGCAACCAAAATCCATATGATGATTCTGAGGAGTCATGTTCCCAGATGGGAAGATGCAGGAAGTTGTCATTGCCTGTCAAACATTTCCAGTGTTGGGGAGGGGGGTGGGGTGGGTAGATCATTTTGTTTCTCCAAAAATTGATGAAATCTGTTGCAGAATTCCCGTGGTTCTTTGGAAATGTCAACAAGGCTAGTGTGTATTGAATTTCTTTTAAAGTGTTTTGTTTCTTTCCTCCACCCAAGCCTGCCCCCTCATATTTTGTCTTTTCTGTTAGCACTTTAAAAAGTACCCAGGCATGTAAATCAACATGTGAGCAAGAATTATCTCCAGGCAACCAAACAAGCATGCTTTTGAAACACTTAATTGTCTTGTTTTATCTTTTTTAGGATTGTTGTTGTTTGTGCTACAGATACAGATTAGGCAGACTAACTAAAATGTATTTCAGGTTGATTATGGGGGGTGGGTTGCTTGTCAGGTTGATCATGTTTTTTATAGTGCAGGAAGAGAGCTAGTCCCTAACTTTCAAAATTCAGTTGAACTATTTATTATCTTTTCCTTATTACCTTTTACCCAGGTGATTCTTCCAAGGGAACCTAGGAGCTCAGAGAGATGTGTTTCAATGCACATGCTTTATACTATTTAATTTTTAAAAATATAGTTTCTAGACATTGTATTATGTTAAATTAGTCTATGAAGTCCCATCTTTCTCTGCCTAGCTTTTTGGCAATGGACACCAGCATAACAGGGGCCTGGGTTACTATGCTACACAACAAACAATGCTCTGGTCTCCACCTCTCAGGACATCCGAGCTGTCTTAACAGCTCCCAAGGGAGTGAAACTGTTATATCTGTGCATCTCTGTTGCTTACACTAAGCAAATGATGGATAAGCAAAACAGGCTGTTTATTATTAATTATTAATATATCAGCACTAAGAAACCCACCTACAAATGGTTAGAGAGATGAAGAGAAGGTGGCTTACTCATATCCTTGTTTTGCTTTATTGGTTGGGGTAGGATGATTTTTTCTTTTTTTTCTCCTGGCTTGCGGTAAGGAAAAGGTCTAGATAAGTGAACATAAGAACATAAGAGACGCCAATGTTGGATCAGGCCAAAGGCTCATCTAGTCCAACACTCTGTCACACAGTGGCCAAAAATACCAGGTGCCACCAGGAGGTCCACCAGTGGGGCCAGAACATTAGAAGCCCTCCCACTGTTGACCCCCCCCAGCACCAAGAAGACAGAGCATCACTTGCCCCAGAGCCCCTATCTATACCTTGTGGCTAATAGCCACTGATGGACCTCTGCTCCATATGCCTATCTAATTCCCTTTTGAAGCCGTCCATGCTTGTAGCCGCCACCACTTCCTGTGGCAGTGAATTCCATGGGTTAATCACTCTTTGGGTAAAGCATGGACGGCTTCAAAAGGGAAGTACTTCCTTTTATCCATTTTAACCTGACCGCTCAGCTATTTCATGGAGTGCTCACGAGTTCTTGTATTGTAAGAAAGGGAGAAAAGTACCTCTTTCTCTATCTGCTCTTTCCCATGCATAATCTTGTAAACCTCAATCATGTCACCCCTCAGTCGTCTTTTCTCCAAGCTAAAGAGCCCTAAGCGCTTTAACCTTTCCTCATAGGGAAAGTGTTCCAACCCTTTTATCATTCGAGTTGCCCTTTTCTGCACTTTTTCCAAAGTGAATACAGAATAAAACACAAATCATCACTATTAACCTTAGGAGCTTAGAGTATAGCAAAACATCCAGTTGGGCTTCCTTTCATTCCTAACTGTGTCTGTGAGAAGCTGAGGCTGTTTTCATATTGTTGGTCTGGGAGAATGAGATGCCAGATAGGTAAAGTGATCGCATCAGGCCTCCTTCTGATAGCGGTAGGCAACAGAAGAGAGAAAGCTGAAGAACTAACCAAACATTTTATTCCCATTAAGTCAAGAATGTACTATGTCACTATCGCATGTAGGTCTCTTCCCCAACCTAGAGAGCAATCCTAAACAGGTCTACCTAGGCCCTGGTCACACGGGAGATTTTGGCCTGGGAGAGGGATGGATCGGGGGCGCAGCAAACGGGCGCGAGCACACCGCAACATCTGGGAATCGGCTCACACCCGTCCCCGATCCGTCCCTTCAGGCCAATAACGCGCTGTAAAAAAGAACCACCCCCAGAGGAGGACTTACCTGGGACGCCGCATCAAGCGCGGCAGTGGGATCACCGGCGTGCTCTTCATTCGTAGCAATCCCGGCCGAACTGCGCATGCTCACACATGCACAGTTTGGCTGCCTCGCTTCCCTGTCAGTGGCTTCCCCCCGGCATCTGAGCGTGCGGGGGAGGAAGTGCGCGGTGGCTTAGGGGATCTATGTGATTCCGCCGCCGCATGTCTCTTTCGGTGCGGCTTTAAAAAGCCACACTTTGCCCGTGTTTTTCCCCCCGTGTGGTAGGGGCCCTAGAATTCTACTCTGGGCTCTTCAATGGGGCTCACTCCCAGAAAAGTGTCCTTAGGATTACACTGTTGATTGCTTCTTGCAGTGTCTTGGCAAAATGGATGGTAGGGTATATATCCCTGATGCAAAAACAAACAAACATAAGCTGTTGCTGCAGCCTCAGCTCTTTGACAGTGTGTGATATGGGCAGGCACAGCCGCAGCAGCTAACGGTCTACTTTCTTCAACAAAGGGCTTTCCCCACTATATCTCAGTCCCTTTTTTCTTCAGTGTGCACATGCAACAGGCATGTGTGATGTGTCCATCTATTAAGGAAATGTATGTTTGCCAACTGATCAGAAAAAAGGCCTGACCTATTTATGTGTCTTTGTAATGCAAGAAATGGTTGGTTCAGGTTTTTACAATGTAGAGATAAGCACCATCACCAACTGACCGATAAAGATACAGGGAGGAACCCAAATCAGTCAAAAAATTGACAGCACTAACTACCAAGCTTGAAGTATCAAAATTCCATTGCCTTGAGACCCATATTTACGGGAAGAAGCAGTGCAGTCTAGACTGCTGGAAGCAGATGTATTCTGAGGGGATCTTAGGAGCCCTTTTAGAATCTAGCCTGTGAAGTACATTAATAGGATGACCAGATACAGAAAAAGGATAGCTCATCTTGCTGTAGGAGTAAGAAAAGCCCATACATAAGATATCTTCATCTACTACAGTTATTAGAGGTAGAGCAGTTTCTTCTTCATCTGGACATCCTGGGCTTAAAAAGCACTATTTTTACAGAGGCGGACTCTTCAAGCATGTGCAGAAATAGGCCTGTTATTTATGGAATGGAATGTATGTTTGTATTGAGCTTGAACCGACCTATCAGAACAAGGGAAGTTCTGGAGGGAAGCAAACTGATTGGCCTTTATGTACGAAACATGATTGTTTGTTATCTGACATGTGGGCATGGCTTGCCAAGCCCGGACTGTTTGAAAAGGAGCCTGTTGCTCAGTTGTTTGTCTCGTTCTGGTTCTTCTGACTTCTGTTCAATAAAGCTGTTATCACTGTTCACCTGCTGCCTCGAGTCTCGTATCTAACAAGGCCTAAGGTTGTGGTAACCCTCAAGTTTAGGCTGTTTGTGTATGATGGCAGCAGCAGGTAACCTGGGGTTGAGGGTTTCTAGGCTCTGAAAAAATGTTCAATCTTTAGGCCTCCTTCTGTTTTCATGGGCACTGTCATTTCTAGAGGGAATTTAAGTGAAATCACAACTTTTCCAGCTGCAAGGTAGTGCATGTCCCTCTAACATGTAGAAGCATAGGTTTTCACTTAACCTCAGGTCAGTTAATCTATGGGCTGCACATGTAAATTATACAGCAGAACGTTTTTTAACTATTTGGTTGCCTTTTCTGAATGTATAGAAGCACATAAAAAGGGCAAGCCAGAAAGTTTTCTTTTGCAAGCATGGTGAAGGGTTTTATTTTTAGAACATTCTTATTGAGGAAGGAATTCAGGCGGCTCTTATCTCTGCTAATAATAGTGACTTGCTCACCCTTTACACAGCTCCTGCAACATCACTCTGCCCCTTTCTGTAGTTGGGCCATGTCTCCAATCCTACCTTGTTATAAAATCCAGTGACTTTGAAGTGAAATGTTAAACTCTGTACATGTAATACCTTACTGCTCCCTCACCTTAATTTAGGCTCCCATAAACATTCTCGTACTCTTAACATAGTGCCATTCCAGTGTTTGTTGAAAGCCTTGGTGAGTTTTATAAAGCTAGTTATTTCAGCCTGTAATGTAATTATGATCAGAGTTCACTGGGATCAGCTTTTTTCCTAAATCAAACTGCATTTTGCAAAGCAATTGTTCCAAAAATGCCAAAATGAAACCCATTCTCCTTGAGAGTCACTAGATGTTTGTGGACTGGGAGTCAGAAGGAATATTACCAGGCACTAGTAAGTAAGGCACAAGGAGCTGGTGATAGGTAATTTTTAGGAGGAAGATCAGACAGGCAGGCTGTTCCTAAATGAAGACAAAAATCCCATAAAGTTTCCTTTGTAACAAATTCTGAAATCTCTGCTTACAAAGAAAACAGCCACTCTTAATTTTTACACATCAGTTGTTAAGAGGGAATTAGATAAACATATGGAGCAGAGGTCCATCAGTGGCTATTAGCCACAAGGTGTAGATAGGAACTCTGTCTGGGGCAAGTGATGCTCTGTATTCTTGGTGCTTGGGGGGGGGGCAACAGTGGGAGGGCGTCTAGTCTCCTGGCTCCACTGCTGGACCTCCTGATGGCACCTGGTATTTTTGGCCACTGTGTGACAGAGTGTTGGACTGGATGGGCCATTGGCCTGATCCAACATTGGCGCCTCTTATGTTCTTATGAGTGTTGATGCTGATCTGTTTTAAAATACTTAATTTTGCTAAATCTTGGATTACATTCTGGATAATTTCTTCCAAAAGATCTTTCTCTCTCTCCCTCTCAATTTAAATTTATGTCTGAATCTGGGTGGCTTTCATTTTCAATATGAACCTTAGAAGATAAATGTGCAATGCTATGCATATTTATTTGAAAGTAAGTTCTGCTAAATAAATAAGCAAGGACTTCTGCTTCAGTGCATTTAGTTTTTTCTTTCTCAGTTGTATACAGCGTAAGCAAAGACATATCTGAATTGATATGTTTTGTGTAAAATGGACAGTATGAACCAACTGTGTGCTTGAGGCTAGCTGTGGCCATTTCCTGATAATGGAAATGTATAAATGTATTCAAATAGAAACTGACTTGTAGGAAGCCAATGGCAGTTGAGGAAACTGCTGGCCAGCTCAGGGGAGTGGGTTTTACCAGACTCTGGTAAAAGGTGGCAGTTAAGATACCTCAGGTGAACTGCAACTGTGGAAGCAGCTCCTGGGTCTATCCATGTCCTGTTCAGGGTTGAAGTCCACAGAGTCAATGCAAGAATCAAGGGAACTACAGATCTAAAGCGGGGAATTACCAAAACTGAATTCAACAGAGCAGAAATGTTGTTACATCAAAGCCTGAAGACAGACTGAGGACAAGTACTCCCTCCTGTAAGGAGGCAGGGTTGCAGAACTTGTCTCTTTGTCTTTTGGCTCATAAAGGCACCTCACTTAGTTATGCTGCCAGGTGTTTCTAGAGGACTGAAGAGGTCAACTGAGAGAGACCTCAGGCACTGGAGATGGCTCTGAGATAAGGGTTTTGGAATTTGGGTCCAGGTTTGAGGAGGAAGGCATTATTGTTTCCTGGAGTGACAGATTTGACCCAGTCTCTTTGGGGTGCCTGCACTACTTCCAAGAAACCTCCTTGAGGTACCCTGAATACTGCCTCCTGAGTCTAGTTCCAGACCTCAGCCCTTTTTTTCTCCCATTGTGTTTACCCACCGGGAAGGAGCCAGTCCCCAGTTCTGTGATTATTCATAGAAGCAGCTAATAAAGATACACTGCTACCAGGAAAGCAAATCCTCTCCAGTCAGCGACACCTGCTGGGTCTCTGAGGAGGCAATCTTAATGGATACAGCTCCTGAGGAACTCATTGTTGGAAAAGGCTAGTTGGTAATAAGTGAGGGTAGACGAAGCTTGTAAGAGTTTTCTTTTGACTCCCTTCAGTCACTGTGAAGTATTTCAAGATCCCACTTGTTTCTTGGTGTAGTGATTGGAGAGTTGGACTAAGATCTGGGAGACTTGGGTTCAAATTCACACTCAGCCACAGAAGCTTACTGGGGGACCTTGGGCAGGTCAGATACTCTCAGCCTAGCCGACCTCATAGGAAGAGAGGAGAACATTGTACGCCTCTTTAGGTCTCCACTGGGAAGAAAGAAGGGTATGAATGCATAAAATAAATAAGTATTGCTCTGGTAACTAGTTAAAACAATATGTAGTGTTTTGTTTACAGATTGTTGATGAAATATCATCACTATCCTTGTTCACATATTACAGTGGACACATGTACAATCTGTGTACAATGTATACTTGATTTTTCTTTATACGTGCATTGAGTAATTCTCATGTTACATGCAGTGCATACACAGCTGAACATATGATTGAAATCTCACATTTATCCGGGCCCTGGGACCTGGTTTATCTATAAAGTGACCACACATTTGCTTTTCTTACAAACAGATGCATGCACGTACATGCAGGATGTACATGTACATCCTGTGGCATATGAAAGGGCTAGTGCCTGGGTGCAAGTGTTCTAATTCAAACAATAGAAATAGGTGGAGATCACATGTCTTAGTGACTCCTTATACATGCAAAACACTATACAGTGATGATATGTAGTGTCCTTGTAATAATTCTATGCATGACTGCTCTTCATATGTATATATGATATAAGCCCCTGCTAGGTTTGAGCCAGAAAAGCTGAATTTTTTTGTGTGTATTATAAGAGTCATGGAAATTACATTTCAGCCACCTGAATAACTTTTCTTTGAGCACTGACATTTCTTTCAGTTAACATTCCGCTTTTTAAAAAATTTAGTTGGAGAACACCAGCTTACGGGACACAAAGTGGCAGTCAAAATTTTGAACAGACAAAAAATCCGCAGTTTGGATGTTGTTGGGAAGATCAAACGAGAAATCCAAAACCTAAAACTTTTCCGGCATCCCCATATTATCAAACTGTAAGTCTTCCAGCTGCTATTCCCTCTGGTTATGCTGTGTGTCACATGCAAAGTGCATAAAATGAGATGTGCTAATTTCATCTCTGTATTCCTGGTATTTTACTAGGCCTCTAATTAATAGTTTCAAGGATAATATTGTTGTTCTGTATTAAAATAAACAGGATCTGTATTGGAATACAGTTGGTTTAGAACTGCCAGTTTTGGTATATAATTTGTCTGAGGGAATGTTACAAGGTGTTGCTCTTCTGGTCTTCCTGTGTGTTTTTTGTGTTTTGGAGGGTGGGACCTGGAGGGACGTGGATTTGGATTGTGGGATGAAGCACGCTAGCGGTGCAATGTTAAACATTTCTAACATTGTTGGTAAGCCCAAGGATATATAACTGTTTAGGATTATGCTGCAAGTGCCCTAACTTAACCTTGCCAGGTCATTGTGAAGGGAAAATGAGATAATCCCAGTCAGGTATGCCACCCTGAGCTCCTTTCAGTAATGATGGGCATATCCATGTGAGGAAAGAAACTGTGTTATTTGTTTATTTGGGTGTTTTAACCCCATTTTTCTTCCCCTTTGAGGACTCACATCTCACTGTAAAATCAACACCCAGACCACACCCCTGGACCTAGAAACACAAAATTCAGGGAGAGTGCTTCTATCATGGCGTAGATGCTCACTAAGAAGGTATTTTTAGAAATTCAACCCCTAAATGGGTCAAAAGGGGTAAAATGTGCTCCTCCCATTGACTCCTATGCGGTTCCCAGGCTGCTGCCTCCTTGCACCCCCCCCCCACTCTCTGATTGGTCAGCTGCAGAGCTCAGTGTTCTGAGGTAAAAAAAAAACAGTTACAGAGGACTGCAGAGTTGAGGAATGACAGTTGAGGAAATCAGGAGTGGCCAACCGCCTGTGAGGTGAAGCAAAGCTGCTGGCCCAGCCTCTCTGATGGCTTCCAACACACTCTCCCCACCTCCTACACCTAACAGGCGGCTGCCTGTCAGGTGCAGCAGCAGATGCAGTGTGCTTAAACCCATGAGGGAGCCCGCCCCAGCAGTAATGCCTTAGTGATCCTTCCAGCCTCACCTCCACAGTGGCTTCTAATACTCCTCCCCCTCCCCCTCCTATATTGGACAGGGAGCTGCCTGTCAGGTGTAGGAGAGGAGGTGGGATGCTTACAGCCGCTGGGGAGGTTTGCTCAGCAGGATTGCCTTAGCCCTGCTGCTGGCCCAGCCTCCCTGATGCCTTTAAACACAATCCCTCCAATAACAGACAGGCGGGTGTCTGTCAGGTGTAGGACCAGGACCAGGATACTTTAATCCATTAGAGACGCTGCCCCAGCAGGATCACCTTAGCGGTGCTGCTGGCCCAGCCTCTCTGATGGCTTCCAACACACTCTCCCCACCTCCTACACCTAACAGGTGGTTGTCTGTCAGATGCAGCAGCGGTTGCAGGGTGCTTAAAGCCATGAGGGAGCCCACCCCAGCAGTAACGCCTTAGTGATCCTGCCAGCCCTGCCTCCACAGTAGCTTATAATAC
>NW_015172012.1:21153-74412 GCF_001447785.1 Gekko japonicus
GAATGCGGCAAAGACATTTGCACATAATACTCCTGTGGGGCACTGAGCTGCACAGAACAGCACAGTCTCCATATGAGCAAAAGAATCCAGGAACACAAGTAGAGAGGCCATCACTTTTGTGGAAGGTGGCAGGAGTTGACTTAACAGACGACTGCTTCTTAAATGTTGCCTGCTCCAGAGTGAGCTCATCAAGCAGCCTGGTGATCCTAGCACCTGAGGGCAGAACCACCAATGTGGTCTACAGAGAGGTCCTTCAGTAGAGCGGGGGGGGGGGAGACATATGTCTCACTTCATTTCTTACACTACAATCTTCTCCATTAGAATTCCTACAACAGATGTTACATTTCAAACTTTACATCATCAGTATTATAACTGGATTTACAGAATTTAAATACCGTAGCGAAGCATGGGTATCAGGCTAGTTATAAAATAAAAGCAGAAATACAACTTAGACAAGCCAAATTATGCAGTACCTTTTCCCAGCATCCTAGACTGGTGCTGTAGCTTGGCTCACTCAGAGCCACAGGGAACATGCCATGGAATAAATCCAGAGGAACAAAACCCTTTTGACTCACACCACAATTGCACCTCTGGCCAGACTCAAGCTAAATACCTGCAAGAGAGAAGGAACTGAAGCTTAGCTCAGATCTCCTTCAGCTGGCAGAAAAGATCTATCCAGGCTTTCTCTACACTGGAGAGATTTGATCTGAATATTTTGGATTTTAAAGATAATTTTGGTACATAATTAGGCCATTCCTTGAAGAAAGCAATTGATCACTTTTTATGGGCATCTAGGCTTCTGAGATCTCTCGATTTTTAAAAAATGATGCTTGAATGAACTTTTTTTGATAAAAAGTCTCAGTACAATCTTGGCTAAAGGTTTGATCACACATTTGTGTGTAAAAGGCTTGATGCAAAGCTCTATAAGACTTCTGTGCATAACAGAGCACTGTGTGAATTGGGACTACCCTTTTATTTCCAATGTTCAAGAGCAGTATACATTGGCAAATGGATTTGGGAACAAACAACAAGATATGGCCTTTTCTATTTGTTCCTGTTTCTTATCTTTCTGTGGGCATCTTACTGGCCACTCTTAGACAGATCGATGAACTTGATAGGCTTAGATGTGATCCAGCAAGGCACATTCTGTGTTGGGGATTATTCTGAGTGCACAGTAGGGAGTCTATGAATTCACATCTTAACCATAGGCCCAGATAGATTCACATCTTCTGGATGGGAAATAGTAATCGCTATAGTTGCATTTACATACTGTTAGATTTGTGTTATTGTAATCATTTGCATCCTGGATTTTCTGGTCTGGACAGGAATCCAGTTACCTCACAGAATTGTGAGGATGAACAAGAAGAGGACAACTTTACAAACAAACAGTGTAAGGATAACCAATGAATTTCCCCACCCAGTTGCCATTCTTTACAAAGAAGGCTTCTTCATCTGTCTTTTGATGTTGGCAATTACTAGAATTGTGTCTGCCTTCTTCTGTTATACTGCTATCCTAGTTAACTAGTTGGATGGCAGATCATGTATGCAAAATTAAGTTCTGTGCTGAAGTGTTTTCACTATTGTACTGTGACTTTTCTGGCTTCTGTGGACACCACAATTCAGGCTTACTGTACCTTCTTTGAGCACTGCCTTTGCACAAAATGGAAATCTGAAGAAAGTAAGTTAGTTCTAAATGAGGTGGGCTTATCAAGCAAATATTCCAAAGGATTATCTAAAGAGTAAAGGAATAGTAAAGTAAATATGTCAAACATCCATTGGATATAGCCCAAAAAAGACTTTATATGTGCTTAATCTTGAAAATGTTACCAATTTCACTTTCAGAAATAGAAAGCAATTATGTGGAAAGTGAAATCCAATTATTTTAACGATGACATTAGGTTAGTGATATATCTTAAGATTTTACTGTTTTCTTACTGGTGAAAGCTTTTCAGTCAAGGATTTTCTTTCTTTTTTTTGCCCATTTATATTAGGTACCAAGTCATCAGCACACCAACAGATTTTTTCATGGTTATGGAATATGTATCCGGCGGGGAATTGTTTGATTATATCTGTAAAAATGGACGGGTAAGTAGATTTTATAACTGTGGTAAATGTGTGTATGTTGGGGGGGGGGGGCGGGATTGTGGGGGGGGGGGGGCAGGTCTGGGAAGACAATAGTGCAGGGAACAAGAGTAGTTTTGTTTAATGAGACTCTTTTAAGGTTATTAAGGCCAAAACCAGGCCTGATTATATCACAGTCTCATCTGTAATTGTGACATTTTCTCATTTGCAGCTATTTCCTATAATATTTGATGAAAACATTCTTCCAGTTCACCATGCTTCAGGTTACATGCCATTTTCATAAACTAGGAACATAGCAACATTTTCTAGCTTGCTATTCTTTTTGACCTATGGTACTCAGAACTGTTTCGTGTAGAGAAGCGCAACTGACTTGTGTGGAAATTCTTTGGTGAAATTCAGTTGGGGATAGTATGTAGTTGTAAAAGTGTGCAGAAATATGCCTGTGTGTACCCTTATAATGACAGTGTAGTGTTTTGTGACATTGTGCTGGTTGCTTCGGGCAATCCTAAGCACTTGTTTGCTCCTTTCAGTGTATCCTGGTGATCATCAGTTAGTGATATAATTGCTTAGCAATAACAGTCAGCCACAGAATTACCTAGAATGTAGGCAAGAGTTCAGTGTAAGAAGCAGAGACAATTGCTGTCCTCTGTAAATACATGTTTTATAGGCAATCAGCACCATTCATTGATGATTTTTTTAAAAAACTTCTTATTCTTTATTTGTTCTAATTTTCCTGAAACTGAATTTTCCTATTTTTCTGAAATTTTCCTGAAACTTAGTTGAGTGTTTGTATTTAGAAGACAAATTCTTTATAACAACAACAGTAATATTTTCAGTGCATCAATTCACAGGTTAGAAGAACATGAAGCTGTTCTTTTAAATTCTTATGACGCCACTAGCAGAGCTAAAATGCTCCCCACCAAATATGTGGTATAATTGACAACTCATCAAGTGAACTTTGTATTTATTTATTTTTGCCATCATGTCACAGCTGACTAATACAACTGTAGGATTTTCAAGACAAGAGGCATTGAGAGGTGGCTTGCCAGTGCCTGCCTCTCGGGAAAATTTAGTACCCCCCCCCCCCCCCGGCAGCCTTAAATTTTCCTGATTTGCTCTATTGCTCCTAATTCATCCAGCAAAAAGTATTATAGTAAACTATACAATTACATTTAGTTATAAAATATAAAGTGTATGATCATCATGATTACAGCTTTATGATTAATGGGCAAGGCTCATCAATTAATGCCCTGAACACTAGTTAAAAATAGCATTTCTATTAACAGACCTTGCCAGCTTGAGCTTCCTCCCTACCTCATTTTCCATGCATGTGGAGAGTAGCATGAGGTGGTAGATGGACAGTATGACTTAATATTATAGTAGAGGACATCAATTTTAAATGCTATCACATCATTCCCCTTTGATTCTGCTGTTGACTGAAGATACCTATCGAAAGAGTGGGAAGATTAAGCATGTCCTATCCCTTTGTTCTGCCTGGTGCTATAGCTCAGGATGAGAGTGAAAGGCTATGAGGATGATTTTTGAAAGAAGAGGAGTACTCTTAGGCAATGCTCCCTCTAAGCTGTGGAGTCTTGTGAGCAAAAATTCTACTTTGTGAGCTACTGGCATTAGAGTTGTGAGCAAGCGATTTGGCTACTGCATAAATTAGTTTGCCCTGGAGCCATCCTGCCTGAGCTGAGACAAAAATGTGTGAGCAGGAGGCTGAAAAACTGTGAGTTAGCTCACACTAATTCAGCTTAGAGAGAATACTGCTCTTAGGCAGGTTCTTCCATGATGTGGAAGGAAACAATGTCCATGCATGTGGTAGTGGTAACAATGAAAATTTTCAGAGCAATTATTTGAATGTCTTTGTAGCTTAGGAGTCTTTACTTAGCAGCTTTGATTCTAAGGCTTGTGCCATGAAGTATCGTTTTTGGATTCCCCCTGCCCCGCATTTGCTTAGTGTTGTTCCACTGTAATTCTGTCTCCTATGACTCATTAAAGAGACACATCTTTCTTTGCTGAGACTCCTTTCAAAAAAACCTTGAGCATTCTTTCTCATCCTGCATATTTTGTAGGTTGAAGAGGCTGAAGCAAGGCGCCTTTTCCAGCAAATTCTGTCGGCTGTGGATTACTGTCATCGGCATATGGTGGTTCACAGAGACCTGAAACCAGAGAATGTGCTGCTGGATGCACACATGAATGCCAAGATAGCTGATTTTGGTATGTGACCCCAGCAGCATTCCAGAAATGCAACCCAGTGTGTCAAGGCTAACATCCTTCAAAGAACCCAGAGTCAATTTTCATCACTGCTAGCAGTTTCTTTTCTACTGTGGAAAGCTTCACTTCTTATAAACATTGGCCTGGTTCTAGCTGGGCTACTAAATTTACATCTATGCTCTACAATATCAGAGTGCCAATGAGAGCTCGTATGATTGACTGCTACTCCATTCATAACATTTGCTGAAGAAATGCCCATGGCTAGGTGAAGTCTTCTTCCTCACATCTGGTTTTCTGTGTGGAGAGAACTGCTTTTGTATTAATTTACATCATTTATAGTCTGCCCTTCTCACAGGGACTCAAGGCAGATTACACATAGTGGTCAGTACAATAAATAAAATGAAACATTCAGTAAACAGTGACACAGGATTGTACAGGTCTGGAACCAACCAGAATTCTGAAAGATAGAAGTGAAGCACAGCATAACTATTATAGCAATCTGCTGATGATCCCCGGCACTAGGAATGTCCAGCTGTGTTCAACCAGGTCCTGGCCCCGACCTGGGCTTTCTCGGTCCTGGCCCCAACCTGGTGGAACTCTCCGCCAAATGACATTAGGGCCCTGTGGAACCTTACGCAGTTCCGCAGGGCCTGCAAGGCAGAGATGTTCTGCAGGCTTTCAGTTTAGGGCAACAACGATTGCCCTTCCACTGGCACCCCCTTTCCTTTTCCTCCCCCCCCCCCAATTGCTGCTATGAGTTCCTTCTCCCCCTGCCCAGAAACTGGCCCGAGAGTCCAGAGTTGGAGTAGAAATTTCCAGGATGACATCATCATAGATTCTATTTGGGCCTTTGGTTTTAGTTTTATTGGGTCATTCTGTAGATTGTTAATGTTTTGTATGTTTTTATGGCATTATACCTTTATGTACATCACCCAAAGCCTGGCATAAGCTGGAATAGGGTGATTAACAAATTTAATAAATAATAATAAATAATTAACAGCAAAAAAGACATAATAGGATGCTACTTACAATAAGCTGTATGCAGCAGTATAGACTACAGTCCCTAATCATTTATTCGAGTAAGTTTGTAAACTGTTTTGTACAGTGCAGTTCTGTTACCTGCACAGAAAGGCCCACTTGAATAAGAGTTAAAGTTTTGTCTACGGTAGTATTTTCTTTCTATATTTAATCCCAACCATTGATACATTTCCTGTTATTTCATTTGAAAGACATATCTTTTTTCTCATTTCTCTGTATGAGTAGGCATGATCATGTGCCTTCAAGCACAGAGGGCAAAATTTTGATCCATCAAATCATCTGGAGATACACAGCAATATGTCAGGCTAGACACTGCGAACTAGGGATGGGCACAAACCTAAAAAGGGCTGTTCGGTTTGGGGCAGCCATGAACTGAACCCAGAACTGAACTGAACCCAAAGGGCCCCACCCGAACTGAGCCTGTCCAGGGAATTTGGTTCCCCCTTTCTCCCAGTTGCGGCAACTTACCTTTCACCTTTTTCCTGGTTGCGGCTTGCTGGGGCCAGGAAAAAGAGTGGGGGATCACTTGAGAAATGACTTTATGACAAACCCATGTTTCTTCTCTTCTGTGAGGCAGATTTTCTCACCAAAACACTGTTCACCACTCTAACTGAGCAGCCTCTTAGTAGCGTGTTTGAATTATAAACTTATAACTTTCTTTCTGTTCCACCCAGTGTTAAAGAAGTTATTTGGCTTTTGCCCAGGCCAGAGTTTTATTGTAACTCAATAGGAGCCATATAACCCTTTGAAAATGGCACTTGACACAAAGTAAAGTTCAAACAGAAAGGTTGATTTTATTGAACAAGTACAGTTGGATCAGGAACAGGGTAGGGGACAATGAGTTGAGGAAACTGTAGTTCTATAAAAGAAAATTAGAATATTTTGAACAGACAACAGAGCATAATTGAAGCTTAAATTCTCAGTTCTATACTCTGAGAGATTGGTATCTTGTAGATTTCATTCAGCAACAATGTGTCTTAATAAAGGGTCATAGAAAATATCTTAGTTTTCTGGAAGTTAGAACTTTCTTCCTGTATATCAGTACTTCCCTTTTGGGGATTATAACTTTCCCTTTCTGTACTTTTTTTTTTTTTAAATAATCTATTTATTGATTTCAACACATATCAAAGAACAAACAAACAGACATACATCACACACATACATCATATATAGGTATACATATCTTTGGTACCTTGTAGCATTATACAATAACCATAAATATCATTCTTTTAGTTTACCACTTCTCCGTTACAGTTTCTAGTAGCGCATCCTATAGCTATTTTATACCATATTTCCATTTTACTTACACTTGGTCAAAATCCAACCATTTTAGCAACTAGTTTTCCCTATCTCCCCTTCTTGCTTTCTGTAAAACACATCATCTTAGTTTCTATTAAATTCATAGATATTGATCCTTTGTCCAACTTATTATTATCAGACCACACTCTCTACCCTATTTCAACCACAGTTTTCCTTAATGATAAAGTATCCTTATGTAGCATTGCAAAATAATATTTTATACCTAAAAGTACACCTTCCTGGTTCCACTTAGTTCTTACCACAATAACAGGACTGTTTTATTATAATCTTCCCCCTCCTCTATGAGGATTACTTTTAAATCAAATTACTACAGATCTCAATTATCTTCCAGTTCCCAACCAATACTTGTACAGACAGTTTCCCCATATAATAGTTCAACTTTAACAATTACACATTCCTAATTGGTTGTAATATTTCATATTGCTACATTCCATCTCAATTTCAAACTTATCCTTTATGCAAAACAATTGCCTCGAATAGTAGTTCAACTTCAACAATTCTACACTACTAATTAGTTATAATATTACATATTGTTACATATTGTTACATTACTCCTAATTCATCTTTCCATTCTTACCATACCCTAATACCACATATGGCTATCTAAAGGCAGATACATCCCTTTTCTCCTACCTCCCCTTCCTTTCTCTAATTCTTCTTCTTCTCTTTCTACTTCTTTCAAATGCCAGAAGTTCTTAAATTCCAATTGTCTTAAGACCAAACTTTGCCAGGTCCCTTCCCACAGATAGATCCCTGTAGTACATCCTCTGCGTATAAGGCTTGGTTAACTAAGGGCTCCCTCTCCTGGTCAAGATCTTGCGGTTTTAACACAGGTGAACCTCGTTCCAGTCCCTCTTTATTATCTATCTCCTCCCGTGGAGCCTGTTGTTCTCCGAATACACTTTTAAACGTTGATATTACTGCTGAGGCAAATGCTTGTTTAATAGATTCCTCCAGAGACGCTTTAAACTGTTCCACATTAAAGCCTTCTATTTGTAAAAATGTATCTGTTTCTATTTCGCCCTCCGTTTTTACTTCCGCCATTTTCTCGTTCCGCTCTACACCGTTTTACAAATAGTCCCTGCTACTTTTAATCCAGTTATCCTCAAAGTCTTTTCAATTCCACAGTTTATTTCCACATTTGTCCATACTTCATTAAACAACTTTTAAAGTCCGGTATACTTTTCCATTCTTACCCCCTTTCTTCGCAACTTCCATCTCTCCTCTAGCTTTCTCTAGCCGCTTTCGCCACATGATTGAGGTGTACTAAATGGGGTATTTAGCTCACAGTCTTCGCTTCTTACCAAAGTATGCGCTCAGAGAAATTCTTCTTAACAAGGCACCAATTTCTTACTCTTAAACAACTTTAAAAACGGCTGGTCGTTGCTAATTGAACACGGAGGACGTGTTCATTCCACTACTCATCCCTGCTTCGGGGCAGCCAGCTACACCCCCCGCGATTTGCCATCAACGGGGGGGGCAGAAACACCCCCTGCAACTTCCCCTCCCTTCAGGAGAGGAAGCGGAGCTCACCCGCCGGACAGGGAGCCCCAGAAAAGATGAAGGGGTGTCGGTCGGGTCGGAGACGATCCGATACCCGACCGATCACAGCGCCGTCAAACCGGCTTTCCCTTTCTGTACTCTTGAGGAGTCTAAGACTGTTTCCCTTTTCACTTCTCAAACCAGAGGTCCCTTCTGAGTTGAACCCTCTGAATAACTGGGTAAGGAATATCCTCCTTTTCCTAGGAGCAATAACACTTTTCTATTTGGATAGGCTTGCAGTTTTCCACTAACTGTCTAGCCCAGGGATGTCAAACATGCGGCCTGGGGGGCGGATCAGGCTTCTATCAGGAGGGCTTCTATCAGGCCCACAGTGGAACTTCTTCCAGTTCTGCTGCTGCTGCGTCATCGTAGGTTTGCAACTTACAGATACACACCTGAACAGCATACTCAAGATTGCAACTGCACAGACATTTTGATGCAATAATTCAGAGCAAGGGTTGTCAGTTATCAGACACTGTTAAATAAACAAAATATTGCAAGAGTGCTAATGTTTTAAGCATATTTTTATTTTAAGTTAAAAAAAAACATTTGTGTTTGGGTCCTTTTAAAATTTATATCTCCGCTACCTGGCATTACCTTCTATGACACACATGGCCCAGCCCAACAAGGTCTCATTTATGTCAGATCTGGCCCTCATAACAAATTATTTCAACACCCGTGGTCTAGCCTCTTCTGGCAAACCTAAACCCCCCAGTTCTGGAGACTGTGAACAACATAATTCAGCAAGTGTTGACACTTAGATGTTAAGTTCTGATTTCTGAACTTTTACCCAAATGTGTTGGTGTACAGTAAAGGCTAGGAGTTGTGTCCTTTCGCTTCTCAAGTGACCTGTCTGTTTCCCTCAGACTGACACACACACACTCCTCCTGACTAGCAACCAATGTTCCCTCTAAGCTGTAGAGTCTTGTGAGCAAAAATTCTACTTTGTGAGCTACTGGCATTAAAGATGTGAGCGAGTGATTTGGCTACTGCATAAATTAGTTTGCTCTGGGACGAAGACAAACATGTGTGAGCCAGAGGCTAAAAAACTGTGAGCTTAGGGGGAACTGTCATCTTAGAGGGAACACTGCTGGCAACTGCTAAGTCAAAATCCAAAAGATGACTGACTCACTCCCACAAGACTAACAAGATTTTATAAAACTGTCCTCAGCTAGCGCTGACCAATCAGAGAGATGGGGGTGCGCACAGGCAGCAGCCTGTCAGTCAAAGTGCTTTAACCCCTAATCTCCCAGGTGTCTGAGTGTGATACCCTAAGCATCCTGCTTTTGGAGGTCAGTTCATCACAGACTTCCTTTTCCTCTTTCTCTCAGCCATGGCTTGCCACAGCTTGCCACATCTGAGAGAAAGGGGGTGGGGATTGCCTGGGAAGTGTTAAATGGCTGCCTGCCATTTAACCATTTGATTTTGCTCTCTGCCGGTTCAAAGCAGGGGAGCAAAACCAAAGGGTTAAATGGCTTGCAGCCATTTAAACCTAACCACTGAGCAGGTTATCCACTAGCAGCCATTTAAATTCTCCGGTTTTGCTTCCACCCCTTCAAAGGGGGAGCAAAACCGAAGGATTTAATGGCTCACAGCCATTTAAACCTAAGCACTGTTTGGCGGACCCCGTGCTGCTCAGCTGTTAGGTTTAAATGGCTGGACCCAAACAGGTGAACTGGCCAAAAGTCTAGTAAATGTTCAGGGAAGTTGCCTTTCCTGAACATTGGTTCCTGAGCTCTGAACCGGCCCAAGTTCAGCATGAATTTGGTTGGTGAGCTGGTTCGTGCCCATCCCTATTGCAACCTGAGGCCCTATGTCTCCATGGAATATCCAGTGACCTGCTCCTCTTTGGGCCTTTTGGCACAGACCTTACTTTGACTTGTGATGATAGTCATCTGTGTGCAGAACCCAATGAAATAGTGCCCAAAGGACTGACAGGAAGCTTTAAGAAGCTAGCTTATGATATGAAGCAGCTTTTACAAAGACAGCTTTTATGCTGTGTGATAAATTATTTTGTAATAATTCTAATCTCAAAAAAAGATATTGCAGAGCTGGAGAAAGTCCCAAACAGAGTAACCCAGATGTTTAAGGGGTTGAGGCACCTTTCCTATGAGTTAAGGCTAAAGAGTCTGGCTTTTCAGTTTAGAAAAGAAACATCTAAGGAGGTTTATAAAATTGTGCAAGAATTAGAGAGAGTGGACAGAAAGGACTTTTTCTCCATCTCCCAAAATACTAGAACTCAGGGGCATCCAGTGAAGATGATAGGAAGTGGATTCAGGACTGGCAAAAGAAAATACTTTTTAAATCAACAAGTAATTATAATGTGGGATTCAGTACCATTGGATGTAGTGATGACCAGAACACTTTAAACGCTTTAAATAATCCATGGGAATAGGATCAATTGTTACTAGCCACGATGACTAATGACTACCTCCATATCAAGAATAAGCAGTGTTAGGAGGCAATATCAGGGGATTGCCTTGGCCTTTATGTCCTGTTGTTGGCCTCCAGATTAACTGCTTGGCCACTATGTGACACAAGACGTTGGATCAGATGTACCACTGGTCTGATCCAGCAGGGCTCTTCTTGTGTTCTTAAGGGCATTTCCCATATTCCCACGAACCCTATTTTATGGTTTTATTTTTGTTTTGGTTTTTTGCTGCCTTGTTCCTCCTGTAGTCCTTCCTTCCTTCTCCATTTTTTTCATTGTAATGGTGTCCAAAGTTTCCTAACCTTACCTTTTGGGTTCATTTGTGTATGTCAACATGGGAGAATCTTTTCTTTAGGACTTTCCAATATGATGTCTGATGGTGAATTTCTGCGAACGAGCTGTGGGTCACCCAACTATGCAGCACCTGAAGTTATCTCCGGAAGGTAGGACATGGATGCCCTTAAAAAACAGACAAACCAAAGACATGGTTTTGAAATAGAGATTTACTCCAGTGGTTGAGAAACTTGTGGTCATGAATGTAGTCAGACAGTATTCTCTTAGCAGCTTCCTAAGCTGCCGGATGTATAATCAATCATCAATAAACAGTAGAACAAAAAGTATTTAGGGGAGATTCCAAGAGTTGACTAGAGTGCAGATTATGATTTATCCTGGCCATTCCAGGAACTCTTTTTTTCAAGTCACTGCACGAAGGCATAGATAGAGACTGGGCATATCTTGATAGCAAATATCTATAAGAACTTGAGTGGCGAAGAATGTGTTGGAGACAACTGGAGAATGTGAGATGAGATCAAAAGGAAGATGTCCAGGGAAGTCCAGAATGATGGACAGACTGTGAACAAGAGCAGGGTGGATGCTGCAGTAAACAGCTACTCTTTAAAATGTCATTTTGAGGAAGGATGGGTGTTTACCCTCTTGCTCTTCCAGAGATCCCAGGAGAGCTTGGGGGCTTCATGCACATGATCTTAAGAAACAATGTCCTCCTTTTGTTCAGGTTGTATGCTGGTCCAGAGGTTGATATCTGGAGTTGTGGTGTAATTCTCTATGCTCTTCTCTGTGGGACTCTTCCTTTTGATGATGAGCATGTCCCAACACTCTTTAAAAAAATCCGTGGAGGTGTCTTTTACATTCCTGAATACCTCAACCGTTCAGTTGCTACCTTAGTTATGCATATGCTACAGGTTGACCCACTCAAACGAGCAACCATCAAGGACATACGGTAAGTTTTGGTGTCAGAATTGCTACCAATAACATTTTTTTCCTTGTGGAAATGGTGAACAGGACCACGTTAGCTGACATCCTCAAAATTTTTCAGAATTCCTCTGATGTGGGAAAAGAATTGTTAGGCTAGAGAGAAGTACAGTAGCTCTTTCCTCTATATTAAACTATTAGTTTTTCAGAGGCAAGTCCTGGGAAGAAGCAAGGTGGGCTTCACGGTACAAAATCCTAGTAATTGATGGTGTAGTGGTTAAACTGCTTAATTTCAACCAGTAAGAGTCAGGTTTCGATCACTTCTGAGCCATACAACTCAGTAGGTAACCTTGGGCCAGCATTATTTTACATGGTGGCTGTGAGGATAAGATGCTGGGGGGAGGTGGAGAGAATGGTAATGCTGCCATAAGCTCCTTGAAGAAAGGGCAGGGGGAAAATATGAAGGATAGATAGTTACTGAAATGACATTTGTGACAGTTGAATAATCAGAACTATAAATAAATCGGATTGCTTTCTATGCAAGGGTCACTACAGAACTCCTAAGCTGAAGAAGCAAATATTAACATATTTATGTGACCCAGACTACAGAATGCCTTCACAAGTAACACTAACATAATCCCCCATAGAACAAAGTTTGAGTCCAGTGTTTAAGACCAACAAAGTCTAATTCTGGGTATAAGCTTTCATGTGCATGCACACTTCATCAGAAAGCGTATACCCAGAATCAAACTTTGTTGGTCTTAAAGGTGCCACTGGACTGTACATTATTATTGGTCACATCCAGAATCTTATCAAGAACAATACTGAGGCAGTAATATAAATCACAGCCTTTAACATCACAGTGGTTTACACCAGCTGACATAATTTGTTCTGGTTTACATCAGTTGACAATGTACTTGCTGTCATTTTAGTGCTACAGTTTGACTTTCATGATGACTCATACTGGTGCTGTCATTAGATAGTCAAAGGTTTTTTCCTCCCCTTCTAGAGAACACGAATGGTTCAAACAGGAACTGCCAAGTTACTTATTCCCAGAGGATCCTTCTTATGATGCGAATGTCATTGACGATGATGCTGTGCGAGAAGTATGTGAGAAATTTGAGTGCCCTGAATCTGAGGTGATGACCAGCTTGTATAGTGGGGATCCCCAAGACCAGCTTGCGGTAGCATACCACCTTATTATTGACAATCGGAGAATCATGAACCAAGCCAGTGAGTTCTACCTCGCTTCCAGCCCTCCCACTGGCTCTTTTATGGACGACACTATGCACATCCCCCCAGGGGTGAAACCCCACCCGGAGAGGATGCCTCCTCTAGTAGCAGATAGTCCCAAAGCAAAATGTCCCTTAGATGCACTGAATACCACTAAGCCAAAACCACTGACTGTGAAAAAAGCCAAGTGGCATTTAGGAATACGGAGTCAAAGCAAGCCTTATGACATCATGGCAGAAGTCTACCGTGCTATGAAACAGCTGGATTTTGAATGGAAGGTACGGAATGCCAGTGCGTTGTGGCTGTTTATCCAGAGCACTTTTCTTGTAAATTCTCAGTGGACACTACTCGGGTCCATGACAATGTCGGATTGCGATTATTCTTTTATTACAGTCTGTGAATATTATAACATTAACTATGGTTAAATAACATACACATTTTAACTCCTGGGCTCCTCTTTCTGAGGAGCTCATTCTGCCTTACACAGCTATAGGCAGGGGTATTTTTGGGCAGGCATGCACAGGAACGGAGTTCTGGCTGGCTCCCAAGGTGGCCACGCCCAGCAGGAACGCATTAGCATAATAGGCCACACCCAACAGCAGAAACTCATTAGGATTGGCTACATTAGGGGTGTGTGGCCTAACATGCAAAGGAGTTCCTGCTACAAAAAAGCCCCGGGTTTTGACAACAAACAAGGTAAACAGAATAAGAAGCAAAAGGTGGGTGTGGTTGGATAACCACACTTCTGATAACATGGGGGGGCGGTCTAATGTGCTAATGAGCTGTGCTGTCAGGGGTGTGGCCCACTATGCTAATGAGTTCCTGTTGTTGGGTATGGCCTATTATGCTAATGAGTTCCTGCTTGGCTTTTTCTACAAAAAGAGCCCTGGCTATAGGTGTAGCAGAAACTCTTCAGATGTATAATTTTAGTAGCTAATTCCCTTCTAGAGAATTAAACTTCCTGAAAGCGCTTATTATTTGTGCATATCTACTAGGAATCATGAAGGCCAGACAAAACCATGCAACATTATCCCTCAAATCTGTCTTAAATGATGTACTTTCCAGCTGGCTCGTCTTTGTGCCACAGGATAGTTGCTTGATGCACTGTTTTAAGCAATACATAAAACAGGCTAGAGCATATTCAAGTCCCTGCATTTATTGCCACATCTGGGGAGCTAGATATTTATGAGGAAGAGTTGGTATCAGCCCAGCATTGGATTCATTTTCTTTTGTTGTTCTGATTTTGAAATGGAAGTACATATTCTGTCTTATAGACAGACATGGCAAAAGTGTGCCGAGTTTTAATTCAGGCTCATGCATCACCCTCCACACAAGCTTGCAGAGTTTATTGTGGTGTCTAAATTGGATTTTCTAACAAGTTGCTAAACCAGGTTTTACTTGTGATTTATAGTGCAGTCATATGCATGCTTACTCAAAAGGAAGTTCCATTTTTTTCAGTGGGGCTTGCTGCTGGGCAAATGTTCTTAGGGTTGCAGCCTTAGAATCCCAGCATATAGGCAAGAAATAAATTTGGTAAACCACTTCAGGCTTCACAACAAATTCTGATTTCTTTCAAATTAGGAATCCTTTGATCTCACCTCTGTGTGTGATGGGGAAAGAAAGCACAAGACCCCTGGGATATACCGGGCTCGTTCTTGCCACAAATACACTAGACCTTGGATGTAGTCATGCTTGACATTCATTGAATACCATCCTGAGGCCCCTCCCCTCCCCAAACCCCACCCTCTCCCAGATCCACCCCCAGAGTCTCCAGGTATTTTCCAACCCAGACCTGGCAACCCCATCTGTGACTGGTATGCATTTTTGAAAATGAAGAACATCTGCCTATATTCATTTAATGGAGTAATTTGTAAAAAGCAACGTGAGCAGCTGTGAACAATGGACAATGTGAGACGCTGATGCCTTTCCCTCTAATTGTGCATAGATCTACTTGGGATTTAGACAGTGATATGCTAGGCATTGGGAACACCCAGTAGCTTGGTATACCCATCATTCCTATAGTAGCTGAGTGGCATGGTGAGTGTCTAAAAATCAAACATGAACTGTGAGACACAGCCCTGACATGGGAAAGAATACCATACTCTCTTTTATGTCCTATATTATATATTTTAATCTAAGGCACAATGAGTTCCCAAGTAATATTTTAGAGTCTAGTAAGCTAATATTTGCTGCTTTGAAAACTGGGCACAAATACAGTTGAGAACAATTTTTATTTGTTTGTTTGTTGAATCATTTAACTTCATGTGGACTAGCAAAGTGCAGAGCGAGGGGGGATAAGCGGGAATAATTGATTGTTACAGAACGGACCTAAAATGTCACCAGTGTAGAGAGGCTAGACACTGGTTTCTTGAAGTCTATAAATGTGGACTAAAAATGTTGGGGACTAAGAAATGGCAGAAATTATTGTGTCAGAAAAATAAAATATACTTCCAAGTATGCTAACTAAAGAGCTTTTGAAAATTAGTCTCAATGTTTTTTTCAGCTAGGACACGTGACAGTATGTAAAGTACAGTCTTGCAGCATTCTGTTCTCGAAATGTGTAATACTAATGCATAAATAAAAGGCTGCTGTTTCTCTTATGCCAAAATTCCATTGTCCCTTAAAGCCAGTTACATGTTTTAGGTGGTGAATGCCTATCATCTTAGAGTCCGTCGGAAGAATCCAGTAACGGGAAATTATGTGAAAATGAGTTTGCAGCTTTATCAGGTTGACAATCGCAGCTATCTTTTGGACTTTAAGAGCATTGATGGTAAGCAGGTTTCTGGAGAGGCAGCATATGAATTTTCTCAATAAATAAAGAGAAGGGAATGTTGTGACACAAAATCAAGAGATTTGTTTTGAACAATTTTACCATCTCTTCCCTCTGTCTGTGACACAAAATCAAGAGATTTGTTTTGTGTTGAACAATTTTACCATCTCTTCCTTCTGCCATCACACAGCTGTTTTATGGGTTTTGTTCTCAAAATAGCGCTTAAATCTATTTATTATCTGATGTTATCTGAGAGTTTAAGAACTTAGTGTTTAAAAATATGCTCCTACTGTCCCTATTTACCAGGGACAGTCCCTATTGCCTGGGAACTTCTGCTAAATCTTGATCCCTGTTTTGCCCCATTGTCATCAGGGGAGGAGGGGAATGCCTTGTTAAAATGTCATTAGTGGGGTTTGCTAGGGTTCAAGTTCAGCTTTCTCTCCAGGATTTACCTACCTCAGTAAGTTAGGTCTGTGACTGGCATGTGATGCATCTTGGCTGATGCACATGCATTTACATGGATCTGCATGACCACTGTGACACAACACATACTGCTCAGGCAGCTATTTCACATGCACGTGGGGCTAATTTTGAGCAATCATTAACAAATTTTGGAGCCTTGCTGTTTCTAGCATATCTTCATCCTTTAAACACCTTCTTGGACATTTCCTGCCCCCTTCTTTGTTTGATGGATTGTAAATGTTAACTATTAAAAAAAATTAATTGGAAGAAGCATGCAACAGAAAGAGTAGACTTCTGAACAGTGTACAATGAGGATGCCTTCTGTTCATGAGACAACTTGCAATATAACAACAATATCCCAGTTTTGGCTTATGAAATGCTGGAACTATGGAATCCACCTTCTGGGAAGACTGACAGTAATTTGGAAGCAGATGATAATTTTGGTAACTTTATTGTAGACCATTTTAGCACTCCTATCTAATATTAGACTTTTTCAGCATTGCATTTTCTTTTCCCCCTCGAAGAGTCCATTTATGATTTTTACTGCTTCAGCTGAACCAGAATAAACCTTTTCCATTTCAATGTCATGTGTATTGTGGTCAAGTATTTTTCACCTCTTTTCTTTTTAAAATGTTGGGGGGCAGGATGTTCAAGAACTGGAAGAATGCAGAGAAACGCTGTGGATTTCCATGCTGTTTGCTTAACTTTACCCCCAAAAAAGCAAATTTTGTTCACTAGGCAATCAAATTGCAACATGAAAATCAAAATTCACAGCAGTTCACCTCACTAACAGTGCGTTGTTTTTATTGTCATTAATATCTTATGTCACAGTACCCAGAAGTTACATAGGGTTAGATCCCCTGGAGATATTCCACGGGCAGAAGGATTTCCACTCATGAAGCACAACTTCCTCTCCTCGCTTTCCCATGGCAGCCTGAAATACCCAGGGTGCTGACAGGGTGGGACTGGGGGAACAAAATTGGGAGGCCCATGTCAGCTGGAGAGCCCTTGAAGCCAGCCTCATGCATAAGCCAGCCGAATGTCTTTCTGTTTATTTAATACAACTCTGGCTGCAGCCACTAGGGAGACAGGAAAGTCTGAGCACAGTAAGAGGCACTCTACAATTGACTACACTCGTCTTTTCCCAAGACTGAAGCAAACTTGCATAACAAATCATGCTAGCATGATTATCAACCAAGCCAGCAGTGGAGCAAGATAAGACAGCATGCTGATGGCTGGTAACAGTAACTGCCAGCCTGCAGGTCATTTTTCCCAATAGTCTAGCCTGTCTTTCTTCCTTTCCTTGCACCCAGCTCAGCCACATCTTGCAAAGCAATAGTCAGGGTGTTGCAGCAAGGTAAAACAAACTTTCCCTTTTTAAATATTTCTCTCCCTCTTTTCCACAGTTTCCTCCACCTAATTATTCTGTCTCCCCCCCACCCCCATTTATTTTCAATTCTTAGTCTCAAATCTTTCTCATCCCCATCCTGCTTGGCAATGGCAACAGAATGTACTTAATAGTACAGTAGCAAACCTTTGTTAATATTATGAACAGAGGGGGGTGTTAATATTTTCCCATGATCTAACAACGTAGTAAAAGGATGCTTCCTCCACACTTTACGTGCATGGTAATGGGACATTAATCTGTTTTAGTGGTGTGGAACAGAAGTTAGAACTCTCAGTTCAGGCACTGGGTTGTTGTTGTTATTGTTGTTATTTTGGAAGATCGAATAGCCCTTTGTAAAGACTAGCTTGCTATATGTCAGCTGATATAATCTTTTTAGTATCACTAAAATTAGTTTTATAATAAATAATACTATATCCAGTCTTTGACCCCAGTGTGTCCTAAAATGTCATTGTTCTCCTGTCCTCCATTTATCCTCAGAACAACCTTGTGAGGTAGGTCTGGCTGAGAATGTGTCACCCAGCAACCTTCCATGGCAAGTTGGGGATCTGAATATTAGAGACCCATCACAGGTTGCTTATTACATGTTGCCCATTGTGAAGATAACATGGTTCAGAGTGTTCCAGTTCCCTTAATTTTTGGCACTGTAATTCCCATCATCATCCTGGGGTTGGTGGTCAGTTTTCAGACATGTAACATCATTTTCTGAGTTATGCCTGCCACAGATTGCAAAAAAGCATGGGGTGATTGTGGTTTGTCTCATCTGGCCAGGAATTTTTCCATGCCTTTCCATTTTGGCCATGGAACTCCCACATCCGTTCTGAAGCTGGTGGTCAATTTTGAGTCTCCTAGCTTTATTCTCTGATGATTTATGTCTGCTGCATGGTGTAGTGGTTAAAATGTTGGGCTAGGATCTAGGAAACCCAGGTTCAAATCTCAGCTCTGCAATGGAAGCTTGCTGGGTGACCTTAGGCCAGTCACATACCCAGGGTGGTTGTGAGGATAAAATGGAGGAGAGGAGAAACATGTAAATTGCCTTGGGTTCCCATTGGGGAGAAAGGCATGATATAAATAAAGTAAATAAATAAATAAATAAAAGAGGGACAGACAGGCCTATTCTTTTATTACTATAGATCAGGGGTCCCCAACTTTTTGAGCTTGTAGTCATACTTGGAATTCTGACATGGCATGGTGGGCACAGCCACAAAATGGCTGTCACAAAATGGTTGCTGCGGGAGGCGGAGCCAGCCACAAAACGATTGCCACATGTTAACTTCAGTAGCACAGTGGAGATCGTTGTGCTGTGGTTGCAACTGCTGCCAAAGCAACATCAGCTCAGCCAATAAAATCTCCAGTAGTCAATCAAAAAGCTTGCTGGGCAAAAGTAGTACCTGCCCCCCCCACTTCCTAAAAACACTCGATGGGCACCATGGGCACCAAGTTAGGGACCTCTGCTATAGATTCATGGTAACAGAAAGCCAAGTGATTTTTTTTTTGTTCTGATATTTTGTTTGGTCATATGGAGGGGCCCCAGTAGAATTCTTTTCTGGGGGCCCGTGGTGGCTCTTGTCAACTCTGGAAATACCCTCCTTGGTCTTGTTCCCAGGGACAAGATTTCAGGGGGCATTTCAGGCAAGACAAGGAAGTTGCTCTAGAATGGGCTCTAAGACAAGATCAGGACAAGGCTAAAAGAGGGGGTTGGGCTTGAAGAGAATAGGGAATGGAGTGAGAGTAAACTAGAAAGGAACAGAAAAGGAATTACTAGAGTAGTTTAGTAAAGATTTGCAGAGATAATACGGTTTGAAGGAGAAAATGGTATGATACGCTTAGCTGAACAGGAACAAGCTTGAATTCTCTGGGGTCATGTGTTCACTTTTCCCATTCTTCCTCCGTGTGCAGACCTAAAAATCAAAGGCCTCCTAGTTTAGGAAGTCTGAGATCTAACCACAGTTTATATGATACGTAAATTCAGGCGCTTCAACAAGCTGGAGTTAGTTTCTTGCCCACAAATTTAGAATCCTTATTTGTTGGAAAGGAACAACCCCCTATTTGTTAAAGTGCCTGAATATGGACATAACAACAAATTGTGTTTAGCTTGATAGTTTCTTAAACTAGGAAGTCTTCCGTCTCATTTCTGTATACGATGGCAGGAGAAAAAGTAAAGGAGGGCAATAAAATGCGAGCCCAAGCATTTGCTTGTTTACATTATAGATAAATGTAGTCAGTTTGTGTGGTTTGAATACATCATAAAGCCCAACCTAAGAAAACATGCCTAGGAGTAAGCTCCATTGAATAGACTTGAGTAAGAGTGCGCCCTGACTTGCTTAGGATTGTTCTCTTAATGCTCCTTCTCATGTTATTCATGTGGCATAAGAAATGCTGCAACATGACGTTATCCTGATCTGCCAAGTTAACATAGAAACCAAAGATGGACTCCCCCCTACAGAGCCTGAGACTCTGTAACATGAGAAAGGACTTTAAATCTATCAAAGTCATATCCACTCTTTCAAACCTCAGTTAGGGGGAGCTATTGCTGGTAGAGGAATGGTCAGGAGCGGGAGACAGGAACAGAAGGGGTATCAGCCTAATGCCAATGTGACAAGATATTTTAATGTCATCTGTTTATGCCTTTAAAGATGATGTCATGGAGCAAAGATCAGGCTCTTCCACACCTCAGCGCTCATGCTCTGCAGCTCGTTTGCACAGACCAAGACTGAGTTTTGATTCTGCCACTGCTGACTGCCAGTCGCTCCCAGGATCCCTCACTAGCTCCTTGACTGGGAGCATGCCCTCTGTAACGCCACGTCTGGGTAGCCACACCATGGATTTCTTTGAAATGTGTGCCAGTCTCATCATGGCGCTTGCTCGCTGAAAGGTATAGTTAAGAAGCTTGATTTCTTTGGGTAGAGTCAGGCCTTTGTGAAATGTGCACAGAAGAACAATTTTGCACATCAGTGGCAAAGGAAATCCTAATTCTGAAAGTAGAAATATTTTCTGTAGTCAGAATGTATTATGTATATTATGGGAAATATGCAGATATGGCTCCATTCATGTAATTCTAGTAGTAGAGCTTGCCTTGTTTTTGCAGGGAGTTTGGAATGTTTCTGTTGGATGGTGAATATGCTAGAAGAGATGGTGCCGTGGAGTGATTGGCAGTCTTAGGAAAGAAGGATCAGGGCGCTATCCAGCTACTGGTAGCTGATGAAGATATTCCTTTGCCATTCCCAAATTAGAGTCTACAGAAAATGAAACAGCTGCCAAAATATAAACATGCGTGCTATTGCTGAATCCACAGTGCCCCTGACATTGTGTATATATCAGTGCAATAATGTTCCTGAAGACTTGATTATTCCTTCAAATGAATCAGTAAATTTATTTGATTTCAGTAAGCACATATTCAGTAAGCTCCATCGGAAGTGCACTTTTTGCATATTTGAAGCCCTGGTAGCAGATATTTGCAAGTTTAGTCCCAAGAATCTTCAGTTTGAAACCTTTTATTGGCAGGCCTGGCAGTCTGTTGTAATGCAACTTTTTTCTTTGTTAGAGTGCTTTTGGAATGGTGCAATTTTAAGAGCACTTTCCTAGGATTAAGCGCCATTGAATAAAATGGGATTTATTTAAAGTAGGCCTTCTTAGTATTAAGTGATCTGCTGCAGTCTAAAGTTATCCTTCCATAGGGTCAATTCCTCCAAAAACCCACTTCTGTGGAAAATACAGCACATCAAAAAATACTAAGAGGGATCCACCCTCCATTTTCTGACACAGTGGAAAGCTGATCACTGTGGCTGAAGGCACTAGGTTACTCATGATAAGGCAGTTTTCCCAAAGCCTTATTATGCTATGGTGAAATCAGAGTGACTTTTTCCTAATGGCAGCAAGCAAGGAATGATGCACAAGTTATGGAATACCAGGTGCACCAAAAAAAGTCTGTTATTTCCAGTCCTTTCCCAAGTGCTACACATGTAACAGAATTTTGATTACTGCTGGAGTGTTTGGTTACCATATTTGGTCTTATTCCAGTGGAAAGTTTCAGATCTTTGAACTGAAGAGTTAAAAAGAAATGGAGGAGTACCTTCTCTTACTAAAGTTTGCCTATAATAACCAGTAGCAGCAGCACAGATCAGGCATACATGGATGGCTGCAGGAGTTGCAGGATGATACTTGTCGGTCTTCTTTGCCACACCTCCCAGGCATAGCCTGTGCTTGTAATGCATGGACTGGGCCCATGTTTGCTGCTCCATAGTGACAGCGGAGGCCCAGGCCCAGTAACGCTCCCTGCAATCTCATCAAGAAATCAGCAATCACTTGAGTACTTAACAAGCCTTTTGTGGGATGGTAGCAGCACAGGGTTATTGGCTCATTTCGTAAACATCCCATGGTAACATTTTCACAGTTTAATTAAAGTTTTGCATTAAGGAGTTTATGTTTCCTCTAAAGGGAATTTTTTTCCTACTGCAGCCTTTCATCATAACTGCTTTGTGCTCACAGCTGTTCATTGGCCTGGGCTTGTTAAGCTCAGACCACCTACTAGCGCTCATAAGCCATACTCAGACTGCTCTTAATCACATTATTAGTCCTCCATCAATCATGGCAGGCCATGTTTTGTACTGAATATATCCAAGTGCAACTATTTAAATAATAAATTAATAACCCCTTGGCTACTGAAGATCAGAAATCCTGTTACTGTCCATTAATGGGAGGGTGGGAAGAAGATTATATTGTTCCTCCAGTTCAGAAAGTAACTCACAACCTGCACAAAGCAAAAGAATTGCAGGGAAGCCAAGGTTATTTCAAGGGACATGAGGGTAATGGAGGCAGTTAGAAAGACTAAAGGAGTAGAAAAGAACTTGCTTGGTTTTCCCAGAGCTATGAATTAAATGAGTTTGTTCTTCTTTATCTCTTCAGTTGTATTGTCCTCTCTTTTACTTTCTGATTCCCGTCATGTCATGTGTCACCATTTCTTCATTCACATTTTTTGCTTACAAGGAGCTTGTAGATCCGCTAACATCTACTAAAGCTAATAAGATAATGCATTTCATATTTTCCTCTCCTCATCCCAAACTCATTTCTTTTTTCACCTTTTTAGAATATGTTTGATTTTTTAAATCCTGTCCTTTCTCCAGGGAGCTCAGGACTCCATACATGGTTCCCTTCCACCCTCCCCATTATCCTAAAGCCCTCATGAAGTAGACGAGGCCGAAGGTCACACATTGTCACAGCAGTGTATGGATCTGGAATTGAGTCTCATCCAACACTCTGTTACCGGACAATGGACGGGGTTGTATTATGGACACTTCACCTTCACTTTCTCCTCTTCCCAGAGATCCAGAAATATTTGACAGTTAAAACTAGACTTCAAGGGACTGCACTAGGACTAGGTTTGCATCATGAATGTTTTCTAAGAGTAACATGAGTCCTTCTCAAAATGTCAGTCATAGGTCCACTGATTAGCCGTTCAGGGTATGCTTTTTCATAAAGTGGTATACTATTGACACTTTGAAATAATGTCAGTCATAGGTCCACTGATTAGCCATTCATGAAGTGGTATATTATTGACCCTTTGAAGTAATAATTGTAAAAACATTGGCCTGCTGCCCTGCTGAAGGTACCGGAGACTTCAATGAAAGCCACATCACACCATCATTCTGTCTGTCTAACTCTGTAAGCCGTAGAAGTTCAAGGTAACCTCTCCACCCAAACTGAATGTGAGTTTCCAATACAGAGGAGGTTGCACATGGTCAAGTTGCCATTTAGATTGTCCAAAATATATAACAAAAAAGGCAGCCTTGGCAGAGTCATGTGTGTTTCTTATGCATTCAGATTAATGCCTTTGAGGTCAAGGGTTAGGGTTCAGTGAGCTTTGCATTTCAGTTCAAATAATCTTCCAGAAACTGAGTCTCTGGCAATTATTTCCTCACTGACAGGACAGGAGCCAAATTTACCTTTCTGACAGAAGAGGAGATAGCACACAGAACGGATTCTATTTCATTGAAGCTGGAACATAAATTTGACAATGCTGGTCCAGGCTACAGGGTTTTCCTGTACCTATAAACCTTAATTGATTGTGACCTTCACCAGTATACTGATAAAGCAGGGATAATGTCTGTTCCATTGTTCTTTTTGTAAATGTTCTCTGAAGGAATCAGGTTTACTTATATTTCCAACAGCATCAGAATTTAAAATTATTTTATGAAAGGGCAGCTTGTGTGGATAGTGTACTTATTAGTTAATGATGTTGGGTTAATATAATTGTCTTTTTGTTTAACAATGAGGTTTAATTAATTGTTGCCTGATAGAAGGGGGGAAACAGGCTGAAGTCAAGGCAAGGTGAACAAAATTATGACTGAGCAGAAAACAGTCACCATTTGCTGAAGCTTTCGGTAAGGCCTTCTTCATTAAAACATTGCCATTTTAAAGATATTTGGCACACTGTTCTCCTATAGAAAGAACAAAACTAGTGTATTTCATGTTTCTTCTGAGCTATCACTATTTTCCCCATGCCAGATAGAGAGTTTTATGTCATATTTGTTTGTGTTCCTCAACAGTTTGAAAAAACCCTAAAGTAGGCATGCCACGCCTGAGGAGCAAAACAGCACCGTCAGGTTGTCTATCAAGAACAGAATTTAAAGAAAAAACAAAAGCAAGATTAGTTGCTCAGTTAAAACCATCTGATTTGCTGTTACCAGTAATGCTAAAGTGGTATCTCATAATCTTTAACATACCAGAAAAAACTGCCTGAAACATAACGAGCAACAAGTTTCTTTTGACCACTTGTAACTCTACCTGCAGGACAGGTCTAAAGTGTTAACTTCTGTGTTAGGTTTTAGCACTTAAGTTGCACTTTGCCTCTTTTAGAGGTAACACGCTAATGAGAAAAATAAAAAGATATTCACAATAATGCCTGTTAAGTGGTTAACACTTTTTAAGAGCCCTGCAGACTGGAAGGTTCTTACGTGTAGCTTTAGTGATCTGTCCAAATGGCTGGAGGCCATCACAAACGATGAAAGCTCAGTTTGTACGCTGAGCTGCCCATGTGGGTTTGTTATCCTTCATGACTTTCTATACATTGTGGAACAAATATTTAATAGTAGAATTTAGAAATGTCTAGCCATCATGTATTTAAACATCTGCCAAAATGGAATCTTTTAAACAGACCTTTGACTTCAGAATTTCATCAGAGAGTTTATAGCATTCATAGTACAGGTTCCGATAGCCATCACCTATATTTTGTTCCAGTATGAGGGTTCGAACAAGCAGGACGGGCTTGAAGTCAAAGTGTAATTTTCAGCCACTGTTTCCTTATTGGCATGCTGCAATATAGAGGTCATAAAAGAAGTCCTGGCTTTGAAAAGATTTAAGATGACACAGTGAGTGGTCTGGTCATCATTGGGGGGTGGGGAACATTCATTATGGCTCATAACATGATCCTGTAGGCCTTTATGCAGGTTTCAAGCAGGGACCCTGCCACTGGAAGCAGGGACCCTGCCACTGGAAGGAAAACAGTACCAAAACAGTCATTGGTGCATCTTTAGTAGAATCATGGTATGTTCTGTTACAGGTTTATATAGTTAAATTTACAGCTGTAGCTTAGTGACAATTTGTTGCTCATATCAGTGGTAATATATTGATTCAAGAAAAAGCCTGGCCTGTACTAGAGAAACTAAAATTGTGCCTTCAGTTTGCATCAACTGCTCATAGTCCCAAAAGCTTTATTTCCATTATTTCCACAACTACTGTGCAGCATACAGTAACCCATAAACAGGAATTCTCTGCAAAATTTGAAGGGCTTGCTATGTTCTTACTTTGCCTTAACATTAAAATTTGTATGGAACAAAAAATCATCTTTCAGTAGATAGATGGCTGATGCCACAGGTTGCAGTTGTATCAAGGGTAAATTTACAAGGCATTCATCCTGCATTTTCCCAACTAAAATTACATGCTGCTTTCTGTTCCTCTCCTTTTCCCAGCCCTATGCTAAACAGTATATGGTCACTTTGGGGCTTGGTTTTATTCCCCAGTATTTCATCCATAATTGTTTCCTATCACCACAATCCAGAGCTTTCAGATGTCTTTCTATTAAAAACAGTATGTTCCCATTCAGAACCTATGCCCAGGCTGCGTGGTTGAGGCTGTGCTCATGCTGCACACCCCATCCATTTCATAAGATAGCAGTTCCACAGGCACTATCCTTTGCACTTAAAGAATTTGTGCATAGGAGTTTCATATTTACACAGCACTGGATCACATAGTAGACTATGACCACAATGAGACAAGCAGACAGTATATTTAGAAATAAGGGGGTGGTGAATGCTCTTACGTCTTCTCTTTGGCATTTTCTCTACAGTAACTCCCATGTCAGAAAAAGCAAGCCACTTTCAGCTGAAGAGGTGTCTTGCCTCTTCAAAAGTGAGAGCTGCTTTGGATACAGATCCAAAAATAAGTTGCAGCTGTGCACACAGGTTTTAATTTGCATGCAAGTAACCCTGGATCATCCCAGACCCGAGTTGTTCATAAGCCATGCTGTAATTGCAATACATTTATTATTATGAAAGTTCAAAGGTAACTGAAAAAGCAGCCATTCAAACCACTAGTAAATGCAGTTTTCTGTGCATTTAGACAGCAATATGTCTTTATATACAAGTTTAATGGACAAGGAACCTGGTAATCAGCTAAGATATTCTACCCTTTTGCTATGTTGTCACATTTATGCTTGATTCTCAAATGCCTTGAATCTCCCGTTGAAGCTGCCTTACTTGATCAAACTTGTTTATGTAATTGCATTTATTTGAAGACTCCTCATGTTCCACTATGCATTTGCTTTTCTTCAATGGTTGAATGTAGTTTATTTATCCTCATATCCCAAAGTTCTGACACAGCTACCATAAATACACCAGTATTTATTCTTGTTGCTGGAAGTGAAGTCACTTTGTATTGTTTTTCACAAATGGATGTTTTGTAAATCTAGCAGTATTTTTCTTTCGTGTGCAAAACAAAGCTGAAAGCCACATGATCACAGCTATGACCTTGAAAACTACTGTAATTTGTTGAATTAATAGTCTCACCCATCTATGCCCCAAAGAAGTTTAAGACGGCTGTATATTTGTATTTCCTGTTACTTAATAATGGAGCAATCTACGTTATGTAAATTACTACGCCAGCAGGTGGAGGTGAAATACAATGTTTTGCAGACTGTGTCATAAAAATGCTTTCAGATTAAGCTTCAATTTTAGGTTTATAGAAAGGCAACACAGGACTATTTTTAAGTAATTGCTGCTTTATTTGTATCAGCAGCATTTGGAAAAGGTATACTCCTTTAAATTGGTTTTATGCATAAAATGAAGGCTAAATAACTGCAAGCCAGATTGTAATTTACCTATTTGTGTTGAAAAGGTTTGTTTTACACTGTATGTGCTGGTTGTTTCATGAATAACATTTGCTCTTCAGCAAAAATAAACAAATTATAACATTATGAGATTTCAAATGCTAAGGCTACCACTATGATCTTATATTTTAGAAACTTTCACACATACACATGGATTCAGATTTTAAGGATATGGAGGCAGCTTTGTTAGCTACAGGCAGTGCTGAAAGATGTAGTGAGAGTTTCCAGGGAACTGACATTAAATAGCAAAAAGGTTAATAAGTCACATGGTGGCACGGTTATGTCAGCTATAACCCCACAATGCCCAAATCCAAGTCACATAAACGTTGAAATGAAGGACAGCACAAAAGAGATTTCATTCTACCACATAATCATGTCTCTTTCCCAACACTCCCTCTTTAAAAACACTAATGTACGGGACTTTGTAATTTTTTTCAAAAAGTCAATGATACAGGCAAATGCCAGTTTGATACCACCTTCAAGGAAGTATTTTGAATTATCCATCATTAACATTGAGAGCATTCCATTAAAAAAAAGGAAGTTGGAGCATCTTTTCAAAGCTGTTAGGAGTTGATTGGACACAAATTTACATTTCTTCAATAATCATTAGTGATTCTGTATTATATAATGTTTCTTCCTGAGATCATAGAGGGACATTAATTATAGCAGCAACCACACAAAGCTTTTGCAAGTAAACATGTAAGTCAACATACTAATCTAATATGTAGCTAGAGTTATGTAACAGAAGTACATGTATCAGTACTTAAAATGTAAGTCAAGTGTTTGTTCACGGTTCTTTTTATTGAAATTTTTCCTCATGATATATTCGACTAGTGTCATTTCTAAGACAAAATTTTCCTGAGGAAATAATATTTTTTAACAATGATTGACTAGCTTCAGTATTTGCTCCTGTTAATGTAACATATACTTGTGCTTATCATCATCCAACTTGGGAAAAGGTACTTCTTGGGCTTGCTTTTTCCAGTGCATTAGTTTTACTGCCTGTTTTTTCAGTGATAGAGGTCACATGACAATTCCATAATGCTCATATCATCATTGTGTGTGGTATCTGGAAGATTTATTATGTGTACCAAAACTGAGATACAAATCTTTAAGTCTGGAGAAAACCATTCCCTTGCGTGCTTCTATATCATAGACCCATTATTTACCATTAACCTCTTTTGAAATTGACCAGAACTACATTCAAAGTCCTTCATGAATTTTAACGAGTTACAAAAAGGCAAATCAGGAGAATGCTTAGAACAATGCTGACCTACTAATTTATATTCAGAATGTACATTTAGCTTTAGCAACTTGAAAAATGATTAAATGCCACTTCACAATTAATTCTCTTTACATCTGCATTTTAAACCTCTCCAATATATACATGTCCAGTATTACACATCAACAAGACAAATTCCTGTACACATAAAAGTTGAGGCAGTGATACAGAGAACTACAAGAAGGTTCCTACAAATCCATGGTGATTTTTCTGGTTTCCCCTCATGATAGCAGCCACCCAAACCCGGGAAAGTTCAGGGGACCATCCAGTAAAGTATGACATACATGAAGAGCTGTGGTTGGCGAAACTTCTGGTTGAGTCCTCTGTGCATTCAAAATTGCTTTAGCTGTGTACGCGGGGAATTAAATCCTAGCTGCTATCCAGAATTCATCAAGCTGCATATAATATAGTACAAATTTGAAGCACTTGAGCTGAATTCCATGGTAAACAGTCATTCAAACAAGAGACCGTTGGGCTACTGAAAAATTCAAATTTCTCACAGCATTTAGTAGCAACCTAAATGCTATCGCTCAGTGCTACTGCACACTAAGAAGCTTCTTATTGCTGCTTGTTTCCAGCGTTTGTTTCCTATGAAGTCACATGTAGATAGATGTATGCCTGAAGCACATCTCACATTAATTACTGTTTTAGGAGAGAACACACAAAACATATTTACTGAAACATCATGAATGGCTATGTACAGTCACAAAGAAGTTCAGACTAACTGAAAGACATCCGCAAAAGGATACATTGAAGCAACCACTAACCATCTAGAAAGGGAGATGCTACTCCCATGGCACAGCAGCTGAAACATCTCCTAGCTGCAAACACGGCATTCATGTAGCCAAGGGTACTGGCAAAATTTAACCTGTATCTCTCACTACTCCTGAACTGTGTCCATTTTTCTCAGTGTTTTCATGCAGTGAACCCTACCACACAGTATGGTAGGGGACCACAAAAGGAGAGAAGGACAGGATTACAATTTCACATTTGGATGGCCTCATCAGACATCAATAAAGTGTTATCTTCTTTACATGCAAAAATGTTTATGCAATAGATATTACGAGTAGGGGCCCATTAGACTCACAGGGGGATCCCATCTTCCTCCCCACTCGGTCACCAAGCCCAGCGTGGAGCCTCAGGCTGCCCAGAGCAGTTCCGAGCGAGCCAGCAGAGACTGCCCCCCACTACTCTCTGCAGTTTGCCTGGTGCAGCTCTGGGTGAGGCAGCACAGTCACCCCCCCACCAGTTCTCTGCAGCTCACTGGAGAGTTGGAGGGGTAACTGTGCTAGCTCATCTGGGGCTGCTCAGAGTGAGCCAACAGACACTTCCCCCCATCAACTTTCACACAGGGCCCAGGGCAACCCAGGAGTTTCACTGCTTGGCGACCACTGGGTCTAGCAGGGCCCCTCAGCTGTGCTGCTTGCCCCAGCATGGCTCCCTGGTGCAGCTACTGCTACTGCTGGGCCCAGCTGCAGTGGTGCAGCCCAGGAGCCCTGATGGGCAACGGACAGGTTTGTGCCACTGCTGGTGGAATTCCCTTTGTGGCTTCAGGGCTATGCCACTTCCCGGCCTAGCAGGGCTCCTGGGCTGTGCCACCACTGCCACCAGGCCCACTGTGGAGCCTTCGGCTGTGCTGCTCCTGACCCCAGCACGGCTCCCGGCCTCCTTCAACTGCCAAAGGTAAGTGCATTCTCTGTGCTTGCGCAGAGAACACTTTTTATTTGGGGGGGATTTAACCCCGCTGTGTATTTTTTTAAAAAGTTTCAGATTTTTCTGCGTTTCTAGGGAGCCCCCCAAGTGTGCAGAAAGATATATTTAGCTTTCGTGTGGCTGCAATCTGCATATTTAGACATTTGCAGATCGCGGCCATGGGTAGCTAATTGTATATGGGTGAATTTCTGATCATAAACACATTCTGTAAAATTTACCTGAAATTCAAGTGTTCTAATAGCACATATCCATCTAGAAAGAAAGAAAAAATCAGTTATTTACATGGATCTCATAGAAATTTAGAGATTAACCATATAAAACCTTCTAAATATATATGCCTTAAAACTAGCATTCAAGTAAGAATTTGCAAAAATAGGTAATCTGGTTTTTTTTTTAAGTTGCATTGGGAGATTCACACAAATTGCAGTGAATGATGCACAGCCCATTTGTAGGTGGGAGGATTCAGGCTTCTAGGAGTAAACTATTTATTTAAAACATGTTTTAAATAGGTAGCAACAATATTACAGTTTCTGAGCTTAAGAAGTGGTTGAGGGGCTCAGAACTGAAGCCAAAACATTTTCTTTCAATTCTGGATTTATTTAAGGTACTTGGCCATTCCATTCCAGCTCAAAGTAGTTCAATTTATACCCTGCTTCCAAGTGATGCATTTAAAGGGGCCACTTTGCAAGAACTGCAGTAATTTGAGTTTGCCATTTTCCCCGCCACCATGCTTCACCCACACACCTTTCATTCACCAACACCTAGACACTTACACATGCCTTCAGAATTCCGACAAATTAGCTGGTTCCCTTCCGCGATATCAATAACTTCAAGTTGTTCTCCAGCTGTAATCCGTAAGTCAAGTTTTCTTTTGGTCAAAGTATTTGAACAGTGTGCAACTGCAGTATTTATTACTGTGATTTCTTTTGTATACTGAGAGAGATCAAAAATAAAGCCAATTGAGATAGATATACGAAAAGTTGATTTAGTAAGACTCAAAAAATGGTCATGTTCAGTGGTGATTTTTTTTCCTTTTAAACTGGGCCCTGTGCTATATTACACTGTGCTTTGGAAAGTTTCTCACAGAAGTAGGATGCCCATAATTTTAAGGGTGAAAATGCTACTGTTTGAAGGAGAAGAAGAAAAGATTGGATTTTTACCCCATCCTTCACTACCCGAAGGAGCCTCAGAGCGGCTTACAATCCCTTTCCCTTCCCTTCCCCACAATAGACATCCTGTGAGGTAGATGGGGCTGAGAGAGCTCTCTCAAGAACTGCCCTTGAGAGAACAGCCCTGAAAGAATTTATGACTGACCCAAGGTCACACCAGCAGCTGCATGTGGAGGAGTGGGTAATCAAACCCGGTTCTCCCAGATTAGAATCCGCGCTCCTAACCACTACACCAAACAAAGCCTCCTTGGGCATGCAGAAGTAGTAGTACAATTCTTTGAATCCCGGTTTATATCTTGACCTTGAATTACCTAGTTGCTATTATGGTCAGTCAGCATATAATAGCCTATCCATGTTATTTACAAGGTATTCTAAAATGCATTATCATGTGCAATAAAATATAAATTTCAATCCAGTTTTAAAATAACTTGAAAAAGAAAGTAGTTATGACCTTTAACACGTAGCAAGACCAGAGTTTATTTTTAATCTTTCCCAAAGGTTTAAAGCAAGCAACACTAGATTAAAAAGCAAACAAATCATTTCAAAACAATATTAAAAATTTAAGGAGAACAGTGCTATAATCTCCTGGTCTCTTTAAACCTGGGGTCTCCAACAAGTATCTCATGAACTACAAAATACTTAATGCATCCCTTAGAAGATCCAGGAAAAGATCACAAAAGATCTGCTCTGAGGTTTTTTTAAGGCTTTTATTTCATAGTAGTTTTCTCTCTTTACCTTCACTGGTAATTTGGAATATTTTTCATTATTTCAGAAGAAATTCTCATTACAGAAAAGGCTGGCTATCCCGCTTTAAACCTTGATCCTCCATTACAAAAATCATATGAACACTTCCAGAGAATATCCAGGTGTTCTGGGGATAACCACTGAGAATACTTCTTATTCTGTGACTAACCACAGATGTCACTTAAAAAGCAAGGTGAAAATACTCTTTATAGTTGCACCCAACATGCTCAAAATCATCACTAGGAATTTTGTCAAAATTACACAGGAAACTACCAACAGCCCAGTTTAATGTGCTTCTGGTAAACCTGACTCCACACACACACACACACACACACACCCCAAAATAGTTGTGGGTTGCAGCTTGTGATCATTCAAACATAAATACTCTGCAGCCCATAGATTTTTCTCTGGAACTCTCAAATCCTTAACATTTGTGGAGAAGTTCAGCTCCCACCCCTAGTAGTTTGGGAGCTGTTTTTGGTGCCTCTCCTTTTCCAAATGAGCTTTCTTCTGGGGGCATGTTGGAAGACTGGGCTCCCCATCAATCAAGGGCAAAAAGCAAGCAAACCATATAAGACGGCTAATCTCCATAATTGCACTTGCCATGTGGAACTGTCCCTCCCACCCATCACTGTATTTTGTCAAGGTATTGATAGCTCATAGCTTTGGGGCTCAAGCAGGAATCTTTTTGTACCCTTTCAGATTGGCTGGAAAAGTGTTCTTTTTCACCGGTTTCACTTCATCAGGGTGGGGTTCTGATTAGGTTAAGTGGTGAGGGTTGGCTAGGGTTCGCTGGAACAGTCGCAGGCCTCTGTTTGAGTTATGAATCTATGGTGAGCACCTGAGGCATCTTATGATGGTGGGAGGTTTCCTGAACCAGCCTCTCATGGCCTACCAAGTCAGGGATGTTGCCGTGGGACCCCCTATGGGGCTGTGGCTCCACTCGTTCTAACCCTAGTGGGCAGATGGTGGTAGAGCAACAGCTTGGTATGCAGGCCAGGAAAGGCGACTGACAGATTAAGGCCACCTCACACTTGGAGCCGGCATGAGATTGCCTACTAATCCTGGGATGCCTGTGGCAGCCCATTAGGTACACAGTGCCCACACTGAGGGTTGGGATCAGATTGGTTTAATAACTACATCCCAGGTGAGCCCATTTATTGTGTGTGGCATCTTTACTGGGGGACGGTGGGGCAACTAGAGCATGCAAGCCCAAACAACAAGATAACATTTACATAGAACTGTGAATAGACTGCAGGACTGGCAGCAGTTGGCAGACTAATTTTCATGTACTGCAAACATATACACACCCCACTTTAAACTACAGGTAACCGGACACCACCCAAGCTATGTTGTTGTTTTTTAAAATATATATATATATGGAAGATACATACCATAAACCTCTCTCTAAATAGTTTTTCTTCTTTTGTCATCTTGTTATGCTTTCCAACATTATATTTCTTGACTTTGAATAAGTTTCTGGAAGACAGGCTACTAACAAAGAATATACACATGATAGTCTCTAGCAAATAAATATAAAACATTACTACAAAAGGCAGCTAATTCACCTTATTGTTAAAGCCCTTTTTATAAGTGCCCCAAAGGTTCCACTCATGCAACAGGAGTTGCCTGTCCCCTCTGGCTGCTGCTCTTTTTTTGTTGAAAAGTTGTTTCTTGGGGTCATGGGACCCACTGGGGTGGATTGCAATCCAGGGCTTGAGACTGAAGAATTGGGGGGGGGGAATCAACCATCCTTTGCACAAGCTTTCTACTCATGCTAAGGGTTCTTTGAATCTTATTGAAGAGGTGTAACCATTTTAGTCTGTTGTAGCAAAATAAAACAAAACCCTAGTATTCACGTTTTAGCCCTTATGGAAAATCCCTTATGAACGTCATTAATGCTAGACAGAAAGAGAAAGGGTCACTTTTAAATCAAACATACAGTCCTATCTGAATTTACAAATGCGGATATGTGCCTACTCCTGCAGTGTGTACACCAAGGGCATTTATCAGACTGAGATTTTTTCTGGTGTCCTTTGCCATTTAAAAAGATGTAATGTTACATGCCAGGATCCAAAAAGCCACTTCAGGTAAACACATGCCCCTCATTATATCCAGGGGGGGGTTCCTTTTGCTTTCCTTTCCTTTGCTTTGCATTCCCTCATGCCACCACAAGCTGCTCTTCAGAGTCCTTTAGTTCCAAAAGTGGATTGATAAGCAGCATGGAGCTGCTCCTTGAAAAGCTCAGCACCGAACCTCTCCTGGGTAGATCGGGCTGGGTCTAGATCTATGAATGAGCAGACCTTCCCTTTTCCACAGCGGCCTCCCAGGGTACCCTCCATGCTGCTGTCCCTGGCGCTTATGCTGTGTTTTGGTTGCCATCCAAAAGGACACTCTCCCAGGAGTAAGACCCATTGAATAATTTGGGACTTCTTTCTGACTTAGAATTGTTCTGTGCTTATAAGCAGCACAAGAGTATGGATAGAGAAGAACTACTTGGACTATTCTTAGAGTAGAAATATTTTCCAGGGCTAGCAGGGCAGTTTTAGAGGAAGGAGGGAAAAAAACTATCCCTCCCTCCCTGTATCATAATGATATGGAGCTATGACCAAGGATTTGTTCAATAGTTTAAACTTTAACTAATGATTTGTAATCTGTATAGATAAAGCATAGTTGCATTAACAGCAACTGTCTGGAATGAGTCTTTACAGACTAAGACAAACAGTTATTGGTATGGTAATCACTTTCCATTCGAGGCAGTGACATAATGGATACAGAAATGACTTTTCATATATAATGGATTGCTATGAAGTAAAATGAGAAGCCTCCTAATAACATGGACCCAAGACTAACAGCTGTCACTCTGGAGAAGAATTTCACGTGCATGTTACCTGATATGGTTTCTACAAATCAATGGATCACATCAAACCAAGGTAAGTCCCAAATCATACAGAAACAGCACTCTTAATTGCCATAATATTTTGTGCTACAGTCCATATTAAATTATTTATCTCGACATTTACATATTAGCTATATTAAAAAAAACACCCTGAAACAAAAAGGAAGTGCAAACTATTTTGCCTTCCTCAACTCAAGCAAGATAGCAAAATGCCACACTTTCATACCATGGTAGCAGGAGGACTAGAGCGCCACATACAACAGAACATGGAATGGACAGAGGAGAAGATGAATAGTAGCAAACTAGTTCTCTGGGCTCTAGCTCAGTACTCCAGATGTTCTCCATATATAGACTGACTTTAGAGTACACCAGTGATAGCCAGTTGCAATTTAGAGCCTTGAAAGAACTTGCTCAGTCCTTACATAGGGTTGGATTCTGCTCAATCCTCATATAGGGTTGGATACAGACAAAGTTGGCCATTTCCACTGATTACCCCTTCCCACCATAGACCCTCTTCAGGGGCTCTATCCTCCATCAGCAGCATTTTGTGGAGATCAGTAGGCTGCAGTGGAAATGGGGAATGAAAGTTGTGGTTGAAATGATGTGTTGTGCGGCCGAAAGGCCTATCTGTTGTGATTCGCTCTGAGCCCATTTGCAAGGAGTGTGGAATATAAATTCAAAAAATAAATTCTGCAACTGGCAAATTTAGTCTGGACCCAAACCAAGGACATCTGTGTAGTGTTTGTACTAGTACATGTGCTCATGTATTACTATATTTTGAAATAGTGTGTTAAAATGAACAGGTTCTTACAAACAGCATAAAGGGTTAGATTCCACTAGCTTTTTCACTGAGGGCCAAACTAGATGTGATTGCATCCTTGTGGTAGCTACAAGAACATCACTGCCATTTTAAAGCCATGATCACAATGGCCTGAACTGAAGAGGCCCACAGCATGGAATTCATGTTCTGCCTTGATGACCTTTATAAGGGCAGAAAGGCAGGATACAAATTTCTAAAGAAATAAAAAATGTCCCTCCATGACTTTTCAAGTGCCGAAACAGTCGTGGGGGGGGGGGGAGCAACCACAGGGGAAGGAAAAAGAGTGTCTCGGCCATCCACACGAGACCTGATCAAGATTGGGCCCTCACAGCATTTTTAAGGACTTTAAAATGGCGGCAGTGTCCTCGTGGCAGCAATGAGGACACCATCACATTTAGAGGGAGTGAGGTTAAGGGCCAGCATAGCCTTTGTTGGTAGTCAAAGTGTACCCCTGCTCCTTTTTTCAGAAGAAGAAGAAGAGATTGGATTTATATCCCGCCCTTCACTTGGAGTCTCAGAGCGGCTTACAAACTCCTTTCCCTTCCCCTCCCCACAACAGACACCCTGTGAGGTGGGTGGGGCTGAGAGAACTCTGACACAAACTGCTCTTTCAGGAACAGCTGTGCCAGAGCTTGTGACTGACCCAAGGTCACATCAGCAGGTGCAAGTGGAGGAGTGGGGAATCAAACCCGGTTCTCCCAGGTTAGAGTCCGCACACTTAACCACTACACCAAACTAGCTCAGCAGAAAAGCTGGTTGAATCGAACCCACAGTTATTTTAAACTTTAAATTTGTACACTGCTTTGGTTGCTGCTTGCAACAAAGAAATGCAGTATAGAAACGTCCAAAATAAAATAACCAATAAAGGGAGAAGGGGATTGTTCTGTTTAAGGAAGTCAGCATTTGCTTATTACATATCAGCATCTTCACTGCTTCTCCTCCGATCTTTTTCTTTTGACGCGAGGAATCTTAACTTCCAGTTTTTATGCATCTCGTTCTTCTCTCTAGAGAGCAGAGAGGGGGGAAATAGGCTTCTGAATGTCATGGATGCTGCAAAATGCTGACGGCCCAAACAGACAATGGGGTATTGGTGAGATCAAATACGATACAACACAACAGACCTCATTTCATGCACCACTGAATCACAAAAACATTTTCAAATAGGAATCATGTAGTTACAGCAGTACACAGACGTTTGGTTCAATAGGTTGCAAGCAAAGCACTGAGCATCCTTTACACAGTGTTGTGCTACAAGGGATTTTTTTTACATGGCACACATAAAGCAGATTATGTGTTCCAAGCAAACTATAAGAAGAATTTTGAGGCCACAATGTTAATAAAGCCATTTTATCCTACAAAAGACATTTAACACTCAGTTATTCTTGCTGTCTTACTTAAAGAACTACCAGTTCCTGGAGTATTTGAGTTTTCAGCAGTCTTAACCTTCTGGCCTTATCTTTAGGGTTGCCAGCCCCCAAGTCGGTGCAGGGGATCCCCCAATTTTGTGTGCTCCTGCTTGATGAAATCACACGGAAGTGACATAGTCATGCCAGGGACATCACACCACGGTGCTCTGGTATTTTGGACAAAACTCTGTGGTAACCATAGAGTTTTGGCCAAAATACCACAGCATCACCGTGCGACATCCCCGACGTGATGGCATCACTTCTGTGTGACATCATCATGTTGGGGACATTGTGTGCAGTGATGTCACCCTGCCCCCCCCTGCTCCTGGAAAGCTCCCTCCCACCCCCTGCCAGCAAGACCTTAGGACCTGGCAACCCTACTTATCTTGTAAGCCACAAAAATACGTTCTCTGTTGGTAAACATAGCAGCAGCAGCCAATTGTTTGCAGTTATTCCCCTACCCATTTGTAGGCCTGCTCAGACCAGGCTCAAATTAAGATACTGAACCATATGTGTTACTATGTAGAATGTATCTACCAGTACACTGTATATTTTAAGAACCGCACAGTGGTTTAAATGATCCCCCCAAAAAGTAAGGAGAGCCACAGATACTTAAAGTCTTGATAAATGAGATTTGTGCATGCAAGGCTGGAACCATATCAAAAGTGAAACACTGACCATGAGTGAGCAGAGGCAGAATGAAGTGCTAGTTCCTAAGCCCTCACTATAGTAACATGTAAAATAGGGTTGCCAGGTCTTACCTTTAGCTGTGGTGGGGGAGCACCCGCAAACGTCACCCGGAAGTGACATCATCATGTCAGGCACGTTGGGGGCAGGACCACTATCATTTGAGAGAAAAACATAGAGTTTTCCCTTGAATGATAGAGCATCCCCCCACAACGTGCCTGGCGTGATCCCGGCACTTTTGGGGTGGGGTTCCCCCTGGCGGCTGGATCCAGGCTGGCAGGTAAGGGGCCCATGGAGTGGGCAAACCCCCACCCCCCCAGGGGACCTGGCAACCCTAATGTAAAACGAGGTAAAAATGGAAGGAAAAGTCAAGCTATGAAAGCAACAAACAACACCAAAGGGACAGCAGGTTTTCACACTAGGGCTATGTTGAAATTTACACAAAACCTCCATTGATTTTTTTTTTTTAAAGGACAGACAATAATACTTTAAAATTATCTTAGAATTGATATGGTTTAATTCAGAAGAAAGTAGTATGACTATTATGTTAAGGTTATACATTTAATATTTGAAGATAGTAGAATTGCCAGTTTTAATTTAATATAGTCTTTTAAATAAATGGATATAGTATATGGAAATAGAACTGAATATTTTTTACTTTATTTCATTTCCTTCTTTCCCAAACACACATAGATGTAATTCTGGCCTTTTTCTTGAACTAGGAAAAAGGTCAGTTGTGGAAATAAATACAACGGTCTCTAGAAAGAGGCTCTGGGCCGGTGCCCTGGCCTTGGACACTCAGTGTCAATTTGCTGTGGCGACCTCAGCAGGGTATAATGACACTGAGTCCACCATTTTCTCCAGAGGAACTGATCTCTGCTACCTAAAGAACAGTTGTAATTTTGTGTGATTTCCAGCCCTCACATGGAGATTGGCAATGATGGTTCCCCAGAAGGGAATGGTTGGTTTGGAGGGTGGAGTCTATGGCTTTGTACCTGTCCAAGGTCCCATGCCTCCTGAAACCTCACCCTCTCCAGACTCCATCCCTCACATCTCCAGGAATCTCCAGGAACTCCTTCCCAGCCAATCATCAACCTACCTTTATTTCCCCCTCACTCTTCAGCTTTTCACCCCCCACACACCTGCAGCCTCTCCCGTGCTCTGAAGCCCTGCTACGTCACATTGGCTGTCATACGGGGGCCACCTCAGCAGCACATAAGGATACAGAGCCCACCATTTTCTCCAGGGGAACTGATCTCTGCCATCTGGAAAGCAGTTGCAATTCTGAGTGATCTCCAGCCCTCACCTGGAGATTGGACACATTTTACCTCAGAACAGCAAACTGTTTAGAATGTTAGAGGCAAAAGCCAATCAAGTCGCATATGCAAACAACCTCTGTGTTCCGAGGCAAAGGCCAATGAGGCTGCATATGCAAATAACCTCTGTGTTCTGACTGGCTATGAGGGAGAGAGGAACAGCAAAATGTTTAGAATGTTGGAAGTGAGACTCAAGCAATGCAGCCAATGGATAGGGACAGATTCTGACACACCAGGGCGCCAACCAATTCTGGAGCGTGTGGGATGTTCTAGAGAAGTGCCACCATCATTCAGCTTTTGTATATAAGGGAGATAATGTTTATAGTTGACATATATGCTTTATATATTATACATTACCTATACCTTGATAACTGTAAATATTGAAAATCTTTTTCAATTCCCTGTTTCCTTTCTTTTTTCTGTACCCCTTATTTCTTCTTAGAATAAATATGTATTTTAAAAAAGAGGACAGATTTAGGTCCCTCACAGTTAAGCTACTGTTTACTGACCTGATCCCACCACTGATAATTTTGCTTTGCCTTCTCTTGAACTTTAACCTGAACTCTCCATCATAAACCTGTCCTCCTTTGCTTTATCTAACAGATACGTAACTGCTTAGCTGTGGGATGTGAAATCCACTGATTTGGCTAAAATTGGCTATTACAAGACTTTACACATTAGAGGCCTGAAATAGTAACAGTATTGACAAAAGAGTTTTTGTGATTTGAAACAAAAACATAACCTACTTTGTAGCATTTTCTTCCATGTTGACATCGTCATATACCATGTTTTCCTGGGTCATAACATCTACCATCAAAACCATTCAATAGTTAAACACAATAATATAAGCCATTTACTTGATAAACATGGAAAATAAACACGTATAAAGTCCACATTAATCCAGACTCACTAAAACATCAGAGGTCTTCTTTTTAAAAAACTAATAATTGCCTCAGAAGTTAACCATCCACTGCTTCACGTTCAAGAATATTGATATATTATTTTTATAGGAAGAATAGCTGTCTCAGAAACCCAAGGAAACTTGTTACTTGACTGAAGGGCTAGTATAAAGTTGTTCTTTGACGACCTAAGAATTTTCTACTGTATAAGAAAATGAACTTGTAATCCATTTTACTCAAGAATAATACCTGTGAAATAAGCCTTCAAAGTGCTTTTTGAAAATGATACACTATAATCAAGTTTGTATTAGGCAGTTCAAATATGCCTTTGTAGATAACTAAACATTAGTCCTAAAGGACAGGTATACCAAAAACTGTCATGGGTCACAGTCTCCTATAAAACTGACAATGGAAATCAGTCAATTAAAAAAAATTTTAGAAGTTGCAGTTTGACCATTTATGGGGATAGTTCAGCCTAGGGGGCCATTGTTTAGACCCCCACCTCACCCTTTCAAGTGAAAAGATTTTTACCATTGAGCAAATATCCTTACCTAGATTTGGCACAGAACTGGAGAGGTTGCTGGAGGGGGGGAAATAAATTACATGCATGTCAACATTATTTATAAATAGCAATATTGGTTGCATAGCAACTGCAACCAAGGCTTTAAGAACGAATTACTCTTCACCCCCTTCTCCCCACCACAGATACAATCACTGTTACATTTTTTGTAATCTAAGAGTTTTAGAGAAAAAAATGTTAAATGAGCAGATTACAGCAAATGCCCATTATTATTTATATGGATTATTAACCCCTAGTATAAACCATTGTAGTCTATGGTTTATGCTCCCGCCCCATAAAAGTTCTTGTATATATTTAGGAATAGTAGGTCTGGATACATTATTCATGCTGTTCTTTGGGGCATGATTTTATTAGTTACTTTTTGTGGGGTATTAAGAAAAAAAGATTCAGTATTGTGAAACACTTTGATACTGCCATTGGCTAAGGGACTTTGATTTGGGAGTTGGCTTTTATTCAGGGTATCACCATCCGGAATAAAGGCAGTTTGGTGCTGACTCTTCGGTTTGGATCCAGAGGTATCGCTTCATCAACATAACTGCAGTTTATCCAGTGGCCGAGGACAAGTTTCACCCACTGTCTCCTCCTACTGAAAACTCCACCTTTTCCCCTCACATGGTACAGGGAGGCACAAAAGACTATTGTGGGGGAGGAGGCAGGGCTGTTGCCTTCTTTCAGTGCTCCTATGCTTGTGCTACTTGGTTTGGACTTTGTCTATTGACCAGAGTGGCAATTAAATCATAAAAATAATCAGTATAAAGTGGAAGGTTAATAGTAGGGTATGTCTGAGTGAACATCCTTCAATTAATGCTTTCCATCTCAGCTCACATCAATGATCTTATAAATCACCTCTATCAACATGTGCCACTATTTTGTATTACACAGATACTACACACTTCTATTTATCAAAGACATGGTGCAATTCTGCCCAATAAAACTTCTACAGATTTAAAATAGCAAAAAAGTACTAGGGTGATTAAGGTGGAAAGCAAGACCTCAGACCAGCACAGTATTTCTTGACACCAGTAAATCAATTATGTGTGGCATGTTAGGGAACTGCCCCAGCTGAAAGGCATTTAAGCAGTAGGGAGCAGCTGGGCACAAACCAGTTTCATGAGGGGTTCAGACCTGAGATCCCAAGGGCAGTGTGAGGGGGTGGAGAGGCAACTCCACTCAGAGAACCTGGTGAAGTAAAACAGGCCACAGCTTTATTGATTGCAGCCAAAGGAGCATTGGTGCAGCATAGGGCACAGATACAGGCATCAGATGACCCAACTTTCATCCGATGGAACCCTTTCCCACCCCACATGCTAGGGGAAATCTGAAGTGGCAAGCGAGTGGACCCACACGGGTGCAAGCCTCTGCATGGTTCCCCAGCCACCTGGGGGTGGAGCTGGGTGCCAGTCCTCAAGCTGGGCATGCTGCTATGGGGAGGGAAGAGGGAGGGAATGTTTGACAAGGTGAGGCCCAGGCAGCTTGCCTGTTGGCAATTGTGCAGCTCAAAGAGGAGACTGCTAAGCCCCACCCTGCCCCACCCAGAAGGCTCCCAGCCACAGCAGCAAGGAACTCACGCAATGCCACGGCCAGAGGAACAACCACCTTGCTCCTGCCCTGCCCCTCAGCCTGCAGCCACAAAACAGCCCCAGGTAAGTCCAGGACTGCCATTTTCTTTGTAGGGCTCATGCAGGAAAAAAAACTAGTATTTTAAGTTGTTAGGGTTGCCGACTTTGGCTTGGGAAACTTCTTGTACTTAATATTTTGTAAACTTTTTGCACTTATTTTTGTTATTCTTTGTACTGATAATATTCACGGTGAGATAGATTTAAATTGTATAATTTTTGGATTATTGTAGTAGTGTCTCTTTAAATTTAGCACTAAATTCACAGTCCGACTTTGGTGGCTATACTCTGATGCCCCTAATACTGCCATTTCCTTCAGAGAGAAAAACCCTGATCTCTGTACTCTGGTGATCAGGTGTCATTCCGGAAGAACTCCAGGCCCTACCTTGAGACTGGTAAACCCTGTGAACAGTATCATCAGCACCTTGATGTAAACAGATGCTGCTGTGTTGCTTCAAAAGAAATACAAACTAGATAAACTAAATTACTTAAGGAAAGCCAACATCTCTTCATTAAAGAGCAGCATTAAAAAATTAACATTATAAAGCATTCCACATTTTTTGTTCAGTCCTGGATAATGGACAGCCCTGCTTTTGGGAGGTTTGATCCACTGCTAGCCAGCTGGGGAAACCCCACCCCCAAACAAGGACATCATTGCACGATGTCCTCAACACAATGGCATCACTTTTGGGTGATGTCATCATGCCGGGGATGTCATGCGGTGACACTCTGGTTTTTGGGCAAACTCTATGGTTTTGAAGGCAAAAAGCCATAGAGTTTTGCCCCAAAACCAGAGCATTGTGTGCGATGTCGCTGAAGCAATGATGTCAGTTCTGGGTGATGTCATTGCATCGGGGACTTCGCATGTGACGTCCCACCCACCACTGGAACAAATCCACCCACCATGATGGCAAGGGGAGCTGGCAACCCTAGATATGTGCATGCACACATGCACATACACACAGAGCTGAGTAGTAGCCAATTCATTCACTAGATGTGGTAACCCCAACAAGACTGTCTTTGTCACCATCTACTTACAGCCTGCTGGTGGGGCTTACTGCATTGTATGGTTCAGAGAAGAGAAAAAATGAGGATATCAGGACTCCAACTAGCACTCTGAGTTTCTTGATAAAGACCTCAAAAATTAGACACTAGGAACAGTAGACTACAGCCGGACTGGAGTCAGGATACCTTGAGGTAGGGCAAATGCCAGTGCCCAGAGCTTATGGTGGGGCCCACTGCTGTTGACTACTATTTGTGCACCTCTGCTACCATCTCTTTGCATGCCATTCCACATCTGTTTACATGAAGCAGTCTGACACCCATGCTCCCAGCTGCCCAGTGTCACTGGGGAAGGGCATGAGAGTGGTGCACAGTGGAGGCACTCCAGTGCTACTGTTGAAAGTGTATGCATGTGCTACAGGCAACTAAGCATGGGAGGTGGGAAGGCTTGTGAGTGGGAGAAGGACACACAGGCGGGGTGGAAAGGGAGATAAGAGGAGGCCCAGGCTTTCTCCATCTGGGATTCCCCGAAACCTAGAGTGGCTCTAGACTATAGGCCACAGAAACTGTTGAGCAGCGTTGCTGCCCAGCATCCCTACTTTCCTATATGTAGATAGAGTGATAATGACACACTGCCTACCAATCGGTTAGGACAGAATACAGTTTCAGTGCCACTTGCAAGTACTCTAGCATCACGCCACAAACCAACCACTGCCAACAAGTGTAGAGCTGAGATACAACAATAGCAAGGCACAAAATAGTCCTCATTTGGGAACTAGAGGATATGTTCATACTGCCATCTGCTTTTTCTTGTTTTCTAGCTCAAACATTCTTCACTATTAACTCACAGGGCTCCCTGTTCCACACTCGCTTTCCTTCTGCTTAAATGTTGTAAGATGGATATATAACTCCCATTTTGCCTTCCTAAAGTTTCATCTACTGCTTTGGTTGTTGTGCCACTTACATTTTGTTGGAGTGCATGCCATTCTGTTATGAACACTTTGCAGAGATGAGATACATGTCTTTAGAGTGCTGTGATCTGCTATCAAAATTGCACCACATAATGTTTCACAGATGCTTAAAATGGCTGCTTGAAATGACTGATGAACATTACAATTTGTCTTGATTTTTCTCCAAAGAGTAATGTACGTAGATCTCCTTTCCTCTACTGCATCCTTTATGAGGTGGGTTCGGATGAAATATAGTGCCCATCCCAAGGTGGGCATCAAGTGGATTTCCTTTTAATTTCCTAGTGAAATAAACTAGTAAAGAGGAGACAAAGTAACCTAACTTAAGTAACTTAATTTGATAGCTGCCCCATGCCAAAATAATTTTCATACCAGATATTCTCTTTCAGCTGAGCGTTCTTCATTTTAAACTTTTCTTTCTTGAAAATTTTCCCAAATTTCTTTAGTTTTTCTACTTTGTCATTACTAGGTAAAAAGGAAAATATAAGACATTAAAATAAAGACTGAAAGCGATACATAGGACATTTTTATCAAAGTGCCATTTATTAAAGTATCATCGATTTACAGTAGAGTTAGGAGTGTCTGAAGAAAGAATTCCTTCACTCAACAAGATTTAAAAACTGCCACTAGTTTATCATGCTTAAATGGGATTAGACAAATCCATGAAGTAGAGGTTTAAATGGGACATCTATGTTCTGATACAGGTTGCTTCCAAGTACCAGCTATAAGAATAAACAGAGGATAGCTCTAACCACTTGCTCTGAGAACTTCCCAAGGCCATCTGCCTGACCACTGATGAATGGAGATAATCCTAAAATTAGATGGTCTCCACTCTCATTTAGTGACACAGTCCTTCAAGACTTCATGCATCACCTGACGACGCTTAAATAATCATCTTCAAAATGTGACAGGTGCACAGGGGTGTTATGATTTTTCTGTTTGTTCTAAATAATTTTGAAGTATAGAATTACAATAACTATACATCAAGAGGTCGGTTGCAGCTGGGGAATAATTAGTATGGCGAAAAGTAATATGGTTATAATTGAAAGAGGATGTGCTTTAAGCCAATGTTTCTCAAACGTTTTGAATTTACCTCCTTCCTAAACTTACACTATCTTTTGTCTCTCTCCAACACCACCCTGCCCAGCCTGGCACCAATCAGATCAGTGCACATATAATCTTGCAGGCCATTGCATGCATCCATGCTAATAAATCCATATTACCATTAGAATAGGAAAACAGGATTTCTCTGAATTCTTCCCAAATCCATGTACGGGAAACTGGACAAATAAGCAGTAGCTTATTTTCTTAGCCCCCTTCTTGACAAATCAAGGAGGTGCAGTGAGAGCACAATCACCCTCACGAATCCAACGAGTATCCATGAGGATACATTTCTGGAAGTGTTCAGTTTATGCAAATCATGGCTGTAGGCAAGGAAGACTTTCTCTATCTCAGGATTGTACCATCCCCTGCAACTTGGCACAGACAACCTCCAAATGTGGCCTACCCCATTTTCAGTAGAAAGAAGCCATCAGCTTACAGACAAGGAGAGAACTGAGAAAATGTCTACAGATACCCTTTACAAATTTTAAACCCTCAATTGCACAGATTAAAATGTTACAGTTGATATTTTAAAGATATTAATCAAGGCTCGCTTTTTAATTAAGCAGACCTCACAGAATAGTAATTCACGATGAAATGATTTGCTGATTCTGCAATAAAGCACTGGGACCTTTTAAAGTCTGGTTAATACTTTCAGAGCTAAACGAAATGAGTTATTACTGCACTACTACAGTTCTAAAGAACGGAGAGGATATAGAAGTCAAGTGAAAGCCCATGAAAAAGCCGCAAGAAGACTTTATGGGGGGGGTGTAGCGATCACCTTTTTGCAGCTGTAAGGCCATGTGGAAAACAGCCAGTTACTACCTACACCAGCGACCAAATGGAGAATTCCACTACTGTGAGAAAATGACCCACATATTGACTAGCATGTGTAATGCCACTCATGGAAGGAGATGAATGACACAATTGCTGGGACTCCTATGGCTTTAACTCACTAGGTGGTCCTGGCCTTTTTCTTGGCAAAAGTACTAGTACTAGTTTCCATGGTAGCCTTGAACCAGTGGCCATGGTGTGCATGTGCATCTTTACTGCCTTCTCTGAGTCTGACATTAGGAGAGAATGAACATGCTTCCTGTATAGCAAAACTAAAATAATGGTGCAGTAAAGGGACATTCAAAGTCACAGGTATGCACTGAGAGCTGCATGGGTTAAGAACATAAGTAAAGCCTGCCAGTGGTTTACCTAGCCTATTTGGCACCTGGGGCAGACAATTTTTAACACCCCCTCTATTTTTTTTTTTTGTCATCAAGTCACAGCTGATTTATGGTGACCCTATAGGGTCTTCAAGGCAGGAGACATTGGGAGGTGGTTTGCCACTGCCTGGCTCTGCATCGGCCCTGCTTAACTTCTGAGATCTGACGAGATCAGGCAAGGCTGGAGCGATCAAGGTAAGGCCCCCTCCTCAATACAACAAAATTATTTACATTAATAATCGTAATAAATAATCATAATAAAATGAATAATAATAATGGCCAGAAAATAGATTCAGGTGGGGAGCTGTGTTGGTCTGAAGCAGCAGAACAAAGTTTGGTTTTAAGGGTGCCACTGGACCCAGACTTTGTGTTCAGTGGCCAGAAAAGGAACGTTTAAATACAAGAAACATTTCTTGTATTTAACTTGTGTATATAAACATGCCAGTTTTTTAAAAAAATCAAATTCCAGCACGCTATTCCATCACGAGAGCCAGTGTGGCGTGTTGCTTAAAGTGTTGGACTAGAATCTGGGAAATCCAGGTTCAAATCCCCACTCATGCCATGGAAGCTTGCTGGGTGACCTTGGGCCAGTCACATTACTCTCAGCCTAGCCCTGGCTTGGATAACCCCAGGATAGTCTGATCTTATCAGATCTCAGAAGCTAAGCAGGGCTGACGTGGAGGCAGGAAATGGCAGGCCAGCTCCAAACATCTCTTGCCTTGAAAAGCTGTGACTCGATGGCAAGAAAAAAAATCCATCACACCACTCGTGTTCTGAGCAGGCACCTGGGAGGGTTTCTGTTCTCCATTTTGAAGTCCAAGAGCTGACCATCTCAAACATCTACAAGGCATTTCTGAGATCTAGGAGTCTGCCTTTGTACTAATTTTTACTAACACTACCCAAAGCATCACAAAATAGTGATTGCAAGCTTCAACAGACTGGATGCTAAGAAACACACTACCTCCAAAAAAGAAGGTGCCCCCATCCTCTATTGTTCCCAAAGGACTAAAGTCATACCAGATAATCTCTACAGAAGAAAATGAAGGGGGTCATTTTGTTCCCCAACAGAACCAGTACAATGCACAGAGCACCCAGCATAATATTAACAAAGGTTTGCTACTGTACCACTCTTAAATACATTCTGTCCCCAAACAAGGTAGGGATGAGAAGGTCTTGGAGACCAAGAAGTGAAAATAAAGGTGTGTGGGGGGGACATAGAAAATTGTGTGGAAAAGATGGAGAGAAATTAAGAGAGGGAAAGGTTGTTTTATCTTGCTGCAACACCCTAAATATTGCTTTGCAAGATCTGGCTGAGCTGGGTGGAAGGAAAGGGAGAGAGAAATGCTAGGCTATTGGAGAAAATGACTTGCAGGTTGGCAGTTACTGTAACAGCTATCAGTATAATCTGTTAAGGAAGTTTGTTTGAGTCTTGGAGAAAAGGGAAGCTATGCTCAGACTTCCTTGTGCCCCTAGTGGCTGCAGCCAGAACTTCATTTTAAAAATAAAAAGAAAGACATTTGGTTGGAGGCAGCAAGACAACACTGGCTTTGAGGGGCCCCCTTCAGAGGCCTTCCTTAAGCTGCACCCAGGGTGGACAATCCCCCCCCGGTACACCACTGAAGCCTGCTGGATGAGACCAGTCGTCCATCATGTCCAGCATACCGTTTCACATAGCAGCCAAACCACTGCCCTCGAGGGCAAAACAAAGAGGGGAAGAAGAAGAGGAGATTGGATTTATACCCCGCCCTTCACTACCTTAAGGAGTATCATAGTGGCTTACAAACTCCTTTCCCTTCCCCTCCCCACAACAGACACCCTGTGAGGAAGGTGGGGCTGAGAGAGCACTGACAGAAACTGCTCTTTTTCAAGAACAGCTGTGCCAGAATTATGGCTTGCCCAAGGTTATCCAGCAGGTGCAAGTGGAGGAGTGGGGAATCAAACTTGGTTCTCCCAGATTAGAGTCTGCGCACTTAACCACTACACCAAACTGGCTCTCGAGACAGAGGCAGAGATCCTCTCCTGCTGTTAACTCCTAGCACTGGTACTCATAGCCTTGCTGCCTCTGTAGACGGACCTCTGCTCCATCTATCTGTTTAATCTAACCACTTCTAAAGCTATCTGAAGTGTAGTGGGTTAGACGCATGAAGAGAGCATGGAGACTGATGCAGTGATCAGCATAGCTTTACTGGTACACAACAAAGACAAAGAACAACGGCCGGCAGGCCAACTATATACATAACCAGGGACACACCCCTGGGTCCCATTGACGAGTTTGACTCTCCCGCCACGGTCCCATTGGTCCCCCAGTGGAGGGACTAGGATCCTAGTCCCCATTGTTGTCTAGGACCCAAGCTCAGGAGTGTGCGCTGGCCTCTGGTGGCGGTCAGCGGACACAACACTATCTGTGCTCATAGCCATCACTACCTCCACTGACACTGAATTCCATAGTTTAATTAGTTGTTGAGTAAAGAATCATTTCTTTTTGTCTATCCTGAACCTATTTCTCAACAACTTCACTGGGTGCTTGCAAGTCCTAGCATGGAAAAGGGAGGAAAAACTCCCTCTAACTATTTCCTCTACCACAAATAGAATTTTATAAACCTCTGTCTTGTCATCGTCCCCAGTCAACTTTTTTCTATACTTCTAGGAAAGGTGTTCCAACCTCTTAATCATCTCAATTGTCCTCCTTTGCACTTTTTATAGGGCTGCAATATCCTTTTTTTTTTTTTGAAAAAGCTTTATTCGCTCCCCTAAAAAGGGGAGATATTTCGCTAAAAGTTAGAAATAAGGAAGGGTATAAAGAGGGACAAAGAAAAGAGTGAGTGGTATTAATAATATGTTAGTCTGTTAAATTTTTTATAGTCCAATCAGAGAATCCACATTTTTATTTTTATTATTCTTCCTCATCGAAGCTTCTTCTTTTCTTCTAGTAGTTTTAGCCAAAGCAATTAGTATGTTAGTATTGTCCTTCTGGTATCAGTTTGTTCTTCCAAAGTAAAGTCCAATGAAAAAAGAAAAATAGCAGTTTTTAAGCTTTAGAGTTTTCTTCTTTGCTGACATGCTTTTTCAAAAAATCTTGAGCCTTGAAGATGGAGTCAATCTTCTCTCTTTTATCATTAAACTTGAAAACCAGTCCTTCTGGTATCAACCATTTGTAAGTCGTTTGGTGTTTTTGTAAGAAGGTGGTCAGTCCTTTATATTCCTTTCTTTTCATTCTGATTTCAAATGGAACATCTTTCAAAATTCTGATCTGTTGATCCCCGATTTTCAGGGGTGTTGCTGATGTAGACTTTAAAATCTGATCCCTGAGACGCTGTTTTGAAAATTTCACCACCACTTCTGCTGGCAATTTATTTTTCCTTGTAAAATTGGAATAGGCTCGATAGGCCTAATCCATCTCTTCTTTTATTTTGTCCGCTTCAATGCCAACCAATGGTGCAAGTGCAGTTGATAAAATGTCTCTAAGGATCTCCCCAACTTCCTCCCTCAGTCCCTGGAAGCGGAGAATAAGGTTAGATTTTTTCCATTTGAAGCATAAGCAGCTTGTTGTCTTGTCTTTCTTGATGCTTTTCCACTTTTTGGACCTTCTTCTTAACTATCTGTACTTCTTCTGCTGATAAAAGGCATTTCTTTACAGTATCATCCATCTTCTCAGCTACCTCTGTTATCTTCTTTTGCTGTAAACCCAAAGCATCTTCTACTGAGTCAAGTTTTCTGTTTATTTTTTGCAGTTCTGCCAGCAGATGGCGTGCAAGATCAGTGTCAGGTTGATTGGCAGCAGCTCCAGTAGTAGAGGGACTAGGACAGGAAGTCCCGCCTGTCTTCTTGGGCTGTTTCTCTGCTAACTTTCTCGAACTCGCCATGTTGCCGTTTTGTTTACTTTTTTGGAAGTTTTGGATACAATTCACTGGGACAGCTCCCAGGCCTCCGCTCTGCTTTTCACAGCCAGAAGGTAAATCGCTTATTTCAATTCGAGGGCTGCAATATCCTTTTTGAGATACAGTCGCCAGAACTCTCCTGCCAACCTAGCAGTTCGAAAGCAAGAAATTGCAAGTAGATAAATAGGTACCACTTCAGTGGGAAGGTAACAGCGTTCCGTGAGCCTTGGTGTTTAGTCATGCCGGCCACATGACCACGGAAATGTCTTCGGACAGCACTAGCTCTTCGGCTTTGAAACGGAGATGAGCACCGCAACCCTAAAATCGGATTCGACTGGCTTTCGAGCAAGGGAACCTTCACCTTTTTTAAAAAGCCAGAACTACACACAGTATTCCAAATAAGGCTTCACTGTCATTTCATACAAGGTCATTACAATACTGGCCATTTTATTTTCAATTCCTTTTTTATAATTCCTAGCACAGAGTTTGCCTTTTTCACTGCTGCTGCGCACTGGGTTGACATTTTCATAGAGCTTTCCACTACACGCCCAGGATCTCTTTAAATCTAAGTATCACTTTAGACTCCATCAGCATATATTTAAAGTTAGAATTTTTAGTTCCAGTATGCATCACCTTCACTTACTTACACTGAACTTCATTTGCCACATTGTTGCCCACTCTCCCAATTAAGAGAGATCCTCCTGTAGTTCCACAATCCACCTTGGTTTTCACCATCTTGACTAATTTGGTATCATCTGCAAACCTGGCTACTGCACTGCTCACCCAGAATTCCAAATAATTTATGAACAAATAAAATAGCACTGGTCCCAATACAGATCCTTGTGGACCCCACTATCATTCGTCACACAATGGCTTGGATCCTCAGGACATTTCCATAAACTTATAGGATTTCTGTCTGTGAAGAAGCAGAACTTGCTTGCTTCCACATTGCTCTGCAACCCAAAACTTTCCCAAGAGCCCTCTAAAGAGACCCCTCAGAACAACATAGGTGGGGTAGAAGAGTCTTCAGCGGGAAGGCAGAATATATAAAAGCCTCCTCCCCAAACCTTCATCCACAGAAATCTCATGGGATCCAAACTAATGGATTCATCTAAACCAAAGAACAGTGTGATTTAGCTATAGGATTTCTGCAGTCTGTTCCTAGAGCCATTCCACACACCATATGCATAAATTTAAACATATGTGAATACAACGTATCAGGGGTCATTTCCTGCCGGAGCAGTGCTTCAGCAGTAAGGAGCCCAGGGGCAGCCCACCACCATCTGGGAGGATTTAAATGCCTTTCTTCCCTGCCCAATCTTCTCCAGGTGTCCCACAGCTGCGGGGCACCTGGAGAAGATTGGGCAGGGAACCCAGGCAAGTTCCTGCCTTCTCCAGCCAGCCCGCCACAGTGGGTTGGCTGGGAGAGGAAGTGGAGATGGGCAGACATGCCCCCTTTCCCCCCTGAGCCTCTCTGCTTTGGTGGAGAAACTCAGGGAAGTGGGAGGAGATTTAAATGCCTTTCTTTCCCTTCCCCAGATGGGCATTTTAAACATGTCTGGGTTCCCTTCCCCAGAAAGGCATTTTAAACATGCCTGGGTTCCCTGCCCGATCTTGGGAAGATCAGGCAGGGAACCCAGGCATGCTTGCATGCCTGCCCTTTGTCAGGGGGTATGGCATATGTAAATGAGCTATGCAAATGAGCTCCTGCACCTCTTTTTCTATGAAATGACCCCTGTAACATATTATACATCAAAGAGCAATGATAGATCATAGTTCTCTGTTGAGTGTGGACTCAGCTGAAAATCCAGGTACTTATTCATGCAGTATGTAGTGGAGAATACACTGCATAACCACAAGGCACCTGATCAATGAACAGAAAAAGAGCTCAAATAAACTATTTTAACATAAAGACAAGAAACTCACTCTGATTTTGTTGATTTATAGTCTTCACTTTGAACATCCTCATATGTTTCTTCAAAGGTATTACCTGGAACTTAACACAGAAAAAATAACTATCATCAGAAAAGAACTTACCGTCAAGAATGTGGAATTTCATTAAAGAAGAGTTAGATGTTCAGAAGATAAGCTTTAAGCATATTTTTTAAAAGTTGACACTTCCGGTCTGCGGCTCAGTGATGGCGGAGGCTCTCCCCTGAAGCTAGGGAGGCAATCCGCGCTCCAGGGGTGTTGGAGGAGTGCCACCTCAAGTGGCACCCCCAGGTGAGCCTTAGTTAAAGGCTCCGAGCCGGGGGCACTGGGGGGGTGACCTCTTCGATGGCGGAAGCCGGAGAATTGAGGCGCTCCTTTTTGCCCCAATCAGTCCACCCCCTGTGAGGCTCGGTTCTTACTGAGCATAGCTGATGCCAGCCGGGACAAGCAAGAAGGTCAACGAATGAGCGTAACTACAAGGGATCTGTGAGTAGACCGTCAACGAATTGGAGAAAAAACCGAGCGAAAAAGTTCTAAAAGTTAGCTCCCCCCCCAGCAGAAGCGGCATCGGGAGAGAATCCCAGACGTAAACAAACTGAACTGAGACGCAGAGAAAGAGGGGGGGAGGAGAAAAGAAGAGCGTTAAAGTGTGCCAAAGACTTAGCTGTTTTGCGGATAAATTTGCGCTGTTTGAAAAAGGGCGAAAAGGTGTTCCTTAGTGTAAACAAAGTTGAAAATGGCCGGCACGAGAGGAAAAGCAGCGAGACAAGTTGGGCGGGGCGGTCAAAGTCCAAGGATTGAGGAAGGAGATGTGTTCTCCATGTTATCAGAGCTGCTCCGGCCCATTAATGAAAGACTCGATAGTATTAACCAACAAATGACTGCATCCAACCAGAGTTTGGCAAAGCAACAACAGCAAATGGCCGAGCTGGTGAAAAA
>NW_015172012.1:75049-95570 GCF_001447785.1 Gekko japonicus
TCAACCAGATTTCGTATTCCTGGAATTTCCCCGAGGGTGTGGTGTTTAAATATAAAGACAAAAGGGAGAAAATTGACTCGGTTTTTAAAGCGGAAGAATGGTTGAAGCAGTTTCATGGATCGAAAAGGGAAGAACAGCCAGACGGAGGGGGCCAAGCAGACACTCTTGAAGAGATGGACGGAGACCCAGGAGGAGCAGAAGGTGGCACGGCCAGAGATGCATATGATTTGCAGCTAAGGGGACCCAAGTAACTCTTTGGAAGTTAAAGACCCACAACTGAAGAAGAAGATGAAAGAGACTTTGTGCACATCAAAAAAAGAAAATAGACAATTACTAAAACGGACTCACTAACTCTTGAATTCATTGACTTAAACGAAAAGTTATTATTTTTATGACTAACTGAATACTAACTATTAATGACCTTCCTTTCTTGGGTTTTTAGTCATAGTGTGGGCTTTTTTATTTGCTGTCTTGTACCCCAGGGTTTTTTATTTTTTTCCCCTTTCCCATTTTTATTTTCTGTAGTTTTGTAGGTGTAACAAAAATAAATAAAGCTACTCTGTCTTCAGGGGATTAAAAAAAAAGCATATTTTTAAAAAGTTAACATTCATTAAGTAAAACAAAATTTAACTATCTTTTTTTAAAAAACAGAAATCTCAACATGAGTTTTAATGTTGTTAGAGTGACCAGTAAATCAAATATCAAAACATCAAAACTCTAAGATGTGGAGTACTAATCTCCAGAATGTTATGGATAACTCAAAGGGCTAGATCCCATCTAACACTTCCATGCACAGAGGTGAACATATGAACATATGAAGCTGCCTTACACTGAATTAGACCCTTGGTCCATAACAGTCAGTATTATCTACTCAGACTTGCAGTGGCTCTCCAGGGTCTCAGGCTGAGGTCTTTCAGATTACCTACCACCCCCTTTTAACTGGAGAAGCCAGGAATTGAAACTGGGACCTACTGCATGCCAAGCAGGTGCTCTGCCACTAAGCCACAGTGACTTCCTAGTTCCCCATTTCCACTGCAGCCTGAAGAGCCCCCCAAATGCTGCTCCTAGGAGATAGGGCAGCATGAGAAGAAGCTGCCAACAGAGGGGGGAATTGGCAAAATTGTCCTCGTTACATACACAAATCTTTGCAGAGAACCTAAAATGTTTTCTGTGCAACAATATACCACCAGAATGAATACATTATATCCTTCAGTTGTATTTGTGGGGTGTAATCAATACGCAGATGACACCCAGCTCTACGTCTAACTTGAAGAGGGACCAGTGGCTGGAATCCCAGTCTTAGTCTCTTCCCTGGATGAAGTGGTAGAATGGCTAGGTGAGTGCTGGTTGAAGCCAAATCCACCTAAGACAGAGCTGGACAGAGATGTGGGCTGGGAAAGCCTGAATCGCTGGGGTAACCACTTCTACCAACCCTTGACGGGGTCAGATTTTCTATGGTTGACTCTGTCAGGAGTCTGGAGGTGTGTCTCAGTTCTTTGCTTTCCATGGACAAACAAGTGCATTTTACCACCTATGCTGGGCCCATCAACTGGTCCCCTATCTGTCCTGGGAGGACCTTGCCATGATAATTCATGCAACAGTCACCTGTAACACACACTACACAGCACTACCTTCGAAGACGCTTCAGAAACTGCAAGTGGTCCAGGGATATACCGGTCAGCACATATAACACCTCTCCTACAGCAGCTGCACTGGATCCCGATTAGTTTCTGGTGCCAATTCAAAGTGTTGGTACTTACCTTTAAAGCCCTAAATGGCCAGGAACTTCATACCTTTGGGACTGCCTCTCCTGGCATAATCCTCCCCATCTTCTCCAGTCATCAACTAGGAGTTTATTGAAGGTCCCTGGACCACAAACTGCCCGCCTTGTGTCAACAAGTGCAAGGGCTTCTCAGTAGTGGCCCGTGTCCTGTGGAACCAGCTGCCTGAAGAGGTGCGTGCCTCGCAGGATGTCTCTAGGTTCTGCAGGGCAGGCAAGGCTACTCTTTTTCAGGTGGCCTTTGGGTGATTGTGATCTGCCAGGCAGCTAGCAATTTATGCTTCAGCTGTGTTTTCACCATCCATGCATCCTATACTGCTTGACAGTGGAGAGATTTTAACTGGGATAGACTTTTAATCATTTTATATTTTAAAACCACATCTAGCCTGTGCTGAGGACACTGCACTGGCTGCCTATAGCATACCAGATTCGGTTCAAGGTGCTGGTGCTATCCTTTAAAGCCCTACATGGTCAGGGGCCTGCCTACTTGAGGGACCGCCTCTCCCCATATGTGCCCCAGAGAGCACTGTGGCCAGGGTCGCAACATCACCTGACCCTCCCTGGTCTGAAAGAAGCCAGGCTGAATGTCACCATAACCAGGGCTTTCTCAGTGGCGGCCCCAACCTGGTGAAATGAGCTCCCAGGGAACATCAGGGCCCCGCGGGACCTTTTACAGTTCCGCAGGGCCTGTAAAATGGAGCTCTTCCACCAGGCTTTCAATTAGGGGCTGCCACTGATGAGTGTGCCGTGGAACATCGTCTGGTCTGAAATTTTAGAACACCCTCGGGCCTGAGATTCTGCTGGACGCTACCCCTATCGTTGGATGGGATTCGGATTACCGCCATTTCTTTTGGGTTAATTGCAACTGGTGTTGTTTTAACTGGTATGGTATTTATTAATTGTTTTAACTTGGTTGTTTATGCCATTTTAATGTTGTTAGCTGCCTTGAGCCAGATATCTGGAAAGGCGGGATATAAATATAAACAATAAATAAATAAATAAAAGTTTATGTATTGTATCTTTTGTACTGTTTTATCGATGCATTTTATAAGTTGTCAGCACATTCTGACAATCATAAATACAGATGTGTTTCCTTAAAATGAAGTCCTTCTGTAGTGTATCACATGGTAGGCTACCCATTGAGGTGATGGGGAAACTGTGACAAGTTAAATCTGTATTTCTGTCTCAAGTTTGAAAGTATTTGATATTCTCACATTCATTAGTAAGTTTAAAATGCCTGCTTTGGGGGCCTTGCAAAGGGGAAAGGCAGGATTCTTAAAAAGTTGTGTGACAGGAAAGGAAAAGAAAGATAGTTTTGAAACCAACAGCCTCTTGCAAGGAGAAATAACTACAAGATTATTACAAATAAAAGTAAGGAGCCATTGGAAGGTCAATAAGTTTCAAATTAGTCAAAGCTATAAAGCTTTTCATGTGGACATGTTAAACGAGCTATGCCTGTATGGTACTTTTAACAGGTTTCTTTAAAATATCAAATTATTTTAACAAGGTTTTCTAATATTGAACAATTCGTATATTCTTAGGACAAAAGTCTATAAAATAACTGAGCCAGAAGAGCAGATTAAAAACTATCACTGTTCTTGCAATGAAATGTTAACATTAAATTACATTAAAATGGGGATTACCAGGGCTTCAGCCATCACACACTGAATTGCCACTATTAAGTATTATTGCGGGCTAATCAGTTTCTCATAAGAGGGCCATTTTTTCTTTGACAGTATGATTATAGCCCCCTGGCAATATCTGTTTGATAGCCTGGCAATTTCAACAGTGGTTACTTCAAAGAAAGGAGTGTAAGTAGCTTAAGGGGAGGGGAACACACAAGAAGCCCACATGCCATTCAACAAGCCTGAAGCCAGATTCAGAAAGAAGGTGGGGGGGCCAAAGCGTCCAGGCAGAAAGCACTGTGCACCTTATCAAAGAGAACATGCCTCAGGCTCAGAAGACCTGCCAAAAGCAACCCCATACAAAAATGTACCTTCTATTCCTAATTTGTAGAGGAATGTATCCTTTTCCATTAGAAAACTGATTAAAAAGCAATTCCCATTTATTCGATTAGCTATAAACTAATGAGTTGTCAAGAGGCTACAAGGCTGGTGTTGCAGATGTAGTACAGAAGAAGGGAGGAGGCAAGGTTTCTAGGCTCCTTCCACACGGCAGTGATACTCTGTAGCTTTTGCACTGCATCAGACCCCCCATGGCTGCCATCCACCCCCTGGGCCACTTGGTGGTTTGTTTTTTTGCTTGCTTACTTGCTTGTTTTAAATAGCTACAGAGTTATAACAATCAGCTGGTCCTCTAAATTTCATTTTTAAAATACTCTAGCCTCTTCATTACAGAGATAAGGGGAAGGGCATATATCAGCAATGTACAGGGACAGAGGGTTACACTTTTTTTGTTTTTAAAGAAACCTGGGAATCCAGAGGATTAGATAGAACTTTGTAATGCTACAGTATGCCGTTCTTGTTTTTTTACAAAAGCCTTCTGGTATTGGAGTAGATGGCAGACAATAGTGGGAATATTGGGGCGGTGGTGGTGGGGGAGAACTGCGGGAATATGACCTTCCATCCATATGGCATACAAACAATCTTTGAAAGTGATCTTTCAACAAAAAAATTTCCATACTTGTTTGCTAAAGATCATAGTGAAGTGGAAAAAAAGATGGAAAGTTGGAAAGTGGGTGATTATGGGGCAAAGTCATGCAGATGCTTCTAAAAATAATAACCATCTGGTTTGTATGCCAAACTAGAGTAAACTTCTGTTTGCAGGCAAGTCTTGGAACAAGGAATACATTGACAAAGGTCTCTGGAAAGCGTTAAAATACTTGAGGGAAGCAGTCTGTAAATATGCTCTGTGGATATTGTCAGTAAACATTACAACAATACTAGAAGGGAAGTTAGAAACAGCACCCCCATATTACAGATTGGGGGAGCGGCTATGCTAATGAGAGAGTTTCCCCTGAAACCTCTCAGTTTAGTGCATGGTTAAAGCAAGATTTGGACCAGGATGCCCTTCACTATATCAGCTTTCAAAGGAGAAATTCATTTAGTTCTCCTGCAGAAAAGGTTGGGAATTAATGGACAGAATATAAAAATAGCAGCTCAGGGGAGCCCATGAGGCTTAGGGCAGAGACAACACGACATTTGTGTTTCCCCACATACTATAAGTGAAGTTGTGAAATGCTTTGAGCTATAGGGAAATGTATATCAATAGCCACGGCAAAGCAATTGAGGCTTGACACTGTATCCATTGTCCCAGACTCAGTCATTTGTATAATTCAGGCAGCGTATTCATTGGCAGAGGTTTGACCTGTTGCAAGAATGGCTAGGCAGGCTTTGTACAGGTCTCAGATCAGGCCTGTAGCCAGGATTTTATACTTCAGGGGGCCTTTAAATAAGTCAGGGGGCACTGACGTCACAAAATAAAATACAAATGTTAAAGATTCACTTTTGCAGCATTCACACTCTGCCTGCCTATATGGCAAAGCAAGCCATGCTTGGGGAAGGGGAGGCAGTGGGGACTCCTCTGGGTGGCTCAGAGAGTTGGTGGTCTCCTGGGTGGCCCAGAGAGCCAGGGGGGCTGGATGGAAGTCAGGGGGCCAGGCCCCGGAATGCCCCACTGTAGCTACGGGCCTGTCTCAGACACAAGATAACTTGCACTTTTGAATATTTTTAAAGAGGCTTTTGTAAAGCATTACATTACTTTCACACTTACCTCTGTTGAGCGTGAATGGGCTGAAGTTATCAGAGGCTTGACTGCAACACAAACAATTTTAGATTGTTCATGTGAATACACATGTCATATTTTCAGAGATATTTCAGTTTCTGACAAGGTTAAATCTACAGATGAAGACTTCTTATATGTAGCTTACTCACAACTCTCTCTCTAATCCTTCTACATCATCGTACAGTTCCTCCAGAGCTTGCGCTGATCTGGGATCTGGAGCTGCTTGTTCTTCATTGACTTTCAAAGCTTCCAGGCACACATACCCATCTGAAACTGCAGAAGAGCTCATGTTTACAATCTCTGCCTAATATACACAATGGACAAATGTCTAAAATAATGTATGTTAAAATTCCTGTAGTTTGCATTTGTTTTGTAAAAGCCTTCTGGAGTGTCAGTTTCCCTATGCTTGCCTTCTTAAAACTGCCAACAGTGTTTTTCGCTGGGCGGTCTTTAGTGGTGCACTAGCTGAAGTCTATTAGACTGACTTGCCACATTAGATGAGCTTGGCACAGGTAGAACATGTCCTCTCCAGCTTCCCTTCTTCCGAAAAGGTCTCAAGCATAAAAGTATGTGGGTTCAATAGCCTGTTCCTGGACACTTATGGAATAGAACTGGCATATCTGAATTTCAATGGCAGATCTATTCCTAGATATATAGAAGTTTATAAAACAGACACTGGCCACAAATGGGCAGTTCTAGACATGAAGAAATAAAGCTAAAGCGATGGGAAGAAACATGCCTCCTGGAATTTCTGGGTGGGCAAGGTCATAACTTCCTTTTCAGTTCTTTAAGCATATACAGCTCTATGTTCAGTGGGCTGGATCCAGATTAAATTGGCAATTTCCTCTGATTTCCAGGCCATCCACAACCCCAACTTCCCACCTGTGAAGTACTGAGGAGAAAGAGAAAAAATAGCTTTCACATAGCAATGCTCTCAGAATTTCCACTAATCTATATTGCAAAAGACCACAAAGTCTGGGTAAGGGAGCCTAGAGCATCACATCTTCCTTCACTTTCACCCCCAAGGCAGAGCTTGGAACACTACTGATTCCCCTTTCTGTTGCAGATTTACCCTCATGATTTTTCTACAGGTCTCCTAGGAGTATTCCCTATCCCCCAGGAGTAGCATTTTGTAGGGATCAGTGGGCTGCAGTGGAGGGGGGGGGGTCAGAGAACTTCCATTCTGCCACTGGAAAACTTAGTCTGGATCCAGCCCAGTAGCCTTGGGTAGGACCTCAAAAAGTAGCAATAATAGGAACACAATTGAAGGCACATGGAATATATACAACTCATAGTGAAAGTGAAGGAGTTCTGAAGGAGCAGGGTCGGCCTTGGCTAGTATTTGGAAGGGTGACCTCCAAGGAATACCACAGTCATGACTCAGAGGCTGGCAATAGCAAACCACCTCTGAAATGCCTCTGGCCTTAAAAACAACTCTAGCTCACCACCTAGTGGTAAAGGTAAAGGTAAAGGTTCCCTTGCTCGAAAGCCAGTCGAATCCGACTTTAGGGTTGCGGTGCTCATCTCCGTTTCAAAGCCGAAGAGCCAGCGCTGTCCGAAGACGTTTCCGTGGTCATGTGGCCGGCATGACTAAACACCAAGGCGCACGGAACGCTGTTACCTTCCCACCGAAGTGGTACCTATTTATCTACTTGCAATTTCTTGCTTTCGAACTACTAGGTTGGCAGGAGCTGGAACTAGAGACGGGAGCTCACCCCGTCTTGCGGCACCCGGGTCTTGAACTGCTGAACTACTGACCATCCACAGCCTGCAGTTCAGCGTCTTAACCACTTGAGCCACCGCAGCTCCTAGTGGTGCATAACGCTAAAGAGCTAGAACGTCTGGCTGTCAGACAATCTTAGGATCTCCTGGCTATTCTACACACAATGCCATACGATAATTATTAATTAATTGTTACACAACAGACACCGTCTTTAAAAAGAGAGTCATTTCCCTTCCTTTTCTCATGTTGGGGGAGGGAATGCCTCTTCATATGGCTCTTGAACCTGCCATTTTTACTCGATAGATCACGATGTTCTTGCAAACGTTTGTTTTCTCCATACTCCACATATGGGGGGAACGAAGCAAGGTAAGGTACCACAGGGGAAGAAAGACTCTCTCGCCACATGCCCACCCACTGGTAAGCTACTGTGGCAAACACCTGCCCTACCACCTGCAGGCAGGAAAGATTTTTCTTGAGGTTCAATCTACAGAAGAAGAAAGTGGGGTTGAGTGCTCTTCTGTGTGGAGTGCAAGCATGAGCCACAAGCTGAATACTCAGAACCCAGGAAATAGTGACATCTTGACCTACGAGGCTGTCTTAACAATTACAATGTAACTTAAGGAAGGTCGCAGTTATTATGTCCATATGGTAGTGGGGGGCTGAGGCTTAAGGGGAGTGTGGTCCACCTAAGTCCCCTTAACCAAGTCAGGGCAGAGGTCTGATCTGACCCATGATGTCCTGCTTTGTAAAACTATCTCTTCAATGCTGCACTTCAGCTGGACCAGCTTTCACAATAGCATACCTAAATCAAAAGTTAAGGTAGGAAATTAAGACAAAAACACCTCCCTCCATTATCTGTGGTTTGTTACAAGGGAGAGACGGATTAAAAGTGCAACCCTAAACAGAATTAAACCCTTCTAGTTCTGCTTCAGTCAATGAGTATAGGTTGGGTTGCCAGGTCCTACCTGGCGGCCAGCGGGGGGCTCCCGGGTCCTTTCTGGGAACTTCTGCTGTGGCGCGATGTTGTCACCTGGAAGTGATGCCATTCCATTGCTGGTGTCGGGGGGTAACACTCTAGTTTTGGGGCAAAACTCTATGTTTTTTGGCTTCAAAACCGTAGAATCTGCCCAAAAACTAGAGCGTCACCCCCCCCCAACATCAGGGATGCGATGACATCATTTCTGGGTGATGTCATTGTGTCAGGGACATCGCACAGCAATGTCCCTGTTTGGGGGTGGGGTTTTCCCTATCAACCAGCTGGCTGCCAGCGGATCAAAGCTCTCAAACGCAGGCGAACCCCCACTGGGACCTGGGGGCTGGTAACCCTAGGTATAACTCCACTTATGATTGCACTGTAAGTGCTGAAGCAATTGTAGCCTTATATGGGGATCAAATCAAACTGCAATTCATTTCTGAGTAGACATCCATTAGCAGGGCTGGAAGAGCTCTTAAGCAAGCAAGCTTACTGAATTCAGCACTAAGGAGTGCAAATTAAAAATCCATCCACAGATACTTACAATTTCTATCTTTTTCTAGGATCTGCTCTGCGAAACTTTGTGCTGTTCCCTTTTGAAGCATGTTCTTCCCAACAAAAAAATTTTCAATCATTTCTTCTTTCACATCTCCATCATCACCAGTCTGATCAAAAACATTGTGATACTCAAATTAGTTTCTATTTTATTTATTTAGAAGAAGAAGAGATTGGATTTATACCCTGCCCTTCACTACCCAAAGGCGTCTCAGAGCGGTTTACAAACTCCTTTCCCTTCCCCTCCCCAACAGACACCCTGTGAGGTAGGTGGGGCTGAGAGAGCTCTGACAGAAACTGCTCTTTTTCAAGAACAGCTCTTATCAGAACTACAGCTTGCCCAAGGCCCCCCAGCCAGGTGCAGGCGGAGGAGTGGGGAATCAAACCCGGTTCTCCCAGATTAGAGTCCGCGCACTTAACCACTACACCAAACTGGCTCTCTTGTTGCCTCAGAAACAAGAAGCTAAAAATTCAGAAAGCTCAGCATCGTGTGAACTGAGGGGAGAAGAGAGTTCCACAGTCAAAGTGAATGTCCTTTCTGTCATGTTAACCCATATCCCTTTAGCAGGGAACACCCAGAGCCTCACTTGCAGATCTTAGCTGACAAGAAGGTAGCCCTTTAGATATAGGCCAGGGTCCTAAGCAGTGTAAAGGAGAAAGTTACACTATAGGAATGCATTTTCCCCACCTCTCCACCTCACTGCACCCTTTTTTGCCCCCCCCCCCTTATGCTCCGTGGACCTTGGGCCTGAAAGAAAGGGGGAAGGATGAGCAAGAATCACCCACTCTCCTCTGCAAGCAAAAAAGCTGCTCTATGAGAGGAGCTGCTGCACCAACAGACTGGCAATCTGGCATCATAGGATCCACACCAGACTCATTAGAACTCTGTAGGCAAGAACCAGCATTTTGAAATGTGCCTGGAAATAAATCAGCAGATTTCAAAACATGCCTTGATTATCCGTACAATTTGCACATTATCATAGAACTGCTCAGGAGAGCAGGAAATGTCTCCAGTATGAGGAGATCAAAAATATTTCATCCCTTAGAACTCACTCTTAGAAGAGGGATGATAGGCGAAATACAGAAAATAATTTGATGAAAATCCACTGAAATGTTTTATACTAGTCCTAAAAGCACCTTCAGGAGGAGGGACTGTTTTCCAAATTATAGTTCAGCTGTTAGAGAAATGGGTCATGAGAGGCTGTATTCTTCAAACTGAGCATCCAGTTCAGATTAAGGATGGCAGCAACAGTCATAAAGCTGATTTTCCTCCCCAGGAGAAAGAGATACATGCCCAAACCAGAATCTGTCACTTCTAACCTCAGGAGGAGACCAACTGTTTATCTGTGGGCTTAAAGAAGACCTGATAAGTTGTTGTGGAGAGGGGAGGACTTTTGCTGTGCTGAATATTGAAGAACATTAAGAGACCGTGAAAAGTTGTGGGAACCTCGTCCTTCTCCTCTCCAATAGTGCTTCCTGTGCTAGCTGAAGAAAGAAAATGCTAAACTCCCATGTGTGAAATACAGATGTATTTTGAAAACTAAAAATGGGAATCATTGTATAGTTCCTGGTTTTTACCGTACTGTATTTCTTTATCTAAACGTACCTTGAATCTCTCTTCAGCTGCTTTTTGTTTTGATGACTCATTATTACGGAGTACTCTTCGCTCTAGTTCATCATCTGCTTCAGTGCTGAAGTGTTACCAGATAACAAAATGTCATTCCACAGATAATGCAATGACTATTTCTCTAGAGAGTTTTGGAAGAAGACCACACCAGTTTACCTCCAACAATATTAAATCTAATAGTTATGTTCCCTCAAGAGCACTGCGATCGGGGAACCTTCATCGCCTTGAAGTTCCAGGCCCCCGAGGTGCGAGGCTGGCCCACACTAGATCTAGGGCGTTTTCGGTGGCGGCTCCTGCCTGGTGGAATGAGCTCCCGGAGGAGATCCGGGCCCTGTGGGACCTCATGCAGTTCCGCAGGGCCTGCAAGACGGAGCTCTTCCACCAGGCCTTTGGGTAGGAGCCACCGCCGTAGCTATACCACCACCGCAATGATATTATCCATCTATCACATCTTGGGGAGCAGACGTTGCCCGACTGTGCTGTGAAATACTGCTCCTGGCGCTCTCGCCTTTAAGAATACTAGCTGCTAAATGTGGGTTGCTGTGTTTTGTGTATTTCTATGTAGGCTTTTGTAGCACCAGATTTTACTATATGTGTAACAGTGTTTTATTGCACTTAATTTTTAAACTTGTTGTTAGCCGCCCTGAGCCATTGGGTAGGGCGGCATAGAAATCTCAAAAATAAATAAATAAATAAATAGTTATACATTTATATGATGAAAACCCAAAACACAGAATCTCAGGATAGCAGGAGGATCTAAAAAGGACTCGGGAATGAAAAGGAGCTGTGTATCTGTTATGTTGTTCTGTGTAGGCCTTCTTTTTCTTAATTTGTTTATTGATATTTTTAAGATCACCCAGTATGTTAGTGTTGAGAGCTTTCTAGACCAGGTGGTCTGTTTTCTACTGTTTCTTGCACAGTATCTTATTGCTCACCATAAAATATGCTTAGGGGGCTGTGTATGGGGAGACATACGTTGGGCATCACTACAGTTTCAACACTTGTAGAAAATGTTGGATAGCAGAGGAGTATGGCGGCAGAACCTGACTGGCCAATTAAGGAAAGGAAGTCTCATACCTACAAACCTATCTCACTTCTGACAGCTTTCTCAAAGGTAAACAGGTAGGCTACAGGGGAGGAGGCCAGAGGCAAATGTCCATCCCCCTTCCCATGAAAGGTATGGCCAATAAATCAAGCAGCTTAGAACAGACCTGTGACATTGGATTTGAGGCCTCCCAGACAAGTCGGTGAGGATCAAATTTCTGAGCTCACATCATCTTTAAATGTATTTAAAAGCAGCCATAGCACTGAGGCTACAGTGTGTGTGTGTGTGTGTGTGTGTGTGTGTGTGTGAGAGAGAGAGAGAGAGAGAGAGAGAGAGAGAGAGAGAGAGAGAGAGAGAGAGAGAAGAACAGACTGGAAAGAAAACACTGAAATTGTATATTGAGGTAAGTTGGGGAGAACAGAGTTTCGCTCCATGTACCTGCACATTCTACTTTTGTGGGGAAATACACACACAAAGATCCCAGAAGAGGAGGAAAAAGTCATTCCCACACCAAAGTTTTCATGTCCCTTTGTACTTCGCAAACAAGAATTTTAATTGCCTGTACATTATATTTAAATTAAAAAGGCATCCTTCCTTGTATCTGGCTGAAATTTGCTATAGAGGAGCACTATCGCTTAGAATTTCTCACAGTTATGTGGGGGGAAGTCATAGTTGGAATTTGTTTCCCATTAAAACTTTTTTCCAATGCCTCAATAACAGAATTAGGTGCAGTAAATTTAGGCAAGAATGTTCTGAGTGATTTTTTGAAACATCTCTATCATCAATGAAAACAGAAGCCTGAAGAATTCATCACTTGGGTCAATTACATGCTGGCCTTTGCTTCATTCTTTCTCCTTTGTGATCAGGATTGCTAAAATAGACCATCACTATAAAGCAACAGCTGGCTATAGGCCTTGCCACAAACTTACTTTAGAGCACTACATCTTTTATGGAATTTCTTTATCCTGTTTAGCCATTGGGTTTTCACTAACTTTGTTTTAATTTCTCATAGAACTTCAGTTTCATAGTGGATGAACTAGTTTTTTGACTGAATGAGGGCAAAATCTATTCCAAGTTTTAAAAACTGGCATTATCTAATTTATCATGCTTTTGATCTGCCTCCATCATGTCACCGGATTTTATGAGGTGCTCAGTGAGGATGTTTTTACATATCAGCTTCCTCAGCAATGGTAAAGTAAAGGTAAAGGTTTCCCTTGCTCGAAAGCCAGTTGAATCCAACTCTAGGGGGCGCTGCTCATCTCTGTTTCCAAGCTGAAGAGCCGGCACTGTCCAAAGACTTCTCCGTGGTCATGTGGCCAGAGTAAAACAAGTAGTACCGGATGTCACTTGTAGAAGCCATATCCCAAAGAGTAAAACAAGTAGTACCTGATGTCACAGGCCACAACCCACCAAATTTCAGCAATTGTAAATCACCCATTTATTTGAATAGGAGATCAAGCACTTTTTAAAATTTCGGCTGTGATCCCCCCCTCCCCTGGAATAAAATTCTAGAGATTGTACTCTTGACCCAAGGGAACCTTCCCACCAATTTTCAGTCAGATAGAAGGAAGGATACCCCTATTATGGACAAGTAAATCAATATAAATTTAGAGTATACCAGTTAGTGTGAGCTAGTTTACAGTTTTTTAGCCTTCGGCTCACACATTTTTGTCTTAGCTTGGGAAGGATGGCTCTGGTACAAACTCGGGAAGGATGGCTCTGGTACAAACTCGGGAAGGATGGCTCTGGTACAAACTCGGGAAGGATGGCTCTGGTACAAACTCGGGAAGGATGGCTCTGGTACAAACTCGGGAAGGATGGCTCTGGTACAAACTCGGGAAGGATGGCTCTGGTACAAACTCGGGAAGGATGGCTCTGGTACAAACTCGGGAAGGATGGCTCTGGTACAAAGCCAGTAGGTCACAAAGTAGAATTTTTGCTCACAAGACTCCACAGTTTAGAGGGAGCATTGGAGTATACCCCACTTATCTATAATCATAGAAACCAAGGTGGCATAGGTAGAATACCCAAAGTGTTTCCCAGCCTGAACCAGACCTGTTTTGTTGTATACCATCTAATCGACCTTGACTCTCCATAAGAAAAGTGGGTTATAAAGTAAACTAATAAATTCTATCCATACCCTGATCTGGATTAACTATTGTTAATTTTGCACAAGACAAACAGATTCTGGTTACCATCATCAGTTTGCATGATGCCTGGAGTGAATGGTGCTATCATGTAAAACCACAACTCTTGAAAAAACCCCAAAAGACGCTAAGGATCGCTAATGAGACATGAAGGATAGTTTAAGTGTTGCATGACCATCTATACTACCTTTCCAGAAGGAACAAGAATTTTTAAAAAGAAATTTACTTCCACCTCACCATTCTAAGTCCGTACACAGTTGATACATCTTCAGTCAGCTTTACTTTAAGTACAAAAATCCCATTGCTCTAATATTTTACTATGAAATATCAGGGTGAAACCCGGGAAAACTTACCTATGTGTGGCAGTGAGAAAATGATTCTGTGCATAAAACAGAGAAGACAGCTTCCGTTATCACACACTCAGGCTCAATTCAAATTGAAAACAGTGTCGTATTGTTGTCTTACAGTAAAATAGAAGCATGTTTCATGTCATCAAATGTGAAACTGAAGGACAGGAGCGGAAGAGACAATCTGTGTAAGATGCTTCCATGGGAAAGGGGAGGGTCAGTTTCTCCTTCCGGCATCAGTCCTAGTCTGACAGTCCACAGCTGAGGGCCAGGAGAGAGATTCCCCATGTGCACATTGTCTTTGGGCTCTTGGCCACTATTTTTCTTTTGTGTGCACATTCATTGCCAGATGTCTGAGTCATTTTAAAAGTTTAACTAATAAGACATTTCACGTGGAGTTTAAATTCTTCACTCGTCTTCCTTATTTTGTGAATAAAAATATGCAGTTGCCAAAATTTGCATTCTGGTTGCACACTTTGGTACTGAAACACAGATCTGGGCATGCTGCTTCATGGACATTCCCCATGTGAACAGATGACTGGCAGCATTGAATATCTCATATAAAGGGGAATAAGGGGAATAAAGGAAGAAAAACCCTACTTCAGGTAAGTTGGCAACATCTGTTATCCATTCAGTGCTAAGAATCAGCTTTTTACTGTGCATACAAGATTCTTGTACACTTTCTTGTTACTGACATCTTCCCTATTACAATGGTGGGACCATCAGATTATTTTCTCAGAACACTTTGAGATAGCCCTTGTTATGTGGTTTTGGCTCACTGATTCAGTGCTTCTGTACATGCTGAGTACTTCAGCCCCCATCCACCCATCCTTGTATTCAGCATCTGAGAACACAGTGATGGACTTAGTGGAAATGCCCTTGAGACTTATGCAGTTTGTTTAACCCCCCCCCCCCAACCATCTAAGGGCAAACTTGCTGTGTGGAAGATCAGCAATATAGATTTAAGTTGCATGAGACAAGGAGACTGGCTTAGCAGCAACATGAACTCATGACCTTCAGGAATGCTGTCCAGTCTTACCAGCAGCCCACTCAGCTGTAGAGATTTATCCACTGGGTAGGTAGAGGAAGCCAAGGACAACTGGGCACAGTTTGCATGTTATTACAATAGTATGACTCAGCACATCAACTCCAGTTCCAACAGGTATAAACCTTCAAAAGACCTAATGAAGTAAGGTAACCAATTCCTAACAAACTTAGGATGCAATCTTATGGAAGCATATATAAGAGTAAATTCAATTGAAGTCCATGGTGCTTACTTCCAAGCAAAATGCATAACATCAGACTGAACAGCACTCTACAATCCTCTGCAGTGAATGGAAATTTAAATTGATAAGGCAACTGGTTGTGAATGATGTACTAGAGCTTAACTAGTGTAAATGGACTAGTGCTCATGGAACTGAACTTTTCTTCATACCATTGCAATTTGTTCTGTTGCCTAAAATCCTGTCTCTAGGGAGTGGTGGGTCCCACGAACAGCATGGGGTGAACTGGGGTCTGTAACATAAGGGAGTACGTAACTGGTGAAAATCACACACTCTTTGCCAATTGATGCCAATATCTCCCACCGCCATCAACAGCTCAAGCTTGCATGTACCACAGCATGATGAATACTGTATGATTCAGGCCTAGTATTCATGAACAAAGGAAATAAAATACCTTGATAACTTCCACTTTTCCCAGCTTGGAAGCTAGAATAAAAATGGTCAACAGTTAGCATATTTTTATTCAGTTCATTTCCATTATAATACAGTCATTACCACTAATAATTTGGCATTTCAGTTAATGCTAGTTTAGCCTACATTCTCCACCAGGGCTTCTTTAGACTATGTAGCCTTTTCATTAATAACACTATTACATGAAAGTAAGAGGATGTATATTTAAACACACACACACAGAGGCTGTTTAAATGGGCCAGTACACATTCATAACTATAGGCAATATTTGCATACAATTGCCATCTGTATCCCAGACCTCATAAGTGGAGGCCTACAATGTTACTTAAGGAACATCCTGTAGAATGCACTCCCCAGCGAACAGCTAAGATAAAAAGCGATAAAAGGATGGGTTGAATGGCAATAAGAAAAAGATCAAGAACCCTGGCAACAGTTACTACAAAGAAGAGATAAAGAATCCCATACTCTGCAATGAAGAACCAGACACAAGTTTAAGTCTTAAGATATTTCTAGCAGGATAGAAATGCTCCCTTGACTTCACATACTTTTTCTATCCCTGAATAGTAATGTTGAATTTTCTTGTTAAGTACTTTCAGATCTCTCTCTCCAACACTGGACTCATCCATGTTACAAACTAATTAACTATGGAGTTGCTGCAAACCTGACAACATGTTCCATAAGCATGCATATACCAAACAACTGATAAGACTTACAATGAGTAGTTTCTTGAGCAACATTTGAGCAAGAGGAATTTTCTGGCTGTTTCAGGTAAGATACTGTTTCTTCATAACTATTCTCTTCCCCAGTTTCAGGACTAAGAAGAATGAGGTAAGCAGATATCATTGGTTAAAAATACCATAGAATAATGAAGCAAGAAACACTTTTCAAAAGAAAAATGGCCAGTACAGAACATGACGTGATGCATTCTTGGGTTGCATTCAGATATCAGGGGAGAGAGATGTTTGCCTGTGATGGGCACAGAACACAGCTTGTTGTGGTGACACCCTCATGCAGGTATCTGGGAAAATTGGAATTTGTCAGTTCCCCATGATCCAGTATCTTAAACTGGGATTAAAACAAGGTTTAGAATTCCTGGGACTGTGGTGGGATGAGTAGGGAAATATCATCCATACTTGGATCTCAAGGTCAATTTTCAAGGGCTAGCCAAGCCAGGACGTTTTCAGTCACAGTCAAGAAAGGAGTGATAGAGTCTGCATACATGGCAACCTGCATTCATGAGAAAAGCTCTGTTATGACCTCTGAATGCAGCCACCGTCTGTCAGTTTTGGCTCTGAATCACTATTAGGGATGGGCACAAACTGGGAAAATGCAGTTTGGTTCATGGGTTGCCTGGTTCACAAACTGTCACAAACTTTTAGCCGCCAATCAAAATGGTTCAGTTCATGAGGTTTGTGACCCAGGGGTCCCTGGGTCATGAACCTCACCAGACTTGCAGGGGATCTCTAGCTGACTCTCCTCTGCCTGCCCTCCAAGTTTGGTGAGGATTGGATTTACAGGGTCTGAATTACGCCCCCCCCAAAAAGGTGCCCCAGGAAAGTGCAGGTAGAAGAGAGTCAGCTGGTAGAGGGGCAGATAGAGCCAGAGTCAGCTAGAGATCCCCTGTCAGTTTGGTGTCTCTAGCTTGCACAGGAGCCATTCTATACATCAAAGTCACAGGGGACCTCCTCTGAATCCTCCTCAATACCCTCCAAGTTCTGCCCCCTCCCGTTTCTTTGAAGTTTTGTAAACATTTAGATTGAGCAGAGACAGTCTATCTAGAAATGTATCCATTCATGAACCACCACGAACAACTTGAAAGTTCAATCTGGTTGACCTGTCATGAACTTCACTTCGCAAACCACGAACCAGCCAAAATTAATCACAAACTTTAGTTCATGAGCTGGTTCATGCCCATCTCTAATCACTCTCTTGGAAATTTTGCTCTTGGCTTCTATCTTTAGATCTTCCTACCAATGCACCTTAAACTACAAGGAAAACTCAAGGATTTCTGAGAGCACCATAGTATAATATAACATATGAGAAGGACTTTCTGCTCATATAGTCCTCAGAGAGACAAAACTGCTTCACATACATTACATCTGGAATCCTTATTACAACACAACACTGTATCCTTAAATTATCACCCAAGTATTGCAGACTGGAAAGTAAGGCTGGAGGGTTACATCTTCTTAAGTCCTTGTATTGAATTGATGGCCATGAGGAGATTTAAACCATAATTCTTTGTTTATACCTCAAGTTGCTTCCACCAGTGCAGGAAAACAGTGGTGAGCATGGTGGAGGCATGCAGTGTCATAGAAGTGCCAATAATCATGCAACCCCCACCACATCCCACCGCCATAGCCTGGCAATCTGTTTCCCAGATGAACTGCTTAGAATACAACTGCTGGGGGAGAAGCCCATTAAACAGATTCAAGGGGGGAGAATGCAGAAGTTCTCTTCATTTTGAAGGGAGAGCTACACTCCCTCCACAGACTGGCTGTGGAAAGTGCATCTCCATGGACTCTGTAGCCTGGTATACGTGACAGCCCCACGAGTTCGTTGAACATGTGGGGCGCGAGAGTTGGGAGCACATGTACTGGTTCTTCCACCTGCCTACACACTAGTTATTTGTAGGGGCAACCACACAGAGGAAGTGGCCATGTAAACTTTCCCTTCCTGAATGCACAGAAGTGACTGCACAGAGGCAGGGCTTGTGTATTTGCTCCTGCTCTCCCTCTCTACACATTCAGTGAATGCATAGGATTGTTATGTGCACTGCACTGCAGCTATCCCACAGTTTCCCCTTTGAACAGGAGCAAAAAAACCTCTGGCTCAAAGAGGGGGGCTATGGGAGCCATACTGCAAAGGAGCACTGCATCATGTGGAAGCTCCCCCCAGAAGCCAGAGTATCCAACTGGCCATGAGGGGCAAAATCTCTATGCAGAAGTAGTCTTGGGCTCTTAGCCATGATGCAGTACTACTTCTCTAGTACTAAGACAACCTTATGGTGCTCCACTTTGCATCTTCTTGCAACCAGTTTGGTTGTCAAAAGAATTTGTATACTACCTAGTACGATATAATTTTAAAAAATGAATATTCTTTCAGAAAACATGCAGAGAAATCCTTTTTATTGTGATCCATTAACACAGTATTAATAAAAGCCAAGGAAATTTAATTTAGCAGCAACAACAGGGGGGGTTGGGGGGGAGTATCCCTGAAAGGGACAAAGACATTCTACCCTCTGTTACTTCACTAAGCCAGAAATGCATCTGGCTGACTGGTCACTCCACAAATCATTTCAACATCAGGATTTGACAGAAGCCAAAACAAACTTGTCATCTATAGATCCCCAAGCATGTGGCTCAACCAGTTTATCAGAGGACCTGCATACCCACACTAGTACTAGTGAGCTACCAGGGAAATCCAGAGAGAGCAGGAGACTAGAGTATTTAGCCAAGTCTCAAGGATAACTGCCTGTCTTCTAATACTTGCAAAGTTGGTTTTTTGTATGTGTTTTTTTAAGTGGTGCTGCTGTTTTCATGCCTGGTGCATACATTAACCCTTAATTAAGTCAGAAAAAAGTAATTACATGCTTCTGGGAAAACTGACCAGCAGCCAAACACTAAAATGACTCCTGAGTATAATCAGGTTCTGGATTTTCCTTTTTCCTTCAAATGCAATTCAGTTTGATCCTTAATTCTGCAAAGTAAGTTGATCCCTCTTGCCTCAGCAAAACTACCAGAGATTTTTTTTACAGTTTGTCCTAGCTCACTCATCAGCTTGCACATCTTCCCAAATTTATATGAATAGTCTTAATTTACAAGGACACATTTATCAGCTTTACCACATTACCAGATATCCAATTAAGCACTCTCACACAGAGCCAAAACACAAGCCATTCTCAAAAGGCTGTCTAAACAGAGACCACCAGACAACAGCTTATGTAGCTTAAACCTGTGCTTGCTGCATAAACATTAGCAAACAGGAACTCCAAAACTCATCTGCTGTCAGGCAGCGATAACAATAAAAGCCAGCTCTCAGCACCTGCGGATTAAACTAGCCCAGAGTGTTTACAGAAACAGTGCATAACTTCAGAATGTCAAACCACTGAGAATGAAAGGATGGGAAAAATATTGTGTGGGAGCTGAGCAAGCTTCTTTGGAGAAAAGAAAGAGCAGCACACTAACACATACACACACACACACACACACACACCCTCATGCTATATTAACTGCAGGCTAAACAAAAGAGTGCCAGTGAGATACAAAAGGAAGTGAAGCAGAATTGGATCTGTAGTTTTGTAGTATCAAAGGGGGTAAAAAGTTTCATGAGAAAGGTTGCTTTTGACAGATGTCTGCATCTTTTAGTATCACTTATGAAAACAACCTGTCCCCAAAGTTTCAAGTACAGCAAGCAATTAATTTTTGAAGAAGTAGATAGCGGTCAGATATTCAAGCTTCCTAGGAGTTTGTATCTTTTACCTACAAGTTCTGTTTCCTAATCACACATCATCATGGAAGAGTTTGTGTGGTTAAGAGATGGTGGTGTTACTTACTAGTAAGGCCAATACATTCCTAATTTGCTCAAAAACACCATTTCCTGCATCAAGTGACTGCTGGAAACAGGACTCTGGGCTGAAGCCACCAATTTTTGGCTTACCAGTTCCCCCAACAGAGAACACAGATAGGGGAAGTGGTCCCTGTGACATTCAGACATGAACTGTTTATTCTTCTCAATCCCCACACATGGGGTTAAGCTTGCCAGATGTGAAGATTTTTTTTTGGGGGGGTGGAACCTGAGGAAGGTGGGGTTTGGGGAGGGGAGGGACATCAATAGGATACAATGATCCCCCATCCGAAGATGCCATTTTCTTCAGGTGAACTGAT
>NW_015172012.1:95602-101815 GCF_001447785.1 Gekko japonicus
GATGGGGGTTTTACTTACTAGAAGGGTGTAGACTTTCCAATTTCCCGGGGGGGGGGGCTGGGGCTGGGCCAGAGGCATTGCTGTGCTAGGAGCAAGGGTGGCTCCCAGGGGAGGCTGAGCACTTTCCTGAAAATTTCGGCGGGGGCTGAAGCCCCGCCGCCCCCACGAAGATTACGCCTATGCGTAGTAAGGCCAATATATTCCTAATTTGCTCAAAAGCACCACTTCCTGTATCAAGTGACTGCTGGAAACAGGTCTCTGGACTGAAACCACCAATTTTTGGCTTACCAGTTCCCCCAACAGAGAACACAGATAGGGGAAGTGGTCCCTGTGACATTCAGACATGAACTGTTTATTCTTCTCAATCCCCACACATGGGGTTAAGCTTGCCAGCTGTGAAGATTTTTTTTGGGGGGGTGGAGACTGAGGAAGGTGGGGTTTGGGTAGGGGAGGGACATCAATGGGATACAATGATCCCCCATCCAAAGATGCCATTTTCTTCAGGTGAACTGATTTCTGGTGCCTGGAGATCATTTGTAATCCCAGGAGGTCACCACCTGAAAGTAGGCAACCCTACATGGGGTACCAGCTTTGATTGGGACTATGGTGTGCATGGAGAAGGGGCTTCGCCTCCCCCAATTTATCCTCAAAGTGAAATGATCTGTGCGGGGGGGGGAGGATACTCTAATGGATGGCTGAATCCAAAGACACTCTTCCTGACATAACAGTGCTTCTTTGGTGGAGGAGGAGGGGCTATATCATCCAGCTGCAGAGTCTTACTTTACTTCCTGATGCATTTATGAGGCACTCAGCTGGAGTGGGAAGAGTGAAATAGACCTTACTGTGAGCTTCATTGTGTTCTTCATATTTTGGATCCAATCTTGTAGAAACATTAAAGCAACGGAAGCACCTAGTCTGGACAGGGAATCTATAGAAAAAAAGACCACTTGGTCTGGCGCGTTATATGGGGAAATGAGCTACTTATGGGTTTAAGACCATAATGTTCTAGGGCAATAACTTCAGCTGATAAATACAAAAAAGGGACACACAGAGACAACTACAGCTTTTGGAAGGGAAACAATAAAAAGCTTGCTTGTGTGTGTGTATGTGCACATGCATGTGTAAAGTGTCATCATGTTGCACCAGACTCATGGTGAACCCATAGGGTTTTTAAGGCAAATGAGATGCGGAGGTGGTTTTCCATTGCCTTCCTCTGCAAACTCTTCCTTGGTTGTCTCCCATCCAAGTACCGAGACTTTTTAGCATCCAAGATTGGGCTGTACTATACCATTCCACATCCCCCCAACCCCAAGAGCTTGCTTAACTGAAATAAAATAATGAGGGACTCTTAAAAGGCACTTTGGCTTGTTTGTTTCCAAAGATGGGGAGAATGAATTACTGACACAAAGCTTGTTTTAAGTTGACCTGTGTTCTGTGAAAATGTACATTTAAATGGTAATTAAAAAACACAACAAAGCACAAAAAATGGATAGTGAGCTTCTTAGAGTAACCATTCAGTGCTAGCCCTCTCTTTCAGCCTTCAGGTTTTAGACATCATTGGCTTTGCAAGAGTGTGTTTCAAGAGCTCTGGTTTCCAGGCAACAAACACACACAAAGATACATACTTACTTTTCAGGAGTAAGATACTCATCATCTACAGCATCTGAAAACACAATGTTTTATTTATTAATTAGAAGATTTATATTCTGTCATTCTATTTAAAAATAAATGTTGTAATATACACTGGAAAAGTAGAATTTGGCAGTGAAGTGCTTATTTGTTCATCCTGGACAGAATTCCAAAAGACAAATATTGCAAACCATATTAACAAGTGGTTAACAAGAGTGCAAAGACTCAAACAGAAAGAAAAATACTATTATTCTCTGTATACTCCCCCCCCCGACTCTGGAGGCCAGGTCTACCACCCACAGAAAATAACATCCCTTTAGAGTTTAAAGGCCTTGCCCTGTAGAGGCAGCAGGAGTGGAGCGGGTAGGAGAGAAAGCCTGCCCCAGAACCCAGCTGGTCTGTGGGACATTGCGTAGAGCAGGGATGGCCAAACTTGCTTAACGTAAGAGCCACGTAAGAATAAACATCAGATGTTTGAGAGCCACAAGACATGAAAAAATATTACCTGTTTTTATTGAAAAATATGCAAATTTGCATTTTATTAACATTAAACGAGACTGCTAAAAATAAAAAGGGGTAAAAATAGATACTGATTATCTAAAATTTATTTGTCCAGTGATATTTATTTGTTTGCTGATGATATTTATTTTTCTAAGAGAGAGAGAGGTGGCAAGAAAGAGAGAGACAGAAACAGAAAGCAAATAGATGGGGCAGGGAGGGAGAGGTGGAAAGAAAGCAACGCAAGCCCCCAAGACAGGTGGCTTGGCTTGGAGAAGGGATTTAAAGAGACAGATGCCTTCTCCAAGCCAGCTGGCGGCGGGGCGGGGGGGGGGGGGGGGGGGTTGAGAACACATTTAAAGTTGCTTTCTTTCTCTGCTTCCCCCCCCCACCTCAAGCCTACCCAGGAAGAGGAAGACCGATTGGGAAGGCATGCCTCCCCTTCGCTTCCCCAGCCACCCTTTCTGGGAGCCACACAATATGTGTGAAAGAGCCGCATGTGGCTCCCGAGCTGCAGTTTGGCCACCCCTGGTGTAGAGGATGCTGTCATATGATGGGATTGACATGGGGACTGATTTGGGGAACAAAGGGGTAGGAGGAAGGCAATCTCAGGTTCAGTAATCATGGGTCCTGCCCAATTACAGCCAAGCCAGAATGGTGACTGCTGGCCTTTGTGAACAAAATGTACGTGCAGTATAATGTTCTACTGCCCCCAGAAGCACGGACACTTCCATGTCCATTTCTTAATTTTCTACACACCTAGAGACTGTTAGATATAGGACTATCCATAGTCCTACATGACTGTTAGATATAGTCTAACATAAAGACAGTCTGTATGCTTCTACCAGTGGTATAGCAGCTCCAAGGAGCCATTTGTGGTTAGAATAGGAGGAAGGGATTAACTTCATCTCTCCCAAGATATGGACTGCCCCCCACTTGCTAGTTAATTTAAAAAAAAACCTTGGAACTCCATTCACAGATCTCTCAGAGGTTCATATAGTTACACAGGATTGCCCAAAACCATGTGGTAGCTAGAGATCTCCTGGGATTACAACTGATCTCCAGGCTATAGAGATCAGCTCGCCTGGAGAAAATGGCTGCTTTGGAAGGTGGGCTCTATGGCATTATACCCCATTGAAGTCCCTCCCCAAACTCCACCCCCCAAATTTCCAGGGATTTCCCAACCCAGAGCTGGCAATCCTACAGTTACAGGAACTCAATGACACTTAACTGGATTTTGAACAAGTGTTTTCAAGGAAAAGTACAAAAATAATTTGGTAGGTGAAGTGAGACATTTTGATATCTGGTTCAGTGAATTCAAATGAAGTAGCTGAAAGAGACAGTTATTTTAGATTGCTGTTGCTGCATTATTTCTACAGAGTGTACTTTTAACTTTAAGTAGCTTGACTTTTTCACCAAAGGATTTTTGATGAAATACCATGAATGCTTCAAACTGAAAATCTCTTTAGAAAATTAAAAATGTGCCGAGGACAGTTGTCTATCTGTTACAATATGTGTTCCAGTAATGGCTGAGCAATCAGTCCATTTAATTAGTATTTCATCATTTTTAGCCCTGTTAATATATTGGCTTTCAAAGGACATCTTTTAAATAGGTCTTCCCTTTCAGCATTGCAGATTACCCAGCATACCTTAAAAAAAAACCACTACGTGATGTCTATAGTAATGAAATATTACTATAGCAAATACAACTGGAAGGATGGCTGGATAAAAGTGAAGAAAATATATTAGAATTACATATAAACAAGATACAGTTCTGGTTTAAGTCAGTGGCAGTTTTGCAAGCATATCATTGTAGTATTTTGTGATGGTTCTATTAACTACACTATTATAGCTATTAGCTATGGTCTTCAATACAGTTTTATTCATTCCATAATTCTAATCTATTAATTTTTGAGGAAGTATTTTAGGGATTTATTCACCAATTAAAATGGCTACATGTGCTTTCAAATCAGAATTTATGCTTGAAGTCTCTTCTCAATTTATGGCATATGTGGAGTTCTAGTTCACATGGATCTATTCCAAAATATAATCTAGACCATTTGGAATTCATACCTAACCTGAAATTGATATGGATCAATCCTAGGATTGCCAGACTCCCTGAATGTACTGCACATATATAAACATATGCATGTGGTAAGCATTCCACTGGCTGAATGCAGCTGTTAAAAATTGTATACACTATGTGCATAGAGAGGACCAGGACCACATCTGCTTGTCTATGTCCAATAGCTGCGTACCGACTAGAAACCAGATGTCTACAAATACAGTATTAGGATTCCCAAGCACTAGAAGATCCCATAGGGGTATACTCAGACATTTTGTAGGATTCACTGTAGATATTTGATCAAAGCCAGTGAGCATGATCCCACACTCCTCTCTATACAATCAGTGTACATGCTTTTGAAGGAATGCACAGGGCTACAGACAGGGGGCTAGTGTACTGGCCAAAGACTATGATTATAGTAGGGTCTCAGTCAGAACTCCAGTCTTGCTGCATAACAATAATGAAATCAGTTTACACCAGAGATAAGAGGCCTTCAGGAACAAAAGGGATGCATTTCAGTTCATATTTCTGGGTAAACAGTCATCTGACTTATTTCCAAACTGTGAACCAAATAGGGCTAAGCTAAACCATATATATATTTAAAAAGTACAAATATTTATTAAGGTGTACACATGTTAAAACTTTCCTGATTTAAAATTGCTTTGTCTAAGATCAGACTGTGAAAGCTTGTCCACTATACATACAAATGATGGGTAAAAACTTTCCTACTAAAGACCAAACGCTTTTCGGCCCCTAAGGGCCTTCCTCAGTGGTCACTATTATCTATATATTCTAGACACACATTCAAAGACCTGTTACAGAATTCTAGTACACATATAATTACACCAGATGTTGTTTCCTTGTCTACTTATAATTGGACTCCTGGTATTAGTGATGGGCCATAGGTATAGCCATATCACCTCCACAACTTATTCTGGTAACAGCGATTTTGTAGGTCTGAATGTGCGTCCCTCCATTTCACTTTGATGGAGGGACGCACATTCAGACCTACAAAATCACTGATTTGATGAGATTGGCCTTGCCTGGGGTATTCTGGCTATTCTTGATAGGCATTCCTAAAAAGTCAAGATTGTTACCAATCATCCAGCACAAGACAACATTCCTCCCCACCAAAGACAAACAAATTACCTTACCCAGCAGCTTTTGATGGAAGGCACTGAGATCCACCTTAGGAGGCCTTGGTGGTTTCTTTGGAGGAGGACCAAGTGACACAATGGAAGGAAGCAGTTTGTTTCTTGGAGCCTTGACCTCTCTGAGACAATGCGGTTTTTCTGTGCCAGAGTGAAGAGAAAATCTTAATGCTTTGCAAAAATAAATGAAGTAACTTTCATAGTGATACACTGTAAGTGAAGTAGTTCAAACTGAGGACTGGAAGGTAGCTAATGTCATTCCCATCTTTAAAAAGGGTTACAGAGGAGATCCGGGAAATTACAGGTCAGTCAGTCTGACGTCGATACCGGGTAAATTGGTGGAAACTGTTATTAAGGAAAGAATTAATAAGCACACTGATGAACAAAAACTATTGAGGCAGACTCAGCATGGGTTTTGTAAGGGAAGATCTTGTCTCACTAACCTGTTAGTGTTCTTTGAGGGAGTGAACAAAGATGTGGACAAGGGGGACCCAATAAATGTTGTTTACCTTGACTTCCAGAAAGCTTTTGATAAAGTTCTTCATCAAAGGCTCCTAAGTAACCTCAAAAATCACAGGATAAAAGGACAAGTCCTTTTGTGAATCAAAAACTTGCTAATTAATACGTAACAGAGAGTGAGTATAAATGGGCAATTTTCTCAGTGGAGGGTGGTAAGCAGTGGGGTACCACAGGGATCAGTACTTGGTCCGATGCTTTTTAACTTGTTCATTAATGATTTGGAGTTGGGAGTAAGCAGTGAAGTAGCTAAATTTGCGGATGATACAAAGTTGTTCAGGGTGGTGAAAACCAGGGAGGATTGTGAGGCACTCCAAAGGGATCTTTTGCGGATGGGCGAGTGGGTGTCAACAT
>NW_015172012.1:102136-102326 GCF_001447785.1 Gekko japonicus
ACTGTGTACAGTTCTGGTCACCACACCTCAAAAAGGATATTATAGCATTGGAAAAAGTGCAGAAAAGGGCAACTAGAATGATAAAAGGGTTGGAACACTTTGCCTATGAAGAAAGGTTAAAGCGCTTGGGGCTCTTTAGATTGGAGAAATGATGGCTGAGGGGTGACATGATCAGTGTTCCCTCTAAGCT
>NW_015172012.1:104740-139695 GCF_001447785.1 Gekko japonicus
CTTTCAATCCCCCCCCCCCCCGCTTCTTCCCCCCCCGCCGATCTCCTTCCCTCCCCCTCCGGCAGCTCTGGTGACCAATCTCCTCCTCTCCCCCCGCCTCGGCTCTGGCGGTGAGGCCTGAGTGGCTTCCAGCCGGCGGCCCACCACAGAGTTCCTAGAGTGTTCCCTGTGCATGCGCAGGAAACACTCTTTAACATTTGGGGGGGGGTTCTTTCAACTTTTTAGATTTTTGTGCACACCTGGGGACTGCCCCAAGTGTGCAGGAAAATCTCCCTGCCCCCCAGGTGCCCCCGATGTGCGGATTTAGATATCTGCACGCAGGGAGCGCCTTCGCTATTATAGAATAAGGATATGGAGCAGAGGTCCATCTGTGGCTATTAGCCACAAGGTATAGATAGGGACTCCGAGGCAAGTGATGCTCTGTACTCTTGGTGCTTGAGGGGGGTCAACAGTGGGAGAGCTTCTAGTGACCTGGCCCCACTGGTGGACCTCCTGATGGCACCTGGTATTTTTGGCCACTGTGTGGCAGAGTGTTGGACTAGATGGGCCATTGGCCTGATCCAACATTGGCTTCTCTTATGTTCTTAAACCAAGACCACCCTTTTCTGGAAGAATGATGGAGTGACATGCCCATTTGTAAATGGCTACAGGAAAACAGTTTGAGTTGTGGAACAGGGTTTGTAAGAATGCTCTGGCAAACAGACAATATTGAAAGGTGTTCCTACAATAAGACAAGCACAAGGTTCACTTGCAAACAGTGGAAAATGAAGAGAGAATTCACTGGACCAATCAAAACAGGGATCCTATGTCACATTTTCCCCCAGGTCCTTGGAGTCAGATGTGTTTGTCAAGAGCACTCTGCTGCCAATTCAGTTCCAAGCACATGACCTGATTCAGACTGAGAACACCGCATGAAAGGAGATGGAATGCATGTTTTCCTCCCACACCATTCTCCCAACCTAAAATGCTCCCCCCAAATTCTATTTACCCCATTCGGGGCTCCATGTGTGCTGATGGCCTGTATGTAAGTATCCCTAGTAGAGCAACTAGTACCCCTTGGGCTGTTTCAGATGAGGGAATTGGCATGAGCTCTCCCTCCCAGGGGCCATGGTCCCAGTGCAAATCAGGCCCTGCACACCTGGGAATTAATTTTCCCACATGGCATGTGTCACATTTGTGACTGCACAGATGTGGGACAAACATGAAGTATAGTTGGGGCCCTAGTCTCCACGTGGAACTTGCACCTTTTTTGAAATGGGTCCCACCTGCCCAAGAGTGTCTTAGTGACAACTTGGGAGAATTGCCTCCCAGGGGACAAAAATTATGCAGGCTGTATCATTCACTTCTCTGTAGATTGTGATGAAAGCAATTGGCTTTCCAGGACATGGAATTTCTCTCTATGGGCTAACTGAATCCACATGCCAAAGCTATTAAAAAATGAAGGTATGCATTGCCAAATAATTTTTTCCACTGACAAGTACAAAACAGTGCAAGTTTACTTAGAAGTAAGTCTACTTTTATTCAATGGGGCTTACTCCCAGGTAAATGTAGTTAGGATTGCAGCTGTTATTTGTCTTCATTTATACCCTGCCTTTCCCCCACACAGGTACCCAAAGTGTTAGCAATCAGACCCCTCCTCCTGCTGAGGGTCAGTTTAGAGCTAAAAGAGCCAGAAACGCCCCTCTTAATATCACCACAATACCCTCAGAACACTGCTTGGACCAAAATGGATGCCAGCCAAGCATCAGCCTGGGAAATTAGTTTCAAGGCATGAGTCACAGTGGCTGGCTACTACCCTCCTTGCCCTGAAGAGATGCAGGACTTTAGGACAATGGGTCACCCAGGACCTATTGATTCACTCAGCATAATCACATCAACACCCAAGCCTGACTTCCCCTTCACCCATTACTCTTGATTAAGCTGCAATTTATCAATGCTTAAATCTAGTCACTTTCCCAGTTACCCTTCCTGTCTGGTGCTTATAGGGCCATCAAACCTTTTCCACCTTTTTGTCTACCTCTGGTAGACCCATCAGTCCTTTGGCAGTGAGTCAACCTGCCTCAGGATGCATTCTACCCTATAAATATGTCACCCAGCTGACCCAGCTGTGTGTGTGCATTCTTAGATCCTCCACACACACCCACTTGTGTGTGGGGCTTCTTTCTCTCGCTTCCCAAAACACTAGCTGTTTCCTTCTTCAACTTGCTGCTTCCACAGACCTCATCAGGATCGGTAAATACCACCCTTCCGTTAAACAGCTTTCCCCTTTGCTTTTCTTAGTTAGCTCTTGTATGCGTTTATTGTGTGGGCATACCCTTTCTTATTTTTGTTTAATAAAAGCCTTACTAGTTGAATATCTGCCCGGTTATTTCTGAGAGTTCCCATAGGGACAAATCCCTGTATATGTAGGTGGAGATACCATTTACCCACCTCTCACTCTGTCTCCAAGCTAATTTCCCCAAACTAAGTGGAGACTGCCTATTTTGGGTAACAAAAGATGCTTACATCTTTCTCCTTTCCTGTGAGGTAACTTAAGCTGAGAGCATGTATGGCCCATGTCACCCCAGAAAGCTTCCATGGCAGAGTGGGGATTCAAACCTGGGTCTCTCAAAGCCTAGTCCAATATTCAAGCCATTACACTATATAGCAGAATTTATTAATGAATAAAGAACATATTTTGATTAGTAGCTTTGTGGTACATTTACTTCAGGGTTTTAGCCTAACAATAGCAATAAGAAATGCACCCAGGTTACCCATTATTTATATATTACCTACACAGACATATACACCTACACACATTCACATGCAATTACAGAACTGAATACAGAATGAAATAGGACACCGGGGGGGGGGAGCAGGTGCAAGGTGAAAATATTTATTAAAGCTTTATAGATCCCTACGTGTTTTGCTGTTAAGCTGCTTCAGGGGCTCTTCTATAGGGTTTTTCAAATTCTACCTTGAGCAATGAGGTGGGTGAGAAAGAAATGTTGGTACTCTATAATTAGATATGCACCTCCTTTTTCCTCACCCCCCCCCCGCCTACTGGTATGGCCATTTGTTTATCCTAAAATAGGACCCAACAGATTGTAACACGGATATGTTACAATCTGTTGTGCCCTATTTGAATTCTCTCAGAAGTATGCATCAATATATCAAATTTTCCACATGGCCAAATCTGTAGATACTTAAATCCAGTGAATGGAGCCATGAACAGACAAGATAGGTCTTTCTACAATATTTGTAGAAGAATCTGAATTTTTTCTACTCTAAAAATCTATGGTCAATCAGTCAAACCTTTATTGGCATAGATTGAAAAAGAAAACAACAACAACACAGGAACCACAGATTTTAAATATACAAAGACAGTCATCCCACCAGAGCTTTAGCCTTATATTCTCAAACCCTCATAGCAATAGAAAGAAACCTTGCCACTGCAAAGGTGATGTGAGGGTGGTGATCTGATAGAAGGAAGGATACTAGTCTCTCTTCTGAACAACTGTGCGTATTGATCAAAAGGGGGATGATTAGGACATTACATATTTTATCATAGTATTCACAACTAAGCAAGATGTGGGTAATCGATTCTGTTTTCCTGCTACTACATAGACAAGTCCTTTCAGGGTAGGGGACATTTGCAAATCTGCCATAAAGGACCACAGATGGTAAAGTGTTGAAATATACAAGCATAAAAGCTTGTCTTAATGTTGGAGCTGTAAGCTGTAAAAAATAGTCAGCTATAAGCCTGTTCCTCCGTTTTATATTAAACTTCAGAAGAGAGGAAGTAATAACGGAACAGAGAGTTTGTTTTTCAATGTTGAAGATCCTCTGCCTCAGCATTCTAAATATTTGAGACTCACCTGACATGAGCAGGGAGTCAAAGGAGATACCAATAGACCGTATTTTCCTCAGTATTGAGGTTGACCAATTAGAGGTAAATGAGTCTGACAACAGCAGACGGACATAACTCTCAGATTCTGTTCTAAAGTAAAGGCGTAACCAGAATTTTAAGGCTGATGGCCAAGCTCTGGTCACTTGGAGGTGCTGTCCTGTCTCCAGGGACATGGCTGCATAATTTACACAGTTAGGCACCCCAAGGATACGCTGCAGAAACATTGCCTGGATCTGCTCAACCTGTTAATTAAAGGAGGCAATCCAGACAGGGATCCCCTTGAAGTATTTGGGATACGACTTTGGCATTGAAGACTCGCATGGCCGCAGGGATGAACTGATTGCCCTTCACATTGAAAAACTTAGCAATCGTGGACAGGCTACACTTGGCCAGATTTATTACTTGTTTTCTCTGGCCTGTCCAACCATTATTATACTGAAAGAGGATGCCCAGATATTTGAAATGTTTGATTTGTTCGATGCCATTAATGTTTATATGCCAACTGAAACATTTCCAAGATTTTGAGAACACCAGGATTTTCAATTTTTAAAAAATTAACAGATCCAAGATCTTGAGAACACCAGGATTTTCAATTTTAAAAAAATTAACAGATAAAGATGAGAAAGCAGATAGAATATGCTTAAGGCCCTTCTAGGTATGAGACAGTGTTACAGCATCATCCACATACAATAACAGAGTGATGGACTGAGGACCCAGTTTAGGACAATGACTATCGACCACACGTAAAAAAGAGTCTAAATCATTCAAAAAAAGATTAAATAAATAGGGTGCCAAAATGCAGCCTTGTTTGACTCCTTGATTTGTTGAAATCTTAGGTGTTAATATACCAGAATTCCCATGTCTTACTTGGAATATAGTTTCTGGATAAGAAAAAGTAGTCTTTCATCTATTCCCATCATATTCAGTTTCAGGAAGTCCCTAGGTATTGAATCAAAAGCCCCTTTTAGATCAAGGAAAGCAGAAAATATTTTTTCCCACCTGTACCAGCGTATTTCTCCACCAAATGGGCAAGGGTTATACAGTGATCTAATGTGGATTTGCCTGCACAAAACCCAATCTGTTCCGCTCCCAAGAAATTTTGATCTCAGATGCAGGAGGTGAGTTTATCTATTAAATGCCTTGCATAAAGCTTGCCTACTATTGAAAGGTATTTCTACCCGCTTGCGGGGTAGGGCGGGGTAGAAATACCTGAATAAATAAATATAAATATAAATATAAATAAGATGGTTGGGCGGTAATTTTCTTAGTAGTTGAGATCACCTTTTTTGAAAATTGGGACAACAATTGCATTTGTCCACAAAGAGGGCATAATCCCTGTTTTATCCATTAAAGAGGGCAGCCAGTGAGGGAGCCCACCAGTCCGGGTGCGCTTTAAACAACTCATGGGGAAGTCCATCCAGACCTGGGGCCTTTCCAGCTTTTAATTTATTAATTAAACATTTTATTTCGGTTGGACTAACTGGAGGCCATTCGGGCAAATCAGAAGAAGAGGAAACCTCTTGTTCCTCATATGAGTGGAAAAATCAAAAAAGGTATTCAGAAAGTAGTCTGTCCAGGTCTGGGTAGGTATGGGGCAGACATGGCCCCTGAATTCCCCAGCAACTAAAGCTCATAATTGTTTGCTATTCTTAGATAGAGATCATGTAGCAGCCTCTTCTTATGAGCAATGACAGCCTGAGGTTAACTCTTTAGTTTGAAATACCTGGTGGGTATATTAGCTTCTTTGTTATTTTGATAGGCATGATAAGAGGCATGGAGCCAAGACTTTAAGCTCTGGCATTCTTCATCAAACCACCCATCAGTTTTACCTCTGGGAGAGCTATAGGCAACTTTGATATGCTGCTGAAAGAGGCAATTAATGGTGTCTACAAGGCTATCATAAGCATAAAAAACAGCAGAAGGGTTATTAGTGTTAATTAATAATTGCAATAGCTCGTAAATCCTATCTGAATATAATAACTGGCTAATGCCCTTCTTTATTTGCGGGGACCATCTGACCCTCCAATAAGCGGGTGGACTTCCACATGGAGTGGTAGGCATGGGTGGTAAGAACATCTGATCCTCACCATACAAGACAGTGGTCAGAGGAAAAGTGACCACTGACATCACTTGCACCCACACACAAAAATCTAAAATCCAGCTTTTCTGGTTTGGGGAAATAATGACAGTCTATTACACTACAGCCATGACTAGAACCAAAGGTATATATCCAAAATCTATGGAGAATATGTAAGCTTCCCACCTGTTACTGAATTCTATTCTCTTTTAGAAGGTTCGTGTTGTATTCCTAGTACCTATCTGCAGGGCAACCAAGAGTGACTACAGGTCTGTAGACAAATATCTCCTTCAGGCTTTCCCCCATACCAGTCAGACCCAACTTAATCATATGAAAACAAATCACATAACATTCCATGCTCCAAAAGGAGATGAGTGCCCTTGAGCTTTGCTTCAAATAGGCTGTACTACTGGGGGAGGGAATTATGGCAACAAATTATGGCCATTATCTATTTGAGATATAAAGATCACATGCAATTAACATTAAAGTAAGGAACTTAACATTTGAGCATTGAATGATCTTACTTGGCATGTCAGAGTCATAATCATTTTGGGTGGAAGCAGTAACATTAATGGTTTCATGTGCTCTTTTCTCCAAGCTTGTATGACTTCTTGGGGGAACAGGTGGTGAGACAGTAGAAAATGGAACAGGCCCACTATGCAGATGGGGAGGATTCGTTGATGCAGCAAATACCAGTCCTTGCTTATTTCCAGTGATTTTTACTGTATCTTCTTCAATGACAGTTACATTATCACTTTTCAGTTGTGCAATGGATGCTGTTTTATTTGCATGTTGCAATTGTAGTGTAGAGCACTTTTGGTCATTACAAGCTAAAGCATTCTCCCAGATATGCAGAGTGTGGCGGAAAGAACTATTTGCCACTGGATCTTCTCCAGAAGGAAGAGAAGATGCTGGCTGCTGTTTTGGTGAGTCCATCACAGGTGCAGTCTCTGTACTAAGGGTCTCCAGCAAATCTTTGCCTTTTTTATCTTCATTCTTACGAACTTCCAACAATTCATGAAGCCTGATCCTTGGCAATGCTATAGGCTTTATTTGTGCTATTTCAGACTTCTGTGATGTGGACTCAGTCTTTTGCTCAGGATCTGGAACACGCACTCGGCACAAGGGCTTGGGTTTGGTTGGACATGCACTGTTGGGACTTTGCCCTGGTATTATTCCTGCAGGAGATTTCTTTGTAGGTTGCAGCAAAGCACTAGAAAAACTGGAATCATTTTGAAACTTTGCTCGAAGTGCCTGGAAGTCTCCAGTTCCTTCCTAAAATATCCAACAACAGGGAAAGCAATAATTAATTGCAATGTTAATGTTGAAAGCTAATTATCAGACAATCAAGAGAACAACCCATGGGGGCATAATTTTTGCAGAGTTTAAGAAAATACATAATGAGAACTAAAGAATTAATGTAAATATCAGGGGAAAGTAGTCTGGAAAGACCCATGTATAAACCACATGCCAGTGCTACAAAAAGGACTCTGTGTGAACCCCCTCCCAAGGGTAGCAATGTTAAACACTATATTTTACGTAGAATGCCTTAGTTCAGGCACACTGAGGAATCCGCAAACAACATTTCATTCTACATGGTTGTTTTGTATACAACATGAAGAACAATTCTGACACTGCAGTCAAGGAAACTAGCTAGAGGGGCAACTGTCATCGTGAACATGTTGAAATATATACAGGCAGTTGAGCGACAACTCTCCAATCACATTTTATACACCACTATCCTCAGATATACCAGAAAGCATTAAACAGAAATATACACATATACAGAACAAATCTATGTGAAATACCCCAGGACCCTCAGCTAGGTGCTTTCTATCTCTTACCTAAAATGTACAAGCCTGGCAACTAGGGATGCCCCATGGTCTCAGGTGTTGGCACAATCCCTGTAAGGGTAACTGATTATAAACTCAGGGTCTATGCCATCAGCACTACTGGTTACTTGTGTGATACCATGGACTCTGAGGGACACTAAGGGAACACGAAATACCATTTTAGCCATTACAGCTGTTGAATCTCTATACCAACATCCCCCATTAAGTGTCAGCTATGCTGCCATGGGGGTTGGGGAGGTCAGTTGTATTCTAATTGCCATTGCATTCCTCCTGTGCTTCTTTGCTGCTGTAACGCTTATCTCTAAGTTCTGCAGGTGGTGGGATGTTGATGTCTAGTTCTAAGGGAACCGTGGGAGCGAGCTTGGTTCCCAGCTTCAGCGCTAAACGGCCGGAGCGCCTTCTCCCGCGCTCGGGAGTGTGGCTAATTGGCCAGGGCAGTGGGGGGGGTGCATACGAATACTCTATATCCTATTATGTCCCATGGGCAGCCACCATTCTTAACAGTGCCTACGTTAATGCATCTATAGCTCTTCAATAAAGTATTACCTTTCCTGATAAGCATGTACTATGTTGTTGGCTGTGGGTTCTGACATTAAGATGGGCTACAAGCTATCTAGAACATTATCCCTAACAATACCATAGCAGACTTTGCCACCAAGTTCTGTCTTTTGTATTCACCCACAGCTATTTCAGATTTTGCAACAGTTTGTACCTTCAGATTAATGGCTCAGCCATGGGTACCTGCATGGCACCACAATATGCAAACATTCCTATGAATGCTTCCTCTGCTTCTTCCTGTTCTGTACTTATCAATGGCTCTGATTGTTTGGATGTATGGGAAGGAGGCTCTATTCTACCAGGACTTCAGCAACTTTCAGCCCACCATCAATCTGAACATGGACCAGTCTATGAAATAGGTGCTTTTTCGGCACATACACACACAAAAAAACCTTTTCACATGTTCCCTAGCCTCAAGTGCTCAGGGCCATCCACTGCTATTACATATATGATAACAAACACACTGAATTAGGTCTAAAAGCAAATGGGAAGCCTATGCAGTCATTTAAACAGCTTTTATACAGTTTTCCCAGAAGCCCAGTGTCAAGTGCCTTATACTAATGTAACTTGGACTACAGAACAGAGTACAGAAATGTGAGGATTGTATGTGGCACAGTGACCAAAGTGGATTTAAAGCACTGCATAATACAAAGGGGGACCCTGCTGTAATAGTAGTCCCGGGGATAAAGCTTCTCCTTTAGGAAAAGGGAAACCCTGCCCAGACCCAGGTTACATCTCAATTACTGGTTGACCACCTCAGTCTTATCTGTTGCAGCCTTGAGTTTGCATACATAAGGCGAGTTCAAAATGTTTTAAATAAAATAAATCTGTATTGAGCTGCAGTTTATGGCCCTTTTATATGCTTGCATTGCATGAAAGACACCAGCCATGATCTGTGCAAAGAATGCAGTTAATCAAAATAGTATTTGAGATTAGAAAGTTAGGTGAATAGATATTCCTGGACAGGACTTCCATTATGCTCAAAAAACACAGATGACTTTAATGAGAAGGCAAATGAGAAGGAAGCATTGTCCTGAGATGTGACTGAATTCTGTGTAATTGCGTCCAACTTATTAAACAGCACACAGTTTCTCCTGAATAACCCCTTTTAGTCAACTTCATTATTTTCACATTACACAGTGTGATGTAAAGCACCTAGGAGATATTTCAATTGCTCCAATTGTACTGGAGCAGCCAGCTGTACGATACAACGCGCTAAGCCAGAGTCTAGTCTAAACTGGAGTGTATATGCAATTAACATTTCCATAAAAGAAAGATAAAACAAACCCTATGATCTTCATCCAAAACACCATACAGAGTTATGGCTACAACCAGTGGAAGCCAAGACAAAATAAAATGCCATTGTTTCAGCAGCGTGGGTACCTTTTCCGTACACATGCTTTAAAATCTGCTCAAACGCAGAGCACTGTTTATAGCTCTTTATTGCAACCCAGGTGTTTCTTTTATTACTAAGTTTCTCATTGGGGCTATGCACAAAGATGAAATGATGAAAGAAGAAACCTTTTCCAGGTTGCCATCCCCTAACTAGCGAGATGACACTTTGTACTAAAGCCTTGTGATTTTGCGCATTCAAGCACAACTAAAATTGCAGAGTTACTTCCTGGAGAGTCCTCCCCGATTTCTAAAGTGCACTGCAGGCAGTAGTACTTCCTCTTGCAGAGTATCTATGAACACGCTGGGATACTAAGCCCTTGATACTGCAGGCAGGGAATGTTGCCTGTTTCCATGGGAACATTTCCATGATGGCTGAAACCTGGCCACTGGTAGCATTTAAGCTCTGCTTCTAGTGTGTTCATGATTTGTGGTCTTATCTTGGCAAACTTGCTCATTCTTTTACACTTAATAATATTCAGTTGACCTTATTGGTCTCTTCTCGGCCTTTCAATCTAACTTTCAATAATTTTTAAGAGACTGCAGTCTTGAAGGAATACGGCACAGAAGGTAGAATACTTACTTACTTTCTACTTTTCTACTTGATACTCCACCTTTTCCCCCAATTAGGACCCAAAGTGGTTCTCTTCACCTCCATTTTACCCTCACTACCACCACGTAGGGTAGGTTAGCCTGAGAGTATATGACTGGCTCTAAGGTTATGCAGCAACCTTCCATGGCAGAGCAGGGATTTGAACTCACATATCTCATATCCTATTCTGACACAGTAGCCACTACAACCCACTGGCTCTCTAGGGCCTGGGCCACCTCTAACATTCAATATGGTAGAGCTTTCAAACATTCATGTGTATGCCTAACCCATCTAAGTGCTGACAGTGGTTACAAGACAGTGCTTGTTTTGTTCCATGCTGTTCAAACAGAGGTTGCTATTGAAGGAAAGAAGTGGATCATTCCAAAAGATTCATTCAGGAATTACCAGAAGCATTAACTAATATTAGCTCATTCTTCTTGTTCGTTTGTACTCCAGGAGCAGAAACAACAAAAATGATACCAGACATATTCAAAAAGTTAGGGGATAATTTGTTGTCAAAAAAACAGCTAAAGACCCTAAACAGTAAATGCAATAACTACAGAATGGACAAGTAAGTTACACTGAAATATTCATAGCCAACCACAGGGGTGTCAAACATATGCCCCGCGGCTGGAAACGGCCCTGGAGGGCTCATATCCAGCCCGGGAGCAACTGCCTCTCTAGTCTACTGCTTCCCTCCATGAGGCTGCTGCATGGCTTGCTTTTGCCCATCTCCCTCAGTTGCATGGGGAGAGAGACAAAGCCAAGCCTCCTTCCCTCCATTGACTGAGGTCTCCTCCCCCCTCTTCCTCTTCCTGTATTCTTTGCTACAACTAACTGAGATTGGAAGGAAGGAGAGGGGAGAGAGAGGCTCTGAAGTAAGGCTGCCAAGTGGGGGCGGGTAACCCCCCGCTTTGGAGGCCCTATTTCTGACGCTGCGGAATCGGGCCCCGGGGGGAATCCCACCCCTGCATGCGCATCACCAGGAAGTGATGTTGGCCTGCTGGGGGCGGGGCCATGGCCATACAAGGGAAAACTCTATGTTTTTCCCTTGTATGGCTGTGGCCCTGCCCCCAGCGTGCCTGGCGTCCTCCCGTCACTTCCGGGTGATGTGCGTGTGGCGCGTGTGTGCTTTGCACGTGTGCACACACACCAGACACCGGCCAGGAGCCCCCGCTCCCGGTGAAGATACACTTGGCAACCCTACTCTGAAGGCACTGGGACATTCCTCATGGCTGCCTTAAGACTCCTGACTCCTTAGCTTCCTTGGGAGCAAGGCAAGAGGGCTTAAGGTCATGTGTTCAGATTTGCATTGAGAAGAATCTTTCCATCTGAAGCTGTATGTAAATCCCCCGGAAGCAGGTGGGATTGCCTTGCTTGGGCCCCAGACTCCCTTCTAGGCCCTGGATGCTTCTGTAGCATGCCTGTTTGGAAAGCTGGGGAACATTGACACCTCCACAGGCTCAGTTCACCTCCGTCCCCTTGATGAAGACTAGCAAGGTTCTCCCATTTAGCAATGCAGCATGAAAGGGTCTGGAGTTGGCCCCACTCACGGGAGGGGGCTGCGGTGCCTGGGCGGGTTTGATTCTCACAGCTTGCCTCCCTCTCTGCCTCACTGTTTACTAAGTCAGCATCAAGATCAGGTTTCTCTTCTCACCTTCACCTCCTTCTCCTTCATGGGGCAGGAAGAGAGCCTGACCTCTTGTAGTCTACAGCTAGCATTGGAGGATCTTGGGAAGGGAAGGGAAGGGAAGGGAAGGGAAGGTGAGCTCAACTCTGGAGAAAGTTGCTTGCTCTTCTTTGCAAAGGGCATTTTAACTTGTTTGCATGGTTGGAATTTTCCCCCCTCCTCCTGCCACCACTCTTTGGTAGGGCTTGATTAGGCTTGTCACCCTGTTTGTATTTGTGGCTCAGTGGCAGAAAATCTGCTTGGCATGCAGAAGGTCCCAGGTTCAGGCCCTGGCATCTCCAGTTAAAAGGATCAGGTAGCAAGTGATGAGAAAGACCTTGGCCTGAGACACTGGAGAGCTGCTGCCAGTCTGACTTTGATGGACCAGGGGTCTGATTCAGTATAAGGCAGTTTCATGTGAGGGAGGGGGGATTCTTCTGCCAAGCACAATTTACATTGAGATTGCCTGTTCACATGCAGGTTAAAAAAACACACATGCAGGTTAAAAGAAATGAAGGGAAAGGGATGCCTTGGGGAAAGGAGAATTAAAAGACAATTATTTTGGCTTATTCTGACAAGTTTTTTTAGATTATATTTCTCTGTGTCTATCTGGGATTTTATTTTCTTTCAAAGAGACCCTGATTAGGAATTACAACACTTGGATTTGATTCCATTGTTTAATGACTGGAGGTAGATGGCAAAGTTTTAATTAAAAAAAAATAGGGTTCTATTTCTTCCAGTTCAACACATCTCCCTCTCTCCCCTCCCACCTTGCTGGCTGCCTTTCTTCACATTAACTCCACCTCTCTGCTTTTTTTATTAGTGGAAAAGAGGAAGAAGAACTAACAAAATTTGTGGTGGGGCATGAGCTTTCGTGAGTCACTGCTCACACCTTCAGATACAGCTAGAATGTGAGCCCATCTGTCCTATATATGGGAGAGTGAAGTGCTTTCAGATTTGCATCTGCTTCAACCAGAGGCATCTGAAATTACCTTTATAAAGCTTATATCTCCAGTACCTGACATTATGTTTTATGGCACACATGACCCGGACCAACAAAGTGAGATTTCTGTCAGATGTGGCTCTCGTAACAAATGAGTTCGACATCTCTGGCCAATCAGTTGGAAACAATGAGATGTAGTGGAATACCTATATTGAAATCACATTTTAAAATTAGAGAAACAAAGTCTGGGCTCCTGACCCTCATCCAATTCATATACAAACAGATCTGTTATGTACTGATCCTGTTTCCTTGCAACATGGTTCTGGCAGAAACAGCTTGGGGAGGAAACACAATAGACCATCAGGATCCTGGTAGTCACCAATTAGGATGCAATGTTGTGTAAATAGCCTATTGTCAGGAGTGGGTGTGTGATGGGTGTGCCAATTTACGGGTTTATAAGCAGGGCTCCGGCCTTGCTAGGTTGTCTTATGTTCTGCTGAAATCACTTAATAAACTATGAGTTGATCACTACACGGGTCTAGAACCCAGTATATTTCAAGATCACTCTCCCAGCCATCCATTATTTAGACATGAAGAGGAACTGAGCAAAGAGATAAAGAAATCACAGATTCCTAACACAATAAACAGCTAGCTAGGAGCATAAATCTGATCCCTTTGTCATAGAGGTTTTCTAAATTATATTTTTGGCCACCAGAATCCCATGGGATGCACTTCACATGAAGCTGCCTTACAGTTCCTGTTACAAGCATTCAGCTTTGTAAACCTTAAGAGGAACAGGGCAGGTTTATCAAGTGTTTAATCAAGGCATCGCTCTGACCCCAGAAAGCACAACAGGCTGGACTCTTGCCATGTGCGTCAGGCAGCCTGAACAGCATTTGATTGACGCTGCTGCAGCCCAAAGAGTATCTGCGTCTGCAGTTTTACCTAGCAGATCCACCCATAGCTCCTCAAAATGCTAGGAGGCTACTGAGGCCGTTTCTCTGTCAAAATAAAGGAAGTTATAAAGCGTCCAGTTGTAAAGAGCAAGCAAAGTCACATACAGTTCTTCAAGGTTAAAATAAAAGGAATTAAAAGATTCACAACCATTATGTTCGTAAAGTGAAAAAGAATATACACCCCACTCTCATTCTGAAAAAGAGGCACTTGCTACACCTCAAACGGCTTCATTTAATCAGGAACTCTTCCCATCCTCTTAGCGATTCACAGAAAGTTAAGAGTCGCTCTTCGGGAAGCCGAAGAGGGACGATTTAAACAGCAGGGGATTTCCTTAAAAAATAGTACCAATCTTACAAAGACAAACAGAACAGTCTTTCAATAATTACCATGCCCGTGCTTTCTCTGGCTCACTGTCATGCCCCCTTCTGAAATGCCTCAGCTTTGCAGCCCGTTTTGGATTCTGCCCGTTCTTAAAGCCGAGTTTGTAAAAACTCACACCTACTTCCTCCCTTTCCCGGCAGCTCGGAACAATCCTGTAGTCTGAGCCAAGGCGGAGCGTAAGCAGAGAAATCCCTACCTGAGGTCAAGAACCCAGCTCCTCCCTAACCCAACCCTCAGGGTGTGAGAAGGAAGACGACTTTCACCTGTAAACGGATCCTCCCCCCACCCCTCGTTGCACAAGATCCAGCCATTCCCACAGAGGCAATGTCAGCTTTGGTAGACTGGGGAAGGAGGTACTGTGTAGGTACGGAGGACTTTCGCGCATGGGGTTTGAGGGATCAATAGACAAGTCTGTGCAGTGCAAGCTGAACATTACAGAACAGACTGAAAACAGTCTGACTTGAGCGCGATGCAGTGCAAGCTGAACATTACAGAACAGCCATGTAAACTGTGTACTGAAAACAGTCTGACTTGAGTGCCAACATAGTCCAGATCCTGCAAATTTAGCTTCAGTTATATGCGTTTTGCAAAAGGTGTAAAACTTCAGGCTGTTCACCAAGTGCTTAAATTCTCTCCCAAATTGGGGGGAGGGAAGGCTGGAAAGTGCCTGACTTTGGCTGACTTTTATTCCAATACTTCGCTAAGTGGACACTCTGTCCATTTGATATACTGATCAGCTCTTGACTGGCTTTTAAAAGACGGGACCAAACCTTTTCTAGGTGTTACCAAACTTTCTGCAGCCATTAGAGTTGCCAACAAACCGGGAGAAAAACATCCTGTCCATTTAATAGAGACTTAATGTGTGGGAATGGGCAGCTGAAGCTTAGTAGCTTAGAGGTAAATTGCATCCTATTAAGTCTCTGTTAAAGGGACAGGACATTTTTTCCTGGTAGTTGGTTGTCCGAACAGCCTCAGGAGCAAGAATATTTCCCCCTTTAAATGAAAGCAACAAATTCACTGGTTTCTGACTTCTGTGTAGATTTATAGAATCATAGAATCACAGAGTTGGAAGGGGCCATACAGACCATCTAGTCCAACCCCCTGCTAAGTGCAGGATCAACCTAGAGCTTCCCTGATGAGTGTTTGTCCAGCTGCTGCTTAAAGACTGCCCAGTGAGGGGGAGCGCACCACCTCCCTAGGCAGCTGATTCCACTGTTGCACAACTCATACTGTAAAAAAGTTTTTCCTAATATCCAGCCGGTTCCTTCCTGCCCTTAATTTAAACCCATTATTTTGAGTCCTATTCTCTGCTGCCAACAGGAACAGCTCCCTGTCCTTCTCTGACAGCCCTTCAAATTCTTAAAGAGAGCAATCATGTCCCCCCTCAACCTCCTCTTCTCCAGACTGAACATTCCCAAGTCCCTCAGCCTTTCTTCATAGGGCTTGGTTTCCAGACCTCCAATCATCCTCGCTCTTCTCTGCATCCACTCCATTCTATCCAGGTCGTTTTTGAAGTATGGCTGCCAGAACTGCACACAATAATCCAGGTGCGGCCTGACCAATGCAGTGTACAGTGGAACTATCACATCTTGCGATTTGGATGTTATGCGTCTGTTTTGTTGCACTAGTATTAAATGTCATCCTGCGAAATTAAACATTTTTTCATACATTTTTATAAAACTTAACCTGATTACTAGGAACATGGTGTGTGTGGCGGGGGGGGGGGCAATTTAAGATAGCCAGTTTGGTGTAGTGGTTAAGTGTGCGGACTCTAATCTGGGAGAACCGGGTTTGATTCCCCACTCCTCCACTCACAGCTGCTGAATGACCTTGGGCAAGCCATAGTTCTGTCAGAGGTGTTCTTGAAAAAGAGCAGTTTCTGTCAGAGCTCTCTCAGCCCCACCTACCTCACAGGGTGTCTGTTCTGGGGAGGGGAAGGGAAAGGAGTTTGTAAGCCGCTCTGAGACTCCACGTGAAGGGCAGGGTATAAATCCAATCTCTTCTTCGTCGTCTTCTTCATCTTCTTCTTCACAGAAAATATATTTGTATTTTTGTAGGCATGTTCTAGTTAGGATTTTTTTTCTTATTTTTTTGTGTTCCCATGAAACAGTCCTGTGATAAAAGATGTAACATGGGGAAAAACCTAAGGTTAATGAATCAAAGTTCCAGTATATTATGCTAAACTGAATCTGAATTCTTAGCATGCTGACTAGATCCTTCATGCTTGAGTATTTTTATTATGGTGGAAGTCCTATGAATAGAACCGGTAGGACAGGAAGTACTTGTTAGGTCTAATTTATAAATATAAAATGACTAAAAAGCTTATGTATAAAAATATGTATTAAAAAAACAGAGCCAAAACCCAAATGCCAAAATTTTACTTTATTTTTATTTTATTTGTTTATTTTATTTATACCCTTCCTTACTTGCTGAGACTCAAGCAGATTACAAAATATAAACAATGCAGTTGAATTAAGATTACAGAACTGGAAAACAATGAAGCTAGAAAAGTGTCTAAGGCATGGCATTCCACAAAGTGGATTACACTTTGCTGTGTTAGTCTGTAGTAGCTGTGTTAGTCTGTAGTAGAACAGCTGGATTCGAGACCAGTAGCACCTTAGAGAGTAACAAGATTTTATGGGCACTGTCACTTTGGAAAATGGATGTGTGGTCACCAGGGCCAGCTCACCCGCTAGGCGTACTAGGCATTCGCCTAGAGTGCCGGGCCCTGGATGGGGCGACAGGCCCTGGATGGGGCGTTGATCTTCCCCCCTGCCAAAAAGCCTGCACGCCATTGCTGCTCCGAGACTCAAGCAGATTCACGCAAGAGACCCCCGCGCATTCCTCTGCCGACTACGTGGCACCCGTGGGCCATGCAGCTGTAGTGATAGAAGCCCCAATCTGCCTGGATGGCTCCCCGAGACTGGAGAAGACCTGCTGCCCCCAAAGTGCTCCCCCAGCTCCGATCGAGGCAGGCTTTGGGGCGGGAAGCTGGGTGGCAGCTCCCGGAAACAAGGGAGGGCCAGGCTGGCTGGAGAGGCCCCTCGGAGGAGCCCCCCCCGCCCTGAAGAGTGGCAGCGGCCAGGAAGGATGCAACTGAGACAGGCCTCCGAGGATGCCGCCCATTTTCCCTTCCTCGGCCAGCGGATTGCCAGGTCAAAAGCAAGCGCGCTTCCTCCACTCCCGGCGATGCAGCAGGCCGGCTCCCAGCCGCCGCCACTGCCGCCCAGCCCAAACTGCTCTCACCCCCTACAGTCACACACACACACGTACGCAGACTCTTAGCGCCCCCTCCACCTCCTTCAGGCCCAGCCACCCCCTCTCAGCCTCCCCCCCCTCGGAGCAGCTGTGTCTCCAGACCAAAGTGCCGGGCCAGGTGTTGGGAAGCCCAGAGAAGCGGGCCCGCCAGCTAGAAGCTTTTGCAATGTCAGTGCTCCCTTGTCAGACGTCAAAGCTCATCCCCCCTGCCCTCTACCTGGCCAAGCCACCTGCCGCCTTCCTCCCACCGCTGCCGTCACCGCCATGCCCTCCCCGCCCCTTGAGCCGCTTGGCTCTGGCTCTTTTGCTGGGGCGGGGAGGTGAGCCTGGCAGCCTGACTCACCTGAAAGGGCTCTTTGCCCCCTTTGTCTGGGGAGCGCCTCCTCCCGCTTCAGCAAGCAGCGGAGAGAAGGTCTCTCTGGGGCGCGCTCCAGAAAGTTGGCAACCCGGTAATTGGGCACGCGGGGGGGAGGGGCGCCAGAAGGTAGCCCCACCTAGGGCACAAAAAAACCTCAGGCCGGCCCTGGTGGTCACAGTGTCCTGCTTGTAAGCATCCATGGATGTACTTTTGTTGGAGATCCTGATAAAACAATTGCATTAAATCCTTCTGCTTCCGTGATTTTCCAATTGCAACACTGCTGATATTAATCAGTGGATGACACTCCAGGGGGCTTTACAAGTTCCAAGCAAAAGGAGGTGTAATATAGGGCACTGTGAGCTGCGGTGGCTCAAGTGGTTAAGACGCTGAACTGCAGGCTGTGGAAGGTCAGTAGTTCAGCAGTTTGAGACCCGAGTGCGCCGCATGATGGAGTGGGCGCCCGTCTCTAGTTCCAGCTCCTGCCAACCTAGCAGTTCGAAAGCAAGAAATTGCAAGTAGATAAATAGGTACCACTTCAGTGGGAAGGTAACAGCGTTCCATGCGCCTTGGTGTTTAGTCATGCCGGCCACATGACCACGGAAACATCTTCGGACAGTGCTCTTCAGCTTTGAAACGGAGATGAGCACCGCAACCCTAGAGTCGAATTCGACTGGCTTTTGAGCAAGAGAACCTTTACCTTTTACCATATTCTGCAATGCTCATTCTACCTAGAAAAATTGAGTTGCTCATAGAAATAAAGGTCACAAAGTATATATAGTGGGATTCCAGTGGCAATCTGGGTGGAGTAGATATCTGAATATACATTATCACATATAGAAAATGTGATGAAACCTAGGTAGTCCAAACTGTTCTAGAATGGTCCCAGGCCTTTCAAATGGAGAGGAATTAGTACCTACTTTTATCCTATCGGTATGCTATCTTTTCTGAGCTAGCATGGTGTAATGGTTAAGAACGGCAGACTCTAATCTAGAGAACCGGGTTTGATTCCCTACTCCTCCACATGACACCTTCTGGGTGACCTTGGGCCAGTCACAGTTTCTCTCAGAACTCTCTCAGCCCCACCTACCTCACAAGGTGCCTGTAGTGGGGAGAGGAAGGGAATGTGATTGTATGCCACTTTGAGACTCCTTAAGATAGAGAGAAGTGGGGTATAAAAAACAACTTCATCATCTTCTGGTTAATGACATTGTATGCCAGAGCTCTAAAATGTATCCCTCCTGCACAAAGTATTAGGACTAATTGGCAAATCCCATGGGTAATGTCTGTCACAAACCTGCCCTGGGACCGTGTGTTCTCACATGCATGTTGTGTGATTGCCTGTATGTAAAAGTGTGTTTGTCTTCATGCCACCACCCCAGATTATAAAACTCAGCCTATCACATAAACAGTGCCTTGGGCTGCCTCTGAGGAAATACAAAGGGCAGAGCTTCCAATTGCTTACCCCGGTGGTGCATGCATACATGTTCTTAGCATGGAGAAGCAGTCTAGGCGTGTGGATAGGATTTGAATCACAGTCTGCTTTCCTTTTTATGTTTGTGTGTGTGTGCTCATGTGTGCCTGAAAGTCATGGCAACCTCTGGTGACTGACCCCTACTGAGGGCATGGGGAATATTCAGAGAGGTGGCTGAGTAAAGCCTGCCCCTGCCTCCCAGTTCCGGGATTCCAAGGAGGTCTCCCGTCCAAGTGCTTGCCAGAGTCGACCCTGCTTAGCTTCTGAGATCGGGCTGTCTAGGCTATCCAGGTCAGGGCCACAGTCTGCTTTCTTAAACAGAAAAGACACTTTATTACTACAGATTTAAGGTAGAGCACATACATGGAAAATAGCTGTTATGCCTAGTGAGTACAGATCTAAGGGAAAGAAATATTAAAAAAAATAGCTTTGGCTAAGTTACAATACCAGACCATTACCTTTGAGGTAGCAAACACATTCCCAAACTCCATACTGCCCTCTTTGCAGAGGAGCTTGGGTCCCAGCATACAGTCCCAGCGTCCAGGCAAAAGATTTGAATCCAAGAACAAAGGAAGATTCCCCCTTTTAAAACCTTTCTGCCTGTTTTCCCCAATCCAGAGGTAGGACTTCTGTCCTCATGGGAGATACCTAAACTCTTTCTCAGTCAGGTTACCTGGCACATACTACACGTTCCACACCACAGATCAGGTTTTATAACAGTCATTGATCTCCCCCCTGTGGCACTTAGCCCAAATGGGCTATCTTGGAGCTGAACCCTGTCTCCTGTGATCTCTGAGCCTCTGGCATATTTTATTGTATTCCTTCACATGCAAATAAATCATTGCCATGGTCTAAGGGATTCTTTAACTCACTCCAAATCATCCCTATCTCTGAGTTCCCAACAATGTACACATTAAATTTGACCTCCAATTAATGCTGAGGTGATTGTTTGATTCCTTAGTTATGAGATCCTCCTGTTTCGGAACACTAACAAGTCAGAGAAATTATATTCCCATTCAAAGGAGATCTTATTTTCCTTCAACCAGACATAGAAATGAAGTATTAACTGATGACTTAATCTGCAATATATGAACAGCAGAACAAAACCTTAAAGACCAACAGAAGTTGCCAGGGACTACCATGAAAAATGCTGTTGCTCCTTAAATTGCTACTGGGCTCAGATTTTGACAGCACTTCGCACACGCACGCATGCACACACACACCAGATTAACCCACCTGAAATTTGTGAATAGCAGGTATCCTGAGAAAGCATCTAACTTGCATGGCATCTAACTTCGTAGAGATCTGATGGAAAAACGTTAAAATATGTAATTTTTAAGTGTGCGTGATTATTGTTATTGTACCTTTTTTTTTTAACAGATAAGTGAGTTGGTGTATGGAGGGCAAAATACCATCCAATTGGCAGTAGTCTGAGTTGCCCTGATTCTCAAGCCAAGATGAGAATGGGATCTTGACAGGGCTAATGTATATACTATGATTTCACATGGAGACAGCTTAAAATTAGTCTGTATGTCAGCAATTACTGCATGACAGGGTCACTGCTGTGTATCAACTTTCTTCATAATGCCTCAGACACTGGAGGGGGGGTGCATCTGTGGTGGTGTAACAGAAGTTCCTCACTGTCAGCCATGGCACTCAAATGTCAAGCCACACGTTGACAATTACCACATGGAGCAATTTAAAGCAGTCTCTGTGTGGCCATAACGTGTAAAGTAGCCTCAGGACACAACATTCCATCCTTTCCCTGACCCATCATGCAAGAATGTCTTTTTAAATGTCATCTCTTTCCTCTTTACCAGCTTTAAGCCTGAGGAGGGACAGCTATCATCTTTCATCATATAAGCAGTACTTTCTGTTATAAATCTCACCGTACAACTAGCTCTCCTAAAGCATAAATACAAAGTAAGATATGGAAACAAACATTTCCCCAGAGCAAAAAACCCTTTGCTTTTATTGCAAGGTAGCAGAGATAAGTATTTTTTTCTGAACAGTATTTCAAAGTGTCGTGCTGTGGAAAATGTGTCAAGTTTGAATATGGGAGACCCAAATTCGAGTTCCCAACAGCCATGAAACTCAAGAGATGCCTGTGAGCACTTTCTTGGTCTTCCTAATGTTGCTGACAGTTATTATTGAGGAAGCTGATAACTTTGAGCCAAAATTGAGTGCCAGACAATCTTACCTTGACTGAACTCCCTCACTCACATGCGAGGTAAGCTCCTGATAGGAGGCCCTTGATGGTTTTGACCATGCTGAATGGCTTTGAATCAGCTCAATAGCTGCTTGCGCTACAGGGTGATGGCTAGGAGGTGCCTTGGTAAAAGGTAATAAATTTGCATTGCAGCATACAGCTGCTTTTCTGTTTGCAAATTCCACAAACTAAAAATTCTTGTTCATGGGAAAAGAGGTACATATTCCCTGAGGTCATGGTCAACTCACTGAAGTGACCTTGTTGAGCAACAAAACAAAACAATTCACCATTCACACGCATCAGACAAATCTAAGTATTTGTACAGTGTGATAACAGGGGGTGCTGACAGCCTTTCCCCATTCTCTCAGAATGTTATCCTTCTCTTTTGACTACAAATAAACCAGAGTACTGAGTGAATGTTCCTGTGTCATCAACTTCAATGGATTAAAAAAATAATGTTCATGTTTTACAAACTTCAGCGCATGTCACGCTGCCCTGAACAGCAACATCATCTTGTATGTGTTGGATTTCTGCATACAAGTAATTCCTCACCATACTCTCAAGCAGGGGTCATTTCCTGCAGGAGCGCACAGGAGCGGAGCTCCGGCAGTAAAGAGCCCAGGGGGCGGGCACATGCAACAAGCCCCACCCCCTGCTCCCAGCTGCCCTCAATCAGAGCAAGAAGCAGCCAGATAAGTTGCAGTGCTCCCCCCGGTTTCCCAGTCCAAAACAGTCCAGTGGCACCTTTGAGACCAAGTTTTATTCAGGTACAAGCTCTCTCTCCTCTGCCGAGACAGATCTGCACATCCCCCTCCCCCCCAATAGCTGGCAATCCAAAACAGTCCAGTGGAGCCTGAGCGGTGGGTGTTGCCTTCTGACACACTTCCGGTGATGTCAAGGGGTGTGGCATATGCAAGTAAGTTATGCTAATGAGTTATGCTAATGAGCTCCTGCACCTCTTTTTCTACGAAATGACCCCTGCTCTCAAGTGTCTGTCTTTCAGAGAGTAGTGTATTTTCAGAGAGACAGAGAGAGAACAAAACACAAACTGTGACACTCCGTGAAATTAACCATGGAATGGGCATGGAGTGGAGGAAGACGTGTATGTGGAAAACTCCATTGCACCAAGCATAACACTGATCATTTGCTGGTTCCACTGTTTGCAAGAGTGAAAGCCTCTTTGATCCTGGCTGCCAGTTGGACTTCTACAGACACTTCAGTATACATAGAAACATTCTGTATATAGCAGCTTCATAACTCAGTTCTATTGAAATGAATACTTCATGTGAACAAAGGTCTATATACACATGAAGTGTTTGTGACCCTCTTCAAAGTGCATGCAGTAAATCTTGTGCACAGGGCAGCCTAGTATGAACAGTGGAGCTCCTATATATGCAAACAGCCTCTGGATTTGTCTGGTTAAATGTTTGTCCCATATACACTTTAGTGGGAGGTCATAATGTATGAAGCGAACATCATCTCTTAATTACCATATGTATACTATACCTACAGAGAGTTGTAACTGGTCCAGAGAGACAGCATGCGTTAGATCGCACTAACAAAGACTCGGAGAATGATTTCAGCTCAGTGATTCAGCTTTAATGAAGTAGCGAACAAACACTCAAACGCATTCAAAACCAGAACAGTTTAACATAGGGAGCTAGGCTCCTTTTAAACATTCCCGGGCTAATATAGCCACACCTATTTACAATAACCAACCAATAAGGTTGCTTAGATAAGGACCAATAGGAGTTCTTCCCGCTCAGGGACTGCGTGTTATTCTGATTGGTTGCTGGTAGAGGGCGACCAATCGTACGTTAGTTCGGAGGAGCCTTCGTCGGCTCGAAGCTTAACATTGAGTGTCAATGGGGCGATTCAAGTGAGGATTCCAATACATCACAGCATGTGTAGTGGTTAGATTCTTGGACTAGGATCTGGAAGATTCTGGTTCAAATTCCTACTCAGCTATGAAGCCAAGGATGACCTTGTGCCAGTCACTCACAGCACAACCTAACTCACAGGTTGTTGTGAGGATAAAACGGGGAAGGGAGAATGATGTATGTCACTCTGAGCTCCTTAGAGAAACAGAGGAATAAAAGTGTCGTAGATAGATAGATCTTTATGCTGATATATGATTTTCAGGGCTGCATATCTTTTTATCTTGAAAGAGAAGAAAAGCAGCACCAAGAATTGCACGATTCTTAAATGAACAAAGTAATGCAAAACAACATGTTGAATAACTTCACTAAAGATTCTTTGGAGAATGCTGGTAAATGTTTGTCCTCCCCCCCCCCCTTGTGGGTGCTTATAGTGCCTCCAGAGTTTTACAGCTAGACTCCAATGGGCCATTGGAAGAACTTTAACTGCTGCTGTTTTACTGTTTTTTTTCTCTTCATTTTGTTCTGGTTTTAAAAAATATTTTAGTTTAATTGTGTTTACTTTACTGATGTTGCTTATTGTCTTTTTAAGCTTTTCCTAAAGCTTTATAAGTAAAAGAGCAAGTTATAAACCTTATAGATAATAAATAAATGGCCAGAGAATCATCGACTCACAAAAATGGGGTAAGTATGGGGGGGGGTGTTTGAAGGCAAATTTACTGCTTGACAAGGTTAGACAAATACCTTCCTCAGAGGCAAGGATAAATTTACACAAGATGATTCTGCCTTGTTGTGCAGGTGCAAATCCTTTGAAACAGGAAAACTTGTTATTGATAAGATGCCTTGGTGCTAACAAATTCTCCTCCAGGCACCAGTTTGAGTCCCATCATGCCTTTGGAGTACCCAGCAGAGATGCTGTCGATGCAGGCTTCCCAAGTACTTACCGTGATTCAGCGGGGGACACAGACGTCCTCACAGGATCATTCCTGTGGGGACAACAGACGGCTGCACCATGCCGTCTCCAGGAAGTGACGCCGGGCGACACTCTGGCAATGGGGCTGGAAACTTGATGGTACCATCGAGTTTTCAGTCCCATTGCCAGAGCGTCGCCCGGCGTCACTTCCTAGCGACGGCATGGTATGTTACAGGGAGGAATGGTCTGGCCGGGGAGCATGTTTCCCCCGCCGGATCACGGTAAGTACTTGGGAACCCTATGTCAATGTTATAGTGAACATATGTAGCAGGCAAAACACATCATATGCAAAAGCCATGATCACTCATGAACAAAGCCTCAGGTGTCCTTGCCTTATCACTGCCCAAGTCAAATGGCTGTTAAACAGCTTTGCAGCTGCACAGTACGGTGATGATGGAATTTCATTTCCTTCTTCCTTTTGGCTGCTTTTCAGTCTACATAACAGTTGAAATCAGTTATCCACTGGGGTCTTGGGCAGTTGGATTAGGTATTTAAGCGATGTTGGAGTGAGATTCCAAATCTCAATAAAGTTGTGCAAAAAATGTGCATACAAGAAATATCCATGATAATATGGACTTAAATGAGCACCAGGCCCCTAAGACTTAAAAATAATAAGTGTTCATAATCACTGGCTGGCTGACTGATTTACTCAATCTTTATTTACATCACTGGCTGCCAAGCCATGTGCAGGAGGGGGCTGCGTAAGAATGTGCATGCATAAAACATTGCTAGTTGCACTGTATTATACTGTATTGCTTAAATACATTAAAGGTAACCTAACAAAGAGGCTTGGGTTGCTTACCAAGAGCTCACTGAAAAACTGGCTCCTGCTTGAAACTGGTTAGCAGAAAGTGAACAGAACCCATGGATGTTCAAACATCCATAGTACCCTGTAGCCCTGTTCATAGGTAACAGTGATTGCATGAAATCTGTGAATGGTGTATGCTTGACTTTTCTTTATACACATTGTTACATTCAATGCATGTACATCTGAGTATGTGATTTAAAATCCAGGTACTGGTCCCTGGTTTCATCTGTAGATGGAAGGCATGATGATTCTTTCTTATACCTGCATGGAGGCTGTGCATATGTGCATTTACTGTAACATGCGAACAGGATTTGTGTGAATGGGCAATATGGAAGACAGCCTTTAGTATGTTTAGGATTATGACTTGAACTTTTCACACATGAGGTTTGAATCACATTGTCACCAATCTCTTGCGTTTTATGTTAATGTTTAAGGATTGCTCGTGCAGAAAACAAAGTAGATGAAAAGGTATATGTAATGCAAATGAGCTTTTAGTTTTTACATTCCCTCAAAAAAAACTGATTGAAGCAAGAGCTACTTTAAGCTTTGTGTGTGAAAATGTCCTTGCAGCCTAGTTCTTTGCAGGCTTACTTGGAAGGTAAAGTTCAACAGAGCTTTATTTACAAATAGGAATGCATAGCATTGTGGTCCTAATCTCCTGTGTCATCAAAAACCCCAGGCTGCAGCTTCATCAGTTCCTGCAATGCTTCTGCAAACACAATTTTTTAGTTCTCCTAATCATGACTGAATTTATTCACTCAGAAATAAAACTGCCACACAAAGAGCTTTCATGGCCATCTTTACACTAGGGGGCGAGCTAAGCTAGGTTGTTTTTTTTTAAATCAGGTCTCTCGTGCCTTTCTCCAGCTCTTTGTGAAGGAAAACATGTTAGCAGCATTTATTGATCCTCAAGTTAAATACAGACAAGGTGGATAATGACACCTTTTAGTTGACCAACCTATAAATGATTTGGCAGACCAATAAAATTTATTACACATCTATTACTGTTCCTCCAGCAGTTTTAGGAGAGTTCTATCCAGACAGGACAATGAAAAATTTGAATGAAAAAGGACTTTCTAGGCCATCAATTGCTTCAGATTTACCTTGTGCCTCATCTAGAGTGTCTAATAGGTCATCCACTCTCTCTCTCACTCTCTCTACATCTATGGACTGGGCTGCCATAGAAATGGTTTGGCTTTGACAGTCTACTTCCTTACACAGGAACTATAAAACATAAATCTGCTCAGTAGTACTCTCCTTTCCTTCTTGAATGAGTCTTCTAGTGTTGCTTACTGGAGAGAAAGGAGAAGAGCTGCCTTATACTGATGACAAAATGAAAAAGCAGGATAGTAAGTGGATCTTCCTATATGGTTCTTGGCTAATCCAGAAATCAGCTTCAAGCACCTTTTAAAGTTGTTTTTCGCATGTTAGCAGCCATCATTAGAATGGGTTAACACACAGGAGGACCATAACCCAGGCTGGGAAGGCTGTAGTCACAGTGGAGGCTTGGTACGATCTTGTGGTGCCTCTGTTTGTGGCGGTTCAAATTGTTGCAGGAAGAGGTAACCAGACAGCATACCCTGAAGCAGCTCTTCCATATGCCAGTCCCACACTGAAGCATCTACATTACCAGCATCTCAACCATGGAGCATGGCCCTTGCTAGCAATGGGGGTTGTTTGTGCTCATATGTGCTTATGAGCACATTCCTACTGGGTGGGAAAATAAACCTCATGACTGAGACGGAAGTGACCATTCACACTTTTCATCCAGCATCCGTTTGTGACGGGGGTGGGGGGGGCAGACACTGGGAAAAGCAGAGTGGAAGTGCTGGCATACGTAAAGACTGGTCATTCCCCAGTGTCAGCAAACTCTGCTTCCTGGAAGGGCCAGACCCAGGTGCCAACAACTGGGGCACAGAAGGCAGATGTTGTCGTTGGATTGTGCTTTTTAAATCCACAGAGGTAACACAACTATATTGGCGCAAACTGCTCATGTGACTGCAGCCTAAGAGTGCAATCTGGGTGCACTATATTGACTGTATAGTACGTTTACAGTGTATTTAAAGCTAACATCATGTTAAATTATAATTTTTTCACACTGAGTCATGTTTCAGGACAGTAGACAAAAAGCTAGGCACCATTATATTGATGGGCACAAAGCCAGTGCATAGATAATGCTGAATACATGAAAAGGAATGCCACTGAAAACAATATCCCCATGACAAGCTGACCATCACTACACATCTGTTTTTTGGAACAACTGAAAGCAAATTGTAATTTTGTGAGTGGTCGATGCTGTGAAAGCTGTGCCATTAGCTAGCTGATTCAGTATAGCATTCAAAAGACCTTAGGCAATTTTTCTGCTTAAAACCCTACTGATATTTACAGTTGAATTTGGAAGCTTTGGGAGGATAATCCAATGCAATAATGGATGGTCAATGAAAAGAAGAAAAAATCATGCAATTTAAGCAGAAGATTAAGGAAGACAAGATTGTATTCATACAAGAGCCATCAAAAGCTACTCAACTGGAACTGAGAACAGCAAAGAATGGGACAAAATTTGTTTACACAGAAAGCTAATCTTCTGTTTTATTACAAGAGGACTCTATATAAGTCTTCTAATTACATAATTCAAATGCAGAATACTCAACACTCATGGAACTAAAAATATTCCTGTCTCAAAGACTGTACTCTTCTACAAGCCAATGGAAGCTATCCCATCAATGCCACATATAGCACATGTTTCACAGGTGGAGCAGTTACCTGAAGATGACATTACTCTGAGATGTGTCCTAGGCCTGAACTTCAAAAGAGGTTAAAAGCAGAGCTCCTCCAGCGTTTACAGAGTACTATGAAATTTTGTTCGGTAAAAGACTAAAACATTGTGGCCCAGCATAAAACAGTGGACCTTCACGCACAGCATTAACTGTCCTTTGAGACTTATTATATCATTGGTTTCTCAGATAATGATGAAATAAAGTTCTAGATTGGAAAGAAATCTAATAAAATTGTAGATGCGGGTAAGCTTCAACAGGGAGCTGTTAGTTTCTCCTGCTACTTTTCCTGGAGTTTGTCCATCTAGCCAAAAGATCTCTCTCAAATATACCAAGAGCATGTGCTTTTTCTGGGCAGCAACACACACAGTGACCTTGCACTGGCCCAAGGTAGCAATGGACTAGCTATTAGCACCTCTTAATAGCAGTAGGATGGGTGGCTTCAAGCTTGTTTATAGCTTCCTGAACTAGTGAATGCAAGTGCCCAGAGCCTCTTCTGTAATGTCTTGAGCATGCCATTCAAAGCATCTGCTTCAAAATGGCTTAGCTGCTAGCTAGCCATTAGACTGAAGAATAGTTCTGCAAAGGGTGTATGAAAGCCCCTGTTTTATAGCTGTCAGCCAGATAAGCTTGATCCCAGAAAAAAAATGCATTTGTTTGGAGAACAATGCCTGCAGCAAATGCTAAAACTACTTTCTCACACGACCTTTGAGAATGGTTATCCTGAAGTTTTGACATTTTACAATTCAGTTATAGACTATGTGAATCAAATATCCTTAAGAGTAGATATGAACATACATAAATGACCACTGGTATTTATTCACACATTCATGTTAAGAGGCCTACATATTGGTCCACTGAAAAGGAATGTTTATCTTACCCACTTTGACATTCCATATCACAATGAAGAAATGGCCCAGGCTTAAGCATGACAGGGAAAGTATCTGAGATTCAGGATCAGGCAATTTGAATACATGAGTTTCCAGCAAGATACTGCTGGTCAAATCAAGCATCTGCCCTCCTTTCCAGTCATAGTCCTTGTGACATTTTGTTCCTTCCAACTTATACTTCTTTGGGTCTTTGCCATATTATTTCTTTCAGTGAATTGTGGCACATGTACATACCACTAATAAAAAGTTGTACTAAGAGGATTGTTGTTTGTTTTTGTACTGTGAAACATCACCTACCACAGAACCGGCATCACCCCCACTTGCTATTGTGCTGCATCTCAATATTAATCCCCTGAGAACCGTGTCTTATGATATGCCGTACTTATGAGCCATGTCTGTGACTTGTGCCCATGTATGGATTCTTTACCTTACTCTTTTGGAGCTAGTGCAGCAAACAGTGTCAAGTAACCAATGTGTTAGTGAACTTGGAGGTCACTGAGCCAGCTCAAGAGCCTACTAAACAAGGATCCAACATGCATTTCAGGCAAGTTCAGTTCCTAATTTTGGAAGTTTAAGTTTTAGCTGTCATTTTCAATATGGGCCATAATATAATACAAGACTTATTTTACTGCACCTGTAATTCATGCTGCTGCTTAAAACTCTGTAACCCACTCCTATTCCCCGCAGCACATACACTAAAATGACCTACCCATCATTCTGAAATTGCAGATGTGCTTGACTGCACAAGACAGTGCCCAGCCTTATTTCTAGAAGAAGATCCACAAATAACTTTAATCACATATGGTATGTTTCTGATGCTGCTATCAAGGGGTGGAAAATAGATATAATGCTTCTATAATATTTCTAGATGTGGGGAATGCAGGCCTCTAACTGTGCAAAGCAGCCATTTACATTAAAGGTCGATTGGACTTTGGGCTTGAGACATACTTAATGGCTGGTTTCATGCACCATATAGAATTAAAAGACAGTTGTATATTTTAAGCTGACTCTTTCTCCTCTCAAATAGCCTTGAAAAGCAAAGATTTAGATCTCAGTGATGCAGTGACTGAGTAGGTAAACATGACAGCCATTATGAGCTAAGCAATAACTCACTGTGTCTTAGATGCTGGAAACTATTTTATTGAGACAGGCAATGGTGGAAAATGAATTGCCATTTCCTTTAGGGACCTGTACTGTGCACAGTTTGTTTTTGTGTTTTTCCCTAAGTAAGATTTTCCCATCAGTAACATTCAATATAACATTTTGCAAAACTCTTCTATGTGACTATCTGACCATTTGAGCAGTTGTTGTCTGTAGGCAATGTCACTTAGGAGGAGGAGGAGGAGGAGAAGTTTTTATGCCCTGATTTTCTCTACTTTAAGGAGTCTCAAAGTGGCTTACAATCACACACCCTTCCTTTCCCCCCCAACAGGCACCTTATGAGGTAGGTGAGGCTGAGTGAGTTCTGAGAGAACTGTGACTGGCCCAAGGTCACCCTGCAGGCTTCATGTGAAGGAGTGGGGAATCAAACCCAGTTCTCCAGATTAGATTCCACTGCTCTTAAACACTACCCCAAACTGGCCTGGGCCTGGTAAAGATTGATCTTGTGTCATATGGACTGTCATAGGTCTTCTGTATGTTTGTGAAATGATCACCAGCTCCAACCAACTGGCATTTTAAGAAATTCAAATCAATTTGAGCCAGGCATTATCAAGACTTGGTTCTGGGACCTATTTTGAATGTGAAGATTGAGACTGAAATACTGTGATATAGTAATAAAGGACCTTATGATACTGATTTATTACAGTCAACTCCCAACTCATCCGAGATGAAACTGGACAGAGTTCTGGCATCAACATAGGTTTGAGTCCTGGCATTTGTCTTTAGAAATTACCAGGTAAAAACAGACAACTGTAACAAATGGTATAATACAAGGATAAAATTCATACTATCAAAATGAGAGAACAAGAAATATGATATATAATTACAAGTAATATATATGCTCATTTTACAAATGGTATGTATATTTCCACATATATTATTTTCACCAGCTCTTTTCACATGCACATAGTTTTCACAACTATTTTCACAGGCACAACAGAAATCTGGTATTCATCCTGTTTTGATAGCTTTCTTCATCAGAGGAATGCAAACGGACTAGTTATTTTAAGAGCAAATGCAGGCAGGCATTCCAGCTGTGAAGACTTTAACTTCTGGAAATGAATAATTTAATTTAGCATCAGTGTAATAATAACAATAACAATAACAATAATAATAATAATAATAATAACAACAACAACAACAACAACAGGCAATTCATCCTCCTTTGACTTTGCATTCATCTGATGAAGAAAACGTATCAAAAAAGGATGAATACCAGATTCCTGTTGTGCATATAAAAATAGTTGTGAAAACAACTGGTAAATATATGCATATGAAAATCGTGTATACATACATGTCATTTGGACTCTTATTTTGATGGTATCAATTTAAAATATCCACAAATTGTTTACAGTGTGATAATTTATCAGCATTTTGCAATTTTGGTTTCCATACACTGTGTTCTTCGATGTTTGCTACATTGCAAAGTTATGCATAGTAAACCACTTGACTGTATTATTGTTTGGTGCAAATGTGTGGTAAATGATATCCATCCCCTGTAAACCTTTCTTATCTCTATCTACCCTTTGTAAGGTCAGGTTAAGCTGTGCAAAATACCCTTTGTGTGTACAACAACTGAGGCAGATCATTAATCAGGTCTTGGCTTTCCAACCAAGAGAAGATTATGGATCCAAGTTGAGATCTGGACCATTCCCCCCCCCCCAACAAGAACCCTTGGCTGGCTGTATTTACACAAATCTGATATTGTTCACAGGATACGGCACACTGTTTTTTAATGTGGAGGAAGTGGTGATGGCACAGGGCCTCAAGGGATTGACAAATTGTATGGACTAATATTTTATGCGACACAATATACACAAAATAATTCATTTCTATCTTATTTACATCCAGTTTTTCTAAACGGGAAGTATCGGTTATTACAATGCCTATCAATTAAATACAGCTCTGACCTCTAGCAAAGCCCTATGTGTTAATCTGACACATTAGTAAAAGGAGAGGTGAAAATAGTAACAACACAGTCTCTTGCATCATGGTACAGAAGAAAGCAGTAGTGTTTAGCTTTTCTCCAGATAGTTTTCTCAGGGCCTCCTTAGTATCTCAAGACAAGTACAGTAATAACAACTGTCAACTACATAATCCTGAGTTCTCATTTTTCGTTTATTTAAATATATTTATGTGCCACCTTTATGCACCAATGAGTCCCTAAATACTCTACAATTTAAAAAACCCTAATATAAAATATACATGGTTATCATACATACATGATAACCATGTATCATAGTTTGTTTACCAAGCAGAAGTTTCCCCCCCTCTAACCCTTATGCCTAATAACTATGCAGATAATTTTGGTTTGGTTGTATTAGTAACACTTAGCAAACTTCAGCACATAAGCAAATGCTTGTTTAAAAATTTCTGGTTGCCCAATACTTGGGAATTGGCTTCCAAAAGGGTTGTGTCTTTCAGAGCACAGCCTGGCCCTTTTTGTCAATGATTGACAATGCTGTTGGAGCACTCAGGGCACAATATACTTTTTTTCTTTTTCTTTTTAGAGACAACTCACTCCCTAAAGGGAAACCAGAGGATTTCCAAGCCAAAAATTAAAAACATTTGTTTTCATTAAAAAGAAAATGTGGTTCAGGCTGAATGAGATTTTCCCTCCTATGATTCTCTTTATAGTCTATTTGCTATCATGTCAGGATACAGTTGCAGAACACAAGAAGCTGAAAGGATTGTCTTCCCAGAGGTAAGTCCATGTAATTTAAGATACTGCCTTACATATAGAAATTTCTGTCTATCTGGTTAGTACATCAATTCAGACTCAAAATGAGGCATGTGGGTATTACGACCTTTATGCAGCTAGCAGAAAGCGATTTATACAATTGTCCCATCACAATATGATGATTAGAGCTGTAACATGAACCAATTTGCAGTTTTATAATCATACATTTTAAAGACATATCCTTCTGCACCACAACTTTTCTTGAAACAATTTCATTCCTTGGTTTCTATCTTTCAAATATTCTAATCTGATAGCTGTTCCCTGTCCTGGGTAAAAGACAGCGAGCTGATATTTCATATTCTTTCTATGATAATGAAACCATTCAGCAAAAACAAAGAATGCTGTTTCTATTTTTTGTGCAGTTGTGATCCCCCCCATCTCCTTTTGGCTTTAAGAATAATAAACAAGTTATTTTTAAAAATATAATTTTTGTAACAAACTCTATTGGGCTTTTATCAAGCTGCTAATTGCAAACTCGGTCCAAAGAAAATATAATGAAGAGAGATCAAAACGTGGGATCTGTAATAATTGGAATTTGAAGGCAGAGAGGAGGGAGGACGTAGAGCGGGAGAATAGATACAGTTAATTATGAAGGCTTATTCTAGTAATCCTTACTGAAACCAAATAAAGATGAGATTTTTGATGTTTGATGAAGTTATCAAACAAAGCAGGATAATGAAGAGGCAATTTTAAAATCTAGGTGAAGGTGAACCAGTTGCATACTTCATGGAAAGCTGAAGGATAGAAGCACACAATTTTGCTTTCACTGAGAACAAAAAGAGATATTTGGGGGCCTCTGTGTGACTGCGGGATTCTGATGTTTTTCCATAGAGACAGTATGGTTTGATCTAACACACACTGATGTGTATCCATAGGCTCATCTCTTGAGCTTTTGAGTCTTTCATTTAGCTTCCTTTCTTCTGAAGCTTCTGAAGAATCCATTCCTCTTCTAATTATCAGAAGTCTTTCAACCTATCCTACAGTCTTTTAAGAAAAACAGGCTTCTTGTCATCTGGCAAAATGGACCCCAGTCTATGAAAACGCACACCATAATGTGTCTGTTGGCTTGTATGGTGTCACAGGAGTCTGTGTTGGCTTATTCTTCTTATAAATTAAGCATAAGAATCGACAATGATGGACACAATCGAAGTTGCTCTCTGGAACGTCTCTGGTGTTTTTATCTCGAAAAGTACCAGTAAAAAGGATTTCTGACATTCACACCACGAATAATGAAACTAGATATTATTGAATATGTAGGATACAATTATAACTATGGCTGACAGTGGGAAATTAGGGTTGCCAACTCAGGGAAGGGAGATAACCTGGAGATTTGGGGAATGGTGCCTCAGGATGCCAGCATTTAGGAAAGAGAGGGACCTCCTCAGGCTATATTGCCATAGAGCTCACCCTCCAGTGCAGCCATTTCCTCCAGGACAACTGATCTCTGTCATGTGGAGATTGGTTGTAATTCTGGGAGATCTCCAGGTCCCACCTGGAGTTTGGCAATCCTATGGAAAACACACTGTTCACTGTGCAGTGCATGGCCTAAATGAACACAGCCTCAGACCCATGTTGCTTTTAAGCTTTTATTCCTCAATTAGATTTATTTATTTGCTTCATTTATACCCCACTTTTCCCCCAGTGGGGATCAAAAGTGGCTTACAACATTCAAGAGTGTAAGACTTGCCCAGGGTCATCCAGCCTGCTACAGCATGGCAGAGTGGCAAGTCAAACCTGAGTTTCCCAGATCCTAGTCCAACACTCTAACTGCTGTACTACACTGGCTCTTTTCCAGAGACCAGTTTTGATTGTGTCCAGCTTATGTCTGGTTAGTTTTTGTTCATTTTTTTTAAAAAAGTAAGGAATACAGTCTAGAGTTGTATGGAATACAATCACATTGGTCTTTGGGTTGTGGCTAACATCTCAATCCTTGTTATAGCAGATATGCTTATAAAACTTTTTTTAAAAACTTGTTGAAATGTGTAGTCTAGAATAAGGACTGTTTTCACTGTAACACTTGAAAGTCAAGGGTTTTAAAATAATTGTAGTAAAATGTGAACTTCTACTAGGCCCAAGGAAAGTGGGGGGGGGGAGCCAGAAGTCCTAACAGAGAGTCTGGGGGGAA
>NW_015172012.1:139856-141943 GCF_001447785.1 Gekko japonicus
GCAACGGGGCAAGGGAAGGGGGGGGGGGGGGAGCCAGAAGTCCTAACAGAGAGTCTGGGGGGAAGCAGAAACTACACTGAGAAGGAACTAGGGCTGCCAAGTGGGGGCGGGTGGCGGGTAAACCCCCGCTTTGGAGGCCCGATTTCCGCCGCCGTGGAATCGGGCCCCGGGGGGAACTCCGCCCCCCGAAGCACAGCGTGGCTGCGTCACTGGAGGTGATGCAACCACGTTGCTCACGTTGGGGGCGTGGCCCTGATCATCGGAGGGAAAACTCTATGGTTTTCCCTCCAACGATTGTGGCCACGTCCTCAATGTGAGCAATGTAGCACATCACTTCCTGTGACGTGTTGGCGGCACGCGCGCGCTTCGCGCATATGCGCGCACATCGCCTGAGAGCTCCCGGAGCCAGGCGAGGCTTCCCCGCCGCCAAGGTAAGTAGACTTGGCAACCCTAGAAGGAACCTAAAGAAGGAAAGGTGTTCTGTTTGTATTTAAAAAGTTACAGAGGCTCTGGGGTAACCTGACATGATGTCAGAAGTCAGAACCACTCCCTAGAGACCCTAATGTGGCAGAAGGGTTCTCCTTGAGCTATCAATCAAAGAACACAGAAGAAAGGGAAATGAGGCCTAGCATGGCAAAGCGTTGTCCATCAGAAGCCTTTGGCTTTAGTAGACCTTCAGGATGACATTTCTCCAGATACAGGGATGCTACAAAACTGACTGCAAATGCAGAAGACATTCAGGTATGTCCCTTAATTTATGTCACAGGACCACAAGGAGAGCACATATTTAACTCTTGTATATTTGCTGATGACAGGGGCATGAATAAAGATCTCTTAGTCCTGGGAAAATATGATAAATATTTTGTGCCTAAGAAGAACCCCATCCATGAAAGGGCCTGCTATCACCAATGAAACCAGAAACCAAGAGTAATATGCAGAGGCATGCATAAGGTTGCTGCATGAGCAAGCAGATGCCTGCGAGTTTGGAGACCACAAAAATATCACTGTTAGGGATAGACTTGTAGTGGACATTTTAGACAAAGATTTATCCCAGACATTGCAGATAGAAAGTAAGCTTACCCTGGAAGGGACAATAAAAATGATACATTCAAAATTGATAAAACCCAAGTTCATAACCCCTCTCGAAAGGGCTCCAGGAAGTAGCTAAAAGCCACCTTTCTCCAAGCATTCCCAAGGGATCAGGAGATGGCGATAGCCAGGCCAGAGATACCACCACCAACCACAAAACCAGTCTTTCAACAGCAGGACTTTAGGTGTATGCACTGTGGGGGGGAAAGCATGCACAGAAGGCAAAATGTCCAGCAAGACTGCTGAATGCCACGTATGTAAGAAGATAGGAACTTGTGGATCTCCTGACAAAAATATGTGATCTTTCATTAAAATCTGCCTCCATTCCTGAGGACTGGAAGGTAGCTAACATCACTCCCATCTTTAAAAAGGGTTCCAGAGGAGATCCGGGAAATTACAGGCCAGTCAGTCTGACTTCAATACCGGGTAAGTAGGTGGAAACTATTATTAATGAAAGAATTAATAGGCACATAGATGAACAAAAACTATTGAGGTTGACTCAGCATGGGTTCTATAAGGGAAGATCTTGTCTCACTAACCTGTTAGTGTGCTTTGAGGGAACGAACAAACATGTGGACAAGGGGGACCCAATAGTTGCTGTTTACCTTGACTTCCAGAAAGCTTTTGATAAAGTTCCTCATCAAAGGCTCCTAAGTAAGCTCAATAGTCATGGGATAAAAGGACAAGTCCTTTTGTGGATCAAAAACTGGCTGATTAATAGGAAACAGAGAGTGAGTATAAATGGGCAATTTTCTCAGTGGAGGGTGGTAAAGCAGTGGAGTACTGCAAGGATCAGTACTCGGTCCGATGCTTTTTAACTTGTTCATTAATGATTTGGAGTTGGGAGTAAGCAGTGAAGTGGCTAAATTTGAAGGTGACACGAAGTTGTTCAGGGTGGTGAAAACCAGTGAGGATTGTGAGGCACTCCAAAGGAATCTGTCGAGGATGGGCGAGTGGACGTCAACATGGCAAATGGGGTTCAATGTGGCCAAGTGCAA
>NW_015172012.1:142346-183863 GCF_001447785.1 Gekko japonicus
GCTACAAGCATGGACAGCTTCAAGAGGGAACTGGATAAACATATGGAGCAGAGGTCCATCAGTGGCTATTAGCCACAAGGTATAGATAGGAACTCACAGGCTGGGGCAGGTGATGCACTGTATTCTTGGTGCTTGGGGGGGCAACAATGGGAGGACTTCTAGTGTCCTGGCCCCACTGCTGGACCTCCCCGATGGCACCTGGTATTTTTGGCCACTGTGTGACAGAGTGTTGGACTAGATGGGCCATTGGCCTGATCCAACATTGGCTTCTCTTATGTTCACTTTGCAGTGGCTGTCACACTTGAACGGTGCAAGAAGTGGTAAAACAAGATAATGCTGATAACCAGTTCATCCTGGGACCAGTTAGGTGTTTTGATAATCCTTTGGACTCATAGGAGGTTTCACTGCAGATTAATGCCCTCCCACTAAAATTCAGAATTAATGCTAGAACGGGTAAAAGCATAATCCCAGAGTCTATAGATGTTTGTATAGATAGAGGCAGCAGCCTGTTAAGAGGCAGAATAATCCCCAGGAGCGTTCAGGGGTGATTGATAGTCACCTCAAATTAGGATGTTGATTGAAATGTTAATTTTTTAAAAGTAGTTGAACCTATTGCCAGTGTGACAGAACTCAAAGGAGGGGAAATATAGTGAACCCAGTGAAGGAAAGCTCTTCTATTTGCATGTTTGCAATAAATAAATAGTTATTGAAAAAGTCACAGAGTCTCTGGTGTTAATCTGACAGTACTCACATTTTACTGTCTGTCCAGTTTTTCTAGGACTCAACAGAACCTAACAAACATCTAGGATATTGTTCATAGTGACACCTGGGAAATGCTGCTGTCCCCATGCAATGTTTCAGCATGGAGGGCTTCAAGTGATCACTTAAGAAGTGTATCCAGGAGGAGCTCATTACCTCTGTAATGACCTTTAGGTTCAGGATGACAAACTGCAGCTTCTCTTGTCATTTATCCCACATGCGCGCTTTTAAGTCTCATTGCCATTACTCATGTTTTACTGAAAGGGCCTGAAAGAATGAAAGTAAGAAATGATTACTTGCTTAATACCACTAAAAGGCTAGGTTTCCCAGTCCTGTCTATCCCAGTTCTATCTATTTACTGTTGGTTTTATAACCTTAAGGCTTTATAACCTTAAATCCCCAGAAACTATAAAGTAGCTAGCCAGCTTTACAGGTGACACCTTTTTTAAAGTGTTTGCCCATTTAATTAATTTAGCTTTGAATTTGTCTTGATTTTGATGGGCTTTAGAACTTCTCAAAATGGGGTGTACTGTTACACAAAACAGTCCTTTGATTCTTATAACCCTGAATATCAACTTGGCTTATGAAAAGTTCTGGGTTCGATGCATGGAGAACACGGACTACGACATGCATTCAGATGCATTTATTGTACTTCACAACAAGACAAGAAAAAACAGCCCTGCAAGGCCAACTATATACACTCCACCTGGCACACCTCTGTCCCCATAAGAGGGTTTGAATTTCCTGCCAAGGGTGCTATTGGTGGACTCGAGATGGACTAGGATCCTAGGTCCCCTTTGTGTTTGGGGACCAAGCTCCTGCTTTAGCCGTGGACCCCTGGTGGCGATCTGCGTATGTAACAGCTTATAACCCAGAATATCAACTTGGCTTTCTGTTAAATACTGGGTTCTAGATGCATGGCAGTGATCAGTTCAGGTTTATTCAGTGATTTCAGCAAAACTACCAGACAAGACTCCAGAGCTCTGTTAAATAGCATGCAATTGCCACACCCAAACACACCTCACTCCCAGTGATAGGCTATTTACATAATATTACTACTTGATTGGTTTATTCCAGAGTCCTGGTCAGATATTGTTCTTGTGCTCCATGCTCAGCCAGTCTCTGGGGTGATTCAGTCAGGGATGATTCAATCCCAATACATAACATTTTCTGTCTTAATGCTGTAGTTCGCATGGGTTTGGGAGAAAAGGGAAGTGGTAGGAAGTCTGTGGAATGTGGTTGTTTTGCTCTAAATCAGGCTTATTAGGGTCTTTTCTCATAACCATTTCCATGGCCATGTATAGTACTATGCACACAATGCTAGCACCCTTTGACTGCTGGTTCTGTGCATGTGTTGCTATGCTAAGATTTAACCTTTTTGCACCCTATCAGAAACATTAAAAAAGGAATAACTGTTATGACATACCAAATATTTGATCATGCATGTAGCAGTTCATATGCAGAAGACAATGCTCACTGCTTTTCCTTTTAAGAACCATATTTACAAAAGTCAGGTAATTTTTGTCAGGCGCCTCCTGGGTCCGTGGAGTAGTGCCTCCTGTGGCCGTGTTGGGAGGGGGGACTGGCGGTCCGGGCGACGACTGGGTCAACAAAAGGGGGCCTCAGATGGGCAGGGGATGGGGTTAAGAGCACCCTGCACGTCCCTCTGCCAGCACGCTGCAACCTTTATCCTCCTCTCTCGCTTGCTTCTTCTCTACCCCCCTCTCTCCCACTCGTAGTCCCAGCGTGCTCCTCCTCCCTGGCCCCAACACCATTCCGCCTTTTATTTCCCTTTTCCCCACTCCTGGGACCGCCCCTCCGCCCCCTGGGCTTGGCCCCGCCCCTCTTCATTTATGGAGACACTGGTAGGGCGTTTCCGGGCTTGGCCGCCCCGCTGCTCCCACCTTTCCAAGCTTGCTCCTGGTCTGTCGGTTCCGTCCTCATGTCCCTCATCGCGGTGGCTGTTCTGCGGGCCCCAGTCCCGTCGCCTTGCCTGGCCGGTGGGGCGTGCATCATGAAGAGTTGCTGCGCCCGTCTCCCGTCCTGGAGGGTCGGGTCCTTCTCCCTGTGGTAAGGTGGGCTGTGGGGGTCTCATGAGGGTCGGCGGGGGTCCAGGGCTCTGGTCCTCTCGGCCCACGACCCCTGGAGCGGGACAATTTTATATGGGCTTTTTTGTTGTTGTTGTTGTTGTTCAGTCACAGTCGAGTCCGACTGTTCGCAACCCCATGGACCAGATAACGCCAGGCCGTCCTGTCTTCCGCCGTCCTCTGAATTCTGCTCAATTTCATGTTCATTGCATCTATGACACTGTCTAACCATCTCATCCTTTGCCGTCCCCGTCTTCTTTGACCTTCAATCTTTCCCAGCATCAGGGTCTTCTCCAGTGAGTGCTCCCTTCTCATTTTGTGGCCAAAGTATTTGAGCTTCAGCTTCAGTATCTGGCTTTCCAGGGAACAGGTTGATTTCTTTTAGGATTGACTGATTTGATCTTCTTGCAGTCCAAGGGACTCTCAAGAGTCTTCTCCAGCACCATAGTTCAAAAGAATCTATTCTTCGGCGCTCGGCCTTCCTTATGGTCCAACTCTCGCAGCCATACATGACTACTGGGAATACCATTGCTTTGACCATGCGGACTTTTGTTAGCAGGGTGATGTCTCTACTTTTTATCATGCTGTTTAGGTTCGCCATTGCTTTCCTCCCAAGGAGCAGGCATCTTTTAATTTCATGGCTGCTGTCACAGTCTGCAGTGATCTGGGATCTCAGGAAAATGAAGTCTGTCACTACTTCCATGACTTCCCCTTCTATTTGCCAAGGAGTGATGGGGCCGAATGCCATGATCCTAGTTTTTTTGATGTTGAGCTTCAAACCCACTTTTGTGCTCTCCTCTTTTACCCTGAGCAAGAAGCTCTTGAGGTCCTCTTCACTTTCTGCCATTAGAGTGGTATCGTCTGCATATTTGAGGTGGTTGATCTTTTTCCCAGCAATCTTAATTCCCGCTTGTGATTCATCCAGGCTGGCATTTCGCATTATGTACTCTGCATATAAATTAAATAAGCAAGCATGCTTAAGTCTCTGTTTGGTTGTGGCTAGGAGGTTTCATTGAGCTTCATAAACTGGCTGTCTCCATACAATACCTGCCTCTGCAAATATATGCAGCAGTTTCAACTCTTTCATAAAGATAAACTAACAGTAGAATATTACAGTTACTCAGGAGGACTCGTTGTTTCCATCTTAACATCAAAGTCAGTTATCTGTGTGCTCTCTATTCCTTGCACAATTTTGAGCTCTAAGTGTTTGCTCTATGACCTCTTTGAATCTCTGGGAGGCCATTTCCTTGTTTTCTGAGTAAATTGAATCAGCTGCTCTAAACAGTATTCTCTGTTAGCAGGACACAATACATACTACCACAGGGGTTACAGTCATCTGAATACACAGTGCTTTATTGCTTCATCCAATGTAGCCTAGCCATATAACTGACCCCAGAGATATGAAGGTCTGTATACAAAGTAAATGAAACAACATGGGAATTAGTAAAGTGACTTACTTTATACAGTCACAGGTAGCCAGCAGCATATTGTGTAAGAAGTGGTTTTTACAGAGGAAGATCCTGCTCTTTCACTCAACTAGTAGGCATATCCACATCGAAAGATACCACCTAAAAGATCAGCAGAGTCCACAGTGCTATCCTAAGCAAAATTATACCCTTCTAAATTTAGGGTTGCCAGGTCTGGGTTGGAAAATAGCTGGAGACTTTGGGGGTGGAGCCAGGAGAGGGCGGGGTTTGGGGAGGGAAGGGGCCTCAGCATGGTACAATGCCATAGAGTCCACCCTTCAAATCAGCCATTTTCTCCAGGGGAGCTGATCTCTGTCAGCTGGAGATCAGTTGTAAAAGTGAGAGATCTCCAGGCCCCACCTGGAGGCTGGCAGCCCTGTCTAAATTCCTGGTTTATTTATATACATTTCATATTTTTCTGCAGACTTGGGGCTTCCTGTCTATCTCTGGCCCCACTGTGTGGATTTTTTGATCCACATTCTAGGGGGTCAATTCAGAGTTAAATATGATGATACTGTTTCTGAGCAGGAGGCTGTATTTCATGACCACTCTGCACATTATGTAGAAACAACCCCAAATTTTCCATTGATCCTCCCAGAGCTTACTCTTTTCTTCCTCCTGGCCTCATGACACACCTGTGAGAGAGTCATGTCCTACTTTGGGGTACATAGGAAAGAGGGGGCTGCTGTGAGATTCCTGCATTTTATTTTGGGGTGGGGAGAGTACCGTGGAGTTATTTTGCAAGTGCATTCTGAAAAGTACAGCAGGTTATCAGGTAGATTTCACTTCAGAATATCTGAGAACTATGGCACTAGCATGATACAAAATTCCATGCTCTCAGCCAGTTGCAAATTAGGAAGATATAAATCCAGAAAATAACGTTCAATTGACACTTGCTGCTTGTGCATGTAGGGATACAAAGAAATATTCACTAGTATGTACTTAAGTCTCTGTACAAATATATCTTTCTGAGGAGCACAAGGTCCTTCCTAATTTTTGGAAACAAAATATGCCTTGATTCCGTACAGGCTCAGGGACATTCAGGTCTAGGCAACCAGAAAAGGTTACTTTCTACTGGAAGCTCAGGGACATTCAGGTCTAGGCAACCAGTTTTTGAAAACAAGAAAAGGTTACTTTCTACTGGAGGGGATGGGTATTGTACTGAAACAGACTTTCACATGGATTATGGAAACTCAGACTCTCTTACTGTTTTTAAAAGATCAAGAAGACAAGCTGGAGCTCTCTTACCAGTTGACTGTGAGCTGGGCCAGTGGTCAGGATGGACTGAGTGTCTTCCTTGTCAAGAAAAAAAAGTAAGGCTGCATTCTAGTATGTTGTCCTGAAATGTTCTTGTAGTAGGTAGAAACATAAAGCTCAGGAGAAAGATGACATAAAATATTGTGTCCACAAGCCAAAATTCAGTTAGGTTTTTCTAAGCCCAGTGGGCCAAAGTGCAAATTATGATGCAAGCTAAAGACATGAGAAGGACTCTCCTGGATCAGAACATAAAGAAGCAGCTTTAAATATTTGGTGCACTGCTGATCCAGAGCTGCCTCCACCACTGAAGTGAAGAAAAGCCCATTCATGCAATGTTTCCCTGGATTGAATTGGCTGTCAATCAGCCAATAGATTTGCCCTGTCTGTTAAGGCATGAGAATGCTAAAGGCTTGGGGGGGCGGAAATCACATTTTACTTTATTGATGTCCAGGGGTCATTTCGTAGAAAAAGAACCTGCAGGAGCTCATTAGCATAACTTATTAGCATATGCCACACCCCCTGACATCACGAAGCAGATGGGGAAGGAAGACAGCGGCAGGTCCAGCCAATCAGGGAGGGAGGGCAAGCTACAGGAAAGCAGTTTAAGATCACAGATGTGCAATCAGCTTTTCTACAGACACATACGGGAACTGTTTCAAATGTTTGAGTGTGCCAACTGCGGTTTACAGAAAAATTGCAGACCAAACTGGCAAACCACTGAGCATCCCCAGGGCACAGGCTTTCAGAAAGCCAACATGTACACTAACTGATGGCCAAGAGCTAGACTCGAGCCCAGTAGAGACCAACAAGATTTTCAGGGTATAACCTTTCGAGAGTCAAACCTCCCTTTGTCAGAATCTGATAAATTATTACTTGACTATCCAATGGTAAAGTGGATCTCCTATGAAGGAAGGGTAGTCAAAATATCACAACACTTTGGATGTCACCATCTCCCAGCTGCATGAACTATCTCAGAGGGCTGTTGTGGGGATAAACAGTCTTAGAATTCTAAGGCCCTCTGTAGATTTGAAAGCAATACAAGAAATTATTACTTTAAAGAAATGGTGTTGCAGAGAGTACTGTGCCTATGTAAGTATTAAAATAATGATTGCCATTCATCTTTCCCCTGTCCCATCTTGCATATTTACATTTACAGTCCCACATAAGTGCTCCTGCAATGTGGAAATAATAATCCTAAATGTGCTCTTCTAATCCATAGACTGATAACAATAACAAGCACACAATCTTAACTTTCTAAAGTTGCTGCACATCCTCTCCTTTTCACTGGTAGTTGTATGTTTCTACAGTATGGGGGGTTGTGATCTAAATATCTGGATGTACAAAAGGACTGACAATGCAACCCTAAACAGTCATGTGATCTTCCTTAAGCCCATTGACTTCAGTGGACTTAGAAGGGTATACCTTCACTAAGGATTGCACTGTGAGTCACACCAACCTGAGCTTCACTGCATACATTTTCCTCTCTCCAAGGCAAACATAGTCAGCATCCATATGCCCAAAGACTTTCATTTCACAGATTCTTGCCTGGACAGTAGCAGTGTCTAAATTGAGCAGAAACTACCCAGTGCTTGGGGGAGCTGCAAAGGACACGGTGGGACTTCTCTGAGGCCTAATTCACTCGTGTAACTTGCTGCCAAGTGTGCCTTCTTGAAAGCCAATTGCACAGAGGCTGTTTTGCCCAGTCAGCAGTTTGGGTGAGCAGCTCCCTGCAGGGCTCCCAGGATTTTAACCAAGCCATCACAACTTCCTTTTTGTAGTCTGCAGTCACATGGCTGGAATTACCAGCACCACGTGCAACACACAAAACAGCCACCACACAGTCACGCGTCGAGAGGCCCCCCCATACAGCACATCATGGGAATCCAGCCGGAGAGAAGAGGGTTGAAGGCTGCATCCTTAGTCAAACCTCTGAGCTGGAACTAATGCATGTGAATACAATTTTCTATCTAAACATGTTTGGACTACAAGTTCAGATTTATGGTCGGTACACTGTGTGCTGGATTTGGCATGCTGCCATTCTGCAGCTCTGCAGTATTTGCCAGTTCAGCTAGTGATTTGTTATTTCCCTTTCATCAAGAGTCATGGGTTAACAAATCAATGGCTTATAGAAAATCAAAGAGAACCACTAAAGAATGAATAAAGCAGTGAGTGGATAATGAATAACAAAGGGGAAGATGATACAGATGAATCAGCAACATTCTACCGAGTGCTAAACATCTGCTTTTGCAAATTTGGGTGGGTATTATGAACTGGACCACAAATGCTTCTAATCCGTTTGTTCAAACACTGCAAACGTGATAAATGCGAAGCTTTCTCTGAATAGTTATTTAGTTTTCCTGATGTTCAAAGAGAATACAATCTCATTGACCCAAGTGGCCTAAGGGGATGAGACATCCAAAAATACTCCAGTAATCAGTGGTATAGATGAAGCCATGTGCTGCTTGCATAGAATTCTGATAACAGGGAGACTGAGATGATAAAGTTTTACTGGAATAACTTTTCACAACATAAGATGTCTAATGCGGTAATTTTCAGCAGAGATGTGGTGAGTTTTGCTTCAAACTTGTTGGACGGTTGTACTCCCCCATGGTTTGCCTGTATCAGTCAGACATGACCCAATCACTGGGACTGTTTAGTTGGGCAGTGAAAACCTACTGAAAAGATTTGCAGCAGGTTTTTGCAAAACTGTGCATGTGTAACAACACTACCAGTTCAAACAGTTCAGCGGCCATTAGCATTGCTAAGGACTATATATTTTAATTTATTAGATTTGTATCCTACCCTCCCCACATAGCGGGCTCAGGGTGGGTTCCATCAGATATAATATACAAACCGTTAAAAAAAGTTAAAATACATCAAATAAAATACAATAATAATTCCTATAGTTCTAACTACTTAGGCAAGCACTCAACTGTTGGTTTTTTTAGAACACAGAATTTATTTATGACCTGGATAGCCCAGGATAGCCTGATCTCATTAGATCATGGAAGCTAAGCAGGGTTGCCCCTGGTCAGTATTTGGAAGGGAGATCACCAACAAATACTATGGTAGGCAACAGCAAACCACCACTGAATATCTCTTGCCTTGAAAACTCAAAGGGGTCACCAGATGTCAGCTGTGACTTGATGGTTAAAAAAAAGTCTGCCTTTTGTCACTGAGAGGCAGATTATATAATGTAAATCAACACAGTCAACAGAAGGGACATCCAATAAGCAGTGTAATAGGATTAGAATTGCAGAAATTTGAAATAAAGCAGTAATCTAAGACAAAGCTGAAACACAGCATAAGAATACAAAGTATTAAGCAGTACAGAAATTGTGTGCGTAAAGTGCCATCAAGTTGCAGTTAAGAACATAAGAACATAAGAGACGCCAATGTTGGATCAGGCCAAAGGCCCATCCAGCCCAACACTCTGTGTCACACAGTGGCCAGAAATACCAGGTGCCCTCAGGAGGTCCACCAGTGGGGCCAGGACATTAGAAGCCCTCCCACTGTTGACCCCCCCCAAGCACTAAGAAGACAGAGCATCACTTGCCCCAGAGCCCCTAGCTATACCTTGTGGCTAATATCCACTGATGGACCTCTGCTCCATATGCTTATCTAATTCCCTTTTGACTTATGGTGGCCCCGGCAAGGAGTTTTCAAGGCACATGAGAAGCAGAGGTGGTCTGCCATTGCCTTCCTCTGCAGAGTCTTTCTTGGTGGTCTCCCTTCCAAGTACCGACCCTGCTTAGCTGCCAAGATCTGAGCAGATTGGGCTACACCATGCCACCTTCCCTCCTTAATAAAGAAATTACACATTAGGATAATACAAACAGCAACAGATGGTAATACAGTACACAGCGGTATAGTCAACAGTCCCTTTCCCTTCTTTCCCTTCTGAACCCTTCTGTTATAGTCGAACCATGTTACCTACGTACAAATGCTCTCTGAATAATTCAGTTTTGTATAATTTTCAGACTGCCAGAACAGTGAGTCTTCCTGACCTCATCAGGCAGGCCATTCCATATGGTGGGGGGTATCACAGAGAATGCATGTGTATGGGCAGTTGTTGATCTTGCCCATCTGTAAGGTGGCACCACTGGCACCTGCAGAAGGTCCTGCTCAAGTGAACTAAGCTGTCATGGTGGAGCATAGAGGAAAAGGTGGTACTGAAGATACGAGTGTCCACAGCCATGAAGGGCTTTGCTTGTGCAAAAGTGCACCTGCTCATTCATGCTAGAGCTTGGCTGAGCAAGGTGGTGAATGTGGTAAGGAGGCAGAGCTGGCATGAAGTTCCGGAGACATCAAGGACTGCACTCCCACTCCTCCAGCTGCTTATACTCTATACATTGAGTTGTTGGCGGTGATGAGCATAGGAAGGGTTAGTCATGGGAGAAGAGGAAACTAGAAGGTTTCTAGGGGCAGCCTGAAAACTTTGAAATTCCCGGCAAGGAAGAAGCTCGGTGCCTTCTGAGGGCTGGGGCGAACCTCCACACTTTGTGCCATCAAGTACCTTCTCTAAAATGATGCTTTGTAACTGCTGGCTAGCATTTCATCCCTCAAAATTTCATTACCATGCATTCCAAATTGTACTTAAAAGTAATTTCCACTTTTGGCAGGAGTCCCTACACACTGATAAAGGCTTAGTGCGTTATATATTTTAATGCCTAAATTGTTTATGTGTCTTCTTATTTACTTAAAATACTGCATAAATCTGTTTTATTACCTCTCAATGTTTAATTGAAATGTTATTATTTTAGATATATAGTCCATGGTAGCTAGACAAAGTTTGAGTCTAGTGGCACCTTTAAAACCAACAAAGTTCTATTCAAGCTATAAGCTTCTGTGTGCATGCACACTTCTTCAGATACGGTGACATTCTTCTTTATTTTTCAAAAATATATAGTATAGATATAGAGCTTTATTACATCCGGCCCAGTATGAGGGAAGAAGTTGCACTGGTGATCTTTGGGAGGAAGTACCGTGCCACCCAACAGGAACATGTGCCCAGAGCCAAGATTGTGGAATGAATTTTCGGTGCGAGGCATCTGGTAAGTGAAATTCCATCACCAATATCAAACTCTGTTCTGTGCCCTCAGCCTTCTCCAGGAAAACACTTCTTATGGAACATGAAGATCCATTGTTCTACTTTCACCTGACCATATTAATACTCAGAGGGAACATGGCAGCGTGGAGTTAATGACAGTATCCTCTAAGGCCCTGCAGAGCAGATTGCTATAAGAACAAGATATTTTGCATGTGGAGATGGGCACAATTATGTGCTATCCTAAAGTGCTCACCTCTTATTGCAGATGCATGTGTGCATAAGGAAGATCTAGACAAGAAACAATACTTCTTTACTCAATGAGTAACTGAATCATGGAATTCACTAGCAGTAGTTGTAGTGATGGCCATGAGCACAGATGGCATTAGGGGATTAAAGAAATTCTAGGAGGATAGTTCCATCAATGGCTACTACCCATAGAGACTAAAGAGAACCTTTCACATTCAGAGACATTAATTATTCCCAATCAGAATAATGAGACAAACAACAGGTTGGAATCAAACAAGGGCCACTTTATTGACTTTTTAGAAACTAACTGAACAGCAAGGGAAAAAACAAAGCGGGTGCAGAACAGGCAAAGCAGGTGTCACTCTGTAGTGCCACGGCCAGGCAATACCACCCTAGACCTCAACCACTCCGTTGCCAACCCGGCAGGAGGTTGGGCTGGAGGACTGACAGGCAGGGCACTCTGATTACTTTTACAAAATCAGGAGTCAAGTTCTTCTTGCTCCTTACTCATGATAGGCTGCCACCAGACCTGCTTCATCCAAGAACACAAGACACAGGTCAACCTTGTTTCCTTTAGGACTTCGTATAGAAACCCAAACTCTCTCCAGGCCCAAGAGTTCCACACAATTACTATTGGTAGGGCCGCAAAGGAAACTAGAAAAAGCCTTCTGCAAACCCCCAGACTGAAACACACCACACTGGTATGTAACTAAACATTTTATTTTTAAGGTGCAAGGCAATACCAACACACTGTGCATAAAACAAAAAAGATTTTTAATATCTCTAGCTAATTACCTAGGATAGTATCACCCCAGGGTCCACAGCATTTCTTGCAGCATGCAAAAACACTCTGCTTTCAGCAGTATAGCAAGGCAGATCACAAATCCCCCTCCCTCTAGCAGAGGTTCAGGGTTTTACCCCAATGGGAAAACATTAGCACCTGGTAACATACCCAGCTCCAAGTCTAACGTTTGACAAAAAAAGGTAAGAAAAGCCTTCATTTTTAACCTCCTCTGGGACACCTGCTCACAATCATTAATTGGACCTTGCAACCAGATTCACCTGAGCCCAATACTGGTCAGAGTCTGACATATGTAAATTAATATTGGGCAGAGGTAATTGAAGGTGGAGCTGATTGAGATCCACATGCTCCGCCGTTGCATGGGAAGCTCAACCAGCCTCAGCTGCCCAAGGTCATTCCTAAAAAACAAGTCTTCACGGAGTCAGTGCTAGGCAACCAAGAGCTAATGGTCTACAGGTGGCCTTATCAGCACTTCTCCAGCTCAAGAATGTAAGCTAAGCACTGGCTTCTGCAAGGAACTACATACGATGAACCACTAAAAAAATAAAATACCCCCTAGTTACTACACAGTCAGTGACCAACCTCCTTGCCCAACATGCGGCAAGCCACCACTCCCGGTCCTGAGCCGCCAATATGGCTCATAGCCAGCCAGCGTACTGGTTGCTCCCAGGAGCACCTACCCCAGAAGCCATACAGCTTGCAGGAGGAGCCTATCCAAGAGGTTCCCAGAGGAGATCATGATTCCTAGCCCCGGGTCGTAAAACCCAGAGGCTGTTCCTGATGAGCCCCTTGTTTCCAAATGGGAAAATGGCTTAAGGCGTTCACCGGTTCTGCTTTCTTATCCACACTACTCTACCAAGTGACCAACCAATTACAGCAACTACCACAGTCAATGTCCAGATCCACTGTTCTCGGTGTAAGGTAGGCAAAAACACCTCCACCCTACAACCAATCCTGGGTGAAGGCAAAAAATTCCTACCTGGCCCCAACAGGTGACCGACCGTAGCCTACACTAAGAACAGTGCAGGAGTTTGAGCCAAGCACAAGGCGATGAATGCTGCGGGTGGGAGCAGAGCCTGGCCTTATATAGCCGGCCCTGCCCAAGTTGCGACACTTAGCATTGCAACTCAATGCTGTTACCATCCTGTCCTCCTCCGGGATGGCAAAATGGCCCCTACCCTCCAGTGGCCTTGCAGGGAGGGTCAGGAACCCAATTGCCCCCACCCCCCAATCAGAATAACAAGACAGACAACAAGTTGGAATCAAACCAGGGCCACTTTATTAACTATTTAGAACTTTTAACTGAATGGCAAGGGGAAAAACAAAGTGGGTGCGGAACAGGCAAGGCAGGTGTCACTCAGTGACCAACCTCCTTGTCCAACATGGGGTGAGCCACCAATGTGGCTTGCGACCAGCTAGCCAGCATAGTGGTTGCCTCCCAGGAGCGCCTACCCCCGAAGCTGTACAGCTTGCAAGGAGGAGCCTATCCAAGAGGTTCCCAGAGGAGATCATCATTCCCAGCCGTGGGGCATAAAACTCAGATGCCATTCCTGATGATTCCCTTGTTTCCAAATCGGAAAATGGCTTAAGGTGCTCACCAGTTCTGCTTTCATACTCGCACTACTCTGCCACAGCCAAGGTCAAGCCACCTGAAACGAGAACTGCATGTAACTGATTACAACCCTAGAACTTGCATTTACGAACATAACCCTCATAACAGCACAATTTCCAACAACCTCTGTTCCTGATCTTGGTACTAGAATACCCCATGGCTGCTGCAGTGGATGCAGCCCCTATTTGAAAGGAATGGGTTCCAAAACAGAACTCACAACAACCCAGCTGCGTTAGTGCATTCTGAGTCAAAGTCCAAAATTGAAATTTGGTAAGGGGGAGCCATCCCTGTGCTGAAACAAAACACCCAGGCCCTCACCCCGCAAGCCCAAGTATTGGCATAATGTGTTGGTGTATACACAAGACATGGAAACACATGTGAAACTAGTGAGAGAGGTGCTGACTGTGCTCTATGACAATCACCTCTACGCCAAGCTATTCGTGTGAGTTCCATAAATTGGAAATAGACTTTTTGGGCTACTACATTACACAGCAGGGGCTGGGAATGGATCCCAAAAAAGTGCAAGATGTGGCGGGGTGGGAGCCTCCACGTACACAAAGGCAATTACAATAGTTCCTCGGGTTCACTAATTTCTATAGAGCCTTCATCCCCAATTTTGCTCAAGTAACACTACCATTGACTGACCTATTGAAAACTAAGGGGATGGGACCGGACAGCAAGAAAGGGGGGAGTAAATTGCAGTGGATCCCTGAGTGCCAGCAGGCATTCGACAAGTTGAAAACTCTTTTTTCTTCAGAACCCATTCTCCACCACCCAGATGAAACAAAAGCATCTATTGTCCAGATGTACACCTCGGATGTGATGATGGGGGAAGCAATTTTGCAAAAGAGCCCCAATGAGAAATTGCACCCCCCCCTTACATCTCCAAAAAGTTTTTCGGGGCAGAAAGAAACTGGGCGGTTTGGGACAAAGAGGCGGTGGCTATAAAGTTAGCACTGATTACATGGTGGCTCTGGCTGGAGGGGGCGAGGGCTAAGCTGATCGCCCTGTGGTCCTCAGCCTGCCAATCTCCCAAAGGCCCATGGACATCCTTATCGGGAACTGATCAGCTGAGAGCCAGTTTGGTGTAGTGGTTAAGTGCATGGACTCTAATCTGGGAGAACTGGGTATGATTCCCCACTCCTCCACTTGCAGCTGCTGGATGACCTTGGGCAGAGATGTTCTTGAAAAGAGCAGTTTCTGTCAGAGCTCTCTCAGCCCTAGCTACCTCACAGGGTGTCTGTTGTGGGGAGGAGAAGGGAAAGGTGTTTGTAAGCCGCTCTGAGACTTTGAGTGAAGGGTGGGGTATAAATCCAATCTCTTCTTTTTCTTCTCTTCTTCCGGGGCCAGCTGACAGAACCTCTCCATCTGTTTTCGAGAGAGAGCATCAGCGACCCTGTTACTGACCCCGGGCACATGCTTTGCCTTAAACAGTATATAGTTTTTTAAACAAAGGGTTGTAAATGCTCATACCGGGGCCATAACCCTAGAGGACTTGGATGTCAGTGAGGACGTGTGCAGTGGCCATATTGTTGCACTAGAAGTGGCCAGAAAAATCTGCAGTCCACATCCCCACTGCTGCCACAATTGGGAAAAATTCCAAAAAAGTGAGGTAATTGACCCACCCTGCCTGGAACCAACCAGCTGGCCAGTCCTCAGCACACCAGTGACCTCAGAAATATACCCTAAAGCTGGAAGAACCTGTAGCATCTGATGTTATCTGCAGCTCAGCTTCAATCTGAAGGTCCTCATGCCACGTACTGCTGAAGCCTAGCTTGTAGGATCTTGAGCATGACCTTGCTAGTGTGTGAAATTAGTGCAATTGTGCGATAGTTTGAACATTCCTTGGCATTGCCCTTTTTTGGGATTGGAATGTGTACTGACCTTTTCCAATCCTGTGGCCACTGTTGCGTTTTCCAAATTTGCTGGCAAATTGAGTGCAGCACTTTAACAGCATCATCTTTTAAGACCTTGAATAGCTCAGCTGGGATACCATCGCCTCCGCTAGCTTTGTTGTTAGTACTGCTTTCTAAGGCCCATTTCTAAGGCCCACTACACTTCTCTATTTTGTATGAAGCTTATAGATGTACATATCTCCAAAGAGATTTTGAGCAACATCCCATATCATGTCTGAAGCACTCTTAGAGAGGAGGGTCAGGCATCTGACCATGCATCCTCCACACAAAAGCTTCAGTCCACTGAGCTTCCCAATTTTCCTCACAGTATACCTAGGCCTTTTTGAACTGAGTATACATTATGAACTGAGCATTCAGCTTTTTGTCAAAACCTTAAGTGATTCCCAGGGAAAGAGTGTCTGCTTTTTTTAGAAATATCTCTTGCACTACTTGCTAAAGCACCAACCTGGGGTGGTAGAAAGCTGCTCATAAGGATTCTCCCTGTGTGTTTGTTCGTTAGATATAATTACTGCAACAAATATGTTAAACGTCTTTTGAAACTTCACCATAAACTAAGCGGGCAGAGTTCATTTTTCTAAAGCAGCACCAGAAACCTTTAGGCTTGCACATGGTTTTAGATAATGTAAGCAGGGATCATAAACTCATCCTAGAAGTTGTGACAAAGTGAACCTGACGAGGAGAAGCACACAGTGGATTCACAATCCATTATTTAGAACTGAAGAGGTTCCCCTGTGGAGAAGCAACCAACAATCCTGAGTAAAGTTTACCAAGTGTATATAAAATGTGTAAATTATGATTCTATATAGAAGGGTGATTATTTAAGAATAAGAATGAATAAAGCTGTAAGGTAAAAGTGGAATGATTTTACTTCTAGGATTTTCAAGGCTATAAAGCTGTAGACTGGCAATGTGCCAAGTGAGGTAGCTGTCTCTTTGTGCTCAATGGAATGGTTGTCTCTGACAGAAGCCTGCCTTATTTATACAAAGTTCAGAGGACAGAGAAATCCAAATGTGACACAAATGACTGGTCATAGTGCAAGTTCATCCACTATCATTTCTCTAAGTCGTAATGTGATGGTTGCCTGAAAAAGACTGATTGTTGGTTGGCAGAAGGGGTATGGCCAGACAAAATAAAAGACCAGATACTGCCTGGTTACGTTCAGTGAGTTGTTGGTCGCAGGTTACAGCAAAAGGGTGTGTGTGAAGAAGACAAACAAAAGAGGACAGTAGCAAACGAAAACCTGTCTGAGGTGACGAAACATTGTATCTGGCAGTAGAACTGAGAGGAAGATGAAGGCTTAAAAGAGAGGACCCTGAAGAAGGGTAACTAAGGAAGCAGTGCAGTTTTCCAGAAACAGTGCCATGGGGAACCAATCCTGAGCATGTTGACTTGGAGGTAAAGGCCATTTTATTCAATGAGGCTTAAATCTAGGAAAGTGTAGGATTGCAACTTTGATGTTCTAGTCCTAGTGTCTTCATAAAGCTATCCTTACTAGGAAGAAATCGTTAGTGTTTATGTCTTCTGTATCCTGCAAAGCTAAGTAACAGCTTGATCTGAAAGAAGGCTTCAGAACAAAACAAAACAAAAAGGACTCCATGTTCCCTTGTTTTACAGTCTAGACTGAAGGAAACTGGCTAATAGCGTTTAATTAGAGGAGTGAACTTGTATAGAGATAGCCACCTCTTATAATTACAATAATTGAAGAACATTAAAAAGTGTAATAGAAGTGACCAGTAAACAACACTATTATCCTGTAAAGTGTACGTTTAGTAATTCATTCTTGAATAGACATGTTTATATTTTTGTATAATTGAAGAACATTAAAAAGTGTAATACAAGTGACCAGCAAACAACACTATTATCCTGTGAAGTGTACGTTTAGTAATTCATTCGTGAATAGACATGTTTATATTTTTTGTTCTTCTTATGCATTAGTCTCAGTGTTTGTCTATCCAACACCTAATAAACACCAAGTTATTAAGGTATAATAAAGTGAGTTTTACTTTCAGGTATAAGAGGCAGTGGAATATAAGGGATCAATAATAAAGTTGTTGATATATGAAATAGATAAGTCATATTAAGTTGCATGGCTCATTTGTGAGCAATTTGGAAGTGAGTGGTGGAATTTTTGAAAAAGCCCAGCCCACATAGTTTAATGGCAAGATCTGAATAATAACCCTTGATGGCAGAGTAAGGGACCTTAATTATAACCCTATTCCATGATTCTTGATAGCTCTGTTCAAGCTATATCTAGTCTTGCCCTATTGCTAGTTAAGAAGGAGTATTTCAGAATGCATACTAGTTCTGCGAATTATTATTCAAGCAATGTACTTTTTAACCTCTCTGTATGATATGAGGCATCAGGGGTCTGGAACTGGGAATTCTGAACCAGGTTCTAGAAATGGGCTTCCTTGCAGACAGGGGAAACTATTGGCTTTATGGCCAGCCAATGGCACTGCACCTTCCATCTCCACAACTAACAGTGCAAGAAGACAGTAGGCTCCTGTGTTGTTTTATAAAGCTGTCAACTGTGGCCTACCTTCTGAGCAACATATGGCTTTGACACAGACTGAAATGCTTGTTTGCCACTAGCTTAACCATCCCCTTGGCTTTGTGTCACCAGATATGACAGGAACTGAAATATCATTGCAAAACCAGATATGAGCTTCAAAGTTGTTATGATATGCACTCCCTACATTTAAATGTTTTTCATGGTGTCTGTTCAAGGGGATACTTCAGTAAAAACAGATATGGTACAACCCTTTCAAAATAGGCATTGGGTTGCTCCTCTACAGAGCAACAAAGACCCTAAACTACAAACACAGAGACAATTCTGTCCTCAATTCTGTCCTCAGAAAGAGCTTGTGCTAAGCAAGGGCATGCAAGATCTGTCCCAAATTATGGATTTGTGTAAGTGACCATTTAGTCCAGCCTTACCCAGTTTGACCAAACATGGACTCTATAAATGGATAACAAAGAAAATCTATATCTGCACTGCAGGCCGTTGCCTTAAATCTGACCTTGTATGCAATGGAGAAGCAGATTGTAGAGATAAGTCTGATGAGGCTGGTTGTGGGGATGCTGAAAGATTCTGTGATGGTGATCTACATACAATCCCAGGGGTCAGTGAAGCAGCTCGGGGGTAAGTTGCAATTCTTTACCTCACTGTGTATCTTTGTGCTTCATTTGGTTGAGGCACCAGGCATCCACATATGGCCTCCCTGAGGTTGCCATCTCCCACCTGCTGGCCACCTATCCATCAGCAACCGGCCATATCCATCTGTATTAATGGGTCAGAACTTTCACCAATAGCTATAACCACTGATTTTAAATGTTTATATTGTGCTTTTAAATTTTATTGTAATTGTTGAAACATGATGTGACCCTAGGGTTGCCAAGTGCTTACCTGTTCCAGAGTGGGGGAGTCCAGCCTTGCTCCGGGAGTCTTTGTGCGCGTGCTTTGTGCGCGTGCACTGCAAGCACATCACACGGACGTGACGCAAGCACGTTGGGGACGTTGGAAGCAGGGCCACAATCATCCAAGGGAAAACCATAGAGTTTTCCCTTGGATGATTGTGACCCCGCCCCCAACTTCCTCGACGTGCTTGCGTCACTTCCGTGTGACAGTGAACACAAGAGATGGGCTTCTGGACTTCCTGGGCTCTTTAATGAATTTCCAGAAAAATCTACTTTGTGAGGGAAATTCTGAGAGCTTCAATTATTGTCCAGTAAACTTGGACCATTACTCATAACCAGGGTGTGAGGAGCTTTGGAAAGCCAAACAAATGAGTAATGATTAAAGTACCTGGAGTTCTCAGGAAGCCAAACTACTTCCTCCTGAAAGCATCTGTGGAAACAGAAGCCTTTTTTTTAAAATGCCCTCATATCAAAAGGATGGATTCACCCATGCCTTTGATTTCAACAGACCAGAGGAACTTAGGGTGTAAAAAGACACAGGCTATGGATGGGGGTGGTCATGGGAGCAACATGCCATTAAAAAATATAAAACGAACATAGCGGTTCTTCCCTTCTCATCTAGCCAGGTTTCAGGTTTCTCCATAGATTGATCTGGCGTTCATCCAAGCTGACTCAAGCATAGCTATTTTGATTATGTTTCTTCTTTGTACAGTTTGAACCCACACCACTTTATGTTTCATCATGCTGAATTCTCCTACTAAAACTAATGCAAGTTTCAACATTATATTTGTTTCCAGTTGTGCATAAAAAGAGTGTCTGTGGCTCTTAAAGATGTAACCAACATATGAGTTAGAAACACCAGCAATGAAAATGCAGAGAAAGAAATGGTGTACAATGACAATGCACAAACACAAAAAGAAATTAAAAGGCCATATTTGTATAACCTTGTTCTCTCCGTCTCTCCCCCTCCCCCTCCTGCTAATAAAGCAGACTTCCATTGATTCAATGATGCTCCAAAACTATGTCAGCCAGTTCCCCACTCAACAAAAATAGTTCTAAGAAAACTATTGAGAACTGACCTTATAACTCTGACTCAGTACAGAAAATCAAATTGAGGGCAGGGCTATTTTTGGGCAGGAACACCACACCCAGCAGGAGCTCATTAGCATAACAGGCCACACCCAACAGCAGAAACTCATTAGAATTGGCTACATTAGGGCTGTGTGGCCTAACATGCAAAGGAGTTCCTACTAGAAAAAAACCCTGGGTTTTAACAAACAAGGTAAACAGAATAAGAAGCAAAAGGTGGGTGTGGCTGGATGACCACACTTCTGGTAACATGGGGGTATGGCCTAATATGCTAATGAGCTGTACTATCAGGGGTGTGGCCAAATATGCTAATGAGTTTCTGATGTTGGGTATGGCTTATTATGCTAATGAGTTCCTGCTGGGCTTTTTCTACAAAAAAAGCCCTGATTGAGGGTATGACTTGCCATATGTTTGAGGATACGACATGGCCTTAAAGTGTCAGCTTCCCTTTCACCTTAGGAATCTGCCTGTGAAACAACATTTAAGAAGAGTTGAGAAGTTGAATATGTCTTTTTGTAATAGATTGGTACTTACATTATTTCTTTTGTTGGTCTTTATCAAAGGTACAATATACTTACAAAAGAAAGAGTGCAGCTAGTTTATGATCCTGCCTACTATGGGGGCCAGTGTGAATCGGTCTATAATGGGGAATGGCGAAAGATCAAATACGATGCTACATGTGAACGTTTGTATTATGGAGAAGATGATAAATATTTCCGAAAGCCATACAATGTTCACTTCTATCAGTTTCTAGTGAGTATTTGCTGGCCACAGTTAACGATTATGCTAAGTATTAATGAATTCTAGCCACATATGTACCCTGGTTTCAGTGTAATCAGAAAGCTCCAATGAATGGACAGTGCTACTAGCTGTGTTGGGTTACCTTACAATACCTTTTCACCCTTTCCCCCACTGGAGAAGAAGACAAAAGCGTTCCATGTCCACAGTAGCTTTACGGCAGTGTGCCCTGATCCTTAGTTTGGGTGCAGCTTAGAGGTGGCCCAGGAAAATTTTATACAGTGGACTCTTCAACACGCTGAGGGAATGAGAGGCATATCTCCTTGAAAACGCCCACTTACCTTTATGAAAACAATCAATAACTAATCAACTAATTTAATTACATGATCTTTAATTGAATCTTGAAAATCCCAAACTGCTTGGCAGCCCATAATATAGATGTAAAGGCTAGCACCACTTACAAGTACATCAAATACTTACAAAAAAGGGGAAATATATGATATGTATAAATGAACCCATAACTCTACAGGTCTTGCCTGCAAACTTAAGCCTATTTTCAAAATGTTCTTGCAGTACTTCTGGGAAGTGCTCAGGTTTTGATTTTAGAGGAAAGGTGTTATCAGGCTGAATTAAGCTTCTCTGTAAAATATTTTATTTACTTTATGTAGAGCCTACCTCTCTCCCTCAAGGCGGACTGCAAAATATTTTAAAAGATGCAAACAGACATCAAAAGATATCTGAGGGAGTAATGTGACAGAACTAAGATTACACAATATGAAAACAATGCAAACAATAAACTGGTTAGAGCAAGATATACCATAACAATGAAGACAGTGGATTACAAAGATAGAAGACAATGCAGTAAAAGCAAGCTGATAGCTACAATAGTAGAACTAATGTGTGTTTCTTGCATTTCAGGCACATGCTGATTCTGGCTTTTCTTCTGAGTACTATGCTGATGCTACAGAGTTACTGAATGCCCTGAAAAAGGATTACTCTGAAGACGCAGGTTTTACAATTGGCATAGGCCCAGCCATTGTGCCTGTCTCATTGGACCTAGGTTTCAGTTTTAAACGGGGGGTAGGGACCCTGGAAAATTGGACTCAGTATGCTGCAAAGGTAACCAAAAAGATAGGCCGCTGCCTTCTAATTCATGTGTTGCTGACTTGCCCAATTGCTGTGTAACTGATGTTGGTTTTATTTCCCTGCCCACTTTGTTCCCCCTTGAAACTATAATAATCATACCTTAATTTGTTCATGTAATTGCACATGTGTGATCATTAGCAAGTCTGTTTGCTTTCCTTATTGCACTGAAGCAAACAGAAGCATTATAATGGGAATGAAATTGAATTACAAAGTAGAACAACACATGCCATCTCACCCCATCCTGTTTCATGGTGACATTAAGTATATAAATGAGTAAGTGCTTTGAGGAGTGAACAGGGAGGGAGGATATAAAGCACTGTTCATCAGGAACAGTTGTCTTTGGGGAACATATTCCATTGCCAAATATATCCTGCTCAAATTAGTACAAAGTGGAGTGCCATGCTACATGCTTTTATTAGTGGCTCTAAAAATATCTTGGCAATCCAGAGGTGTAAATAGAGATGGCTTATTTTAAAAGGGAAAGACAGGATGGGAAATGATTACAGCAAGGATCTGTGAATAATTTGCAGGTGGTAGAGAGAGGAGAAGGGGCCGTGGTGGCTCAGAGGTTAAGATGTTGAGCTGCAGACGAGAAGGTCTGTAGCTCGGCAGTTCAAGACCCGAGTGCTGCATAATGGAGTGAATTTCCGTCTCTGCCCCCAGCTCCTGCCAACCTAGCAGTTCAAAAGCAAGAAATTGCAAGTAGATAAATAGGTACCGCTTTGATGGGAAGGTAACGGCCTTCTGTGTGCCATGGTGTCTAGTCATGCCGGCCACATGACCACAGAGAAGTCTTTGGACAGCGCTGGCTCTTCAGCTTGGAAATGGAGGTGAGCACTGCCCCCTAGATTCGGATTCGACTGGCTTTCAAGCAAGGGAAACCTTTGCCTTTGCCTTAGAGAGAGGAGAAAAAAGAGAAAAGGGTTTTTTTTCCTTTGCTCCCCTTTACAACATAATCCCTTTCCCCTTCCTTTCATTATACTTTAGGAGGAAAAAATATTCTGGAGTGAGGAATTGGACTCAATGGAGCCCCCCACACACATCTTGACATATGCACTCTCATCCCAATCCAATCTATTTCTTCTGGGTTTTTGATGCAGAAGAGAACCAAATTCTCTTGGAGCTTCCTTCCCATAGAGAAAGCATGACATTCTGCCAGAGCAGGTCAAAGAACTACTCTGGTCTCCATCCTTCCAGTGAGAGCCCCTTTCCTATCTCTTACATGCGGACACAGAAGAGCATTTGGGGGTGGAGGAAACAGGACCATCAAATGCTGAATTTGGAAGGGATATCAGAGCTGGTATCTGTCTTCATCCCATTCAAAAAACATTATTTTTAAAAACTAAGGGGAAAACACACACACATACACACTAATGCATCATGGCTTCAGTTATGATGTTTTACCTTTCAAAAATTATACAGAAGGAAAATGACGTCCATACTGCCCCAGTTACCAGGTAGCTTGAGGCTGAAGCACAGGAAGAAAATGAATTATCATCAAGGTTCAGCTATTCTGGAAGAAGTGGGTGAAAGGGGAGGCAACACTGCAATGTGCAGATTAATCAGATCTACGGAAAAGATATATTAATATGGAGATAATGTCCACTTTTATATTCTACTAACGCATGGCCTGATTTCCTAGTCTCATCATTTGTTTTCATCTCATTATTTTTCCCCCCTGTCAGTTTTGGCTAGGGCCAGTTCAAGATATTTTTCTAGCTTAAGTAGGTCCCAGGTGGTGTGTTCTGGGGAGGGATACATGCCTGTATGCTGCACATGTGTAACATGACCTGTTTAGTTGCTCTATGTACAGATTGTGCTTTAGCTATAGCTTGGATTATGTTACTTTTTGGTGATGAAGTGAGGTGTGTGGATAGTAAGACACAGTGAAAGAAGTTTTGTAACAATACGAATGGTTGATATTATGTTTATCATCCTAAAGAGTACTCAGTGAGCAAGTTTGTGATTCAGCTTGTTTATTAAGCTCCCGCTCCCCTTCACATGAATTTAAACAATCAAATAACAAGTATAACATAATCTAAACAATATCTGCAAGCAGCAGCTCTTCACAGTCTACACAGGAGACAGGATGAGGCTTGCAGATTTAGTTCTCCTTATAGACTGAACTGCTTTGTTTCAGACTGCAGGGGGATGACCACATTTTAAATGTTTCCCTGGGGAAGAATCTCCCTGCCAGTATAAAATTTGCACAGCAGGCAACATGCTAGGATAGAACATTTTCCCCTGATGTCCTGGTATTTTTTTTCTTTTTAATTATAATGTAGCATTATTTATTTTATTTATTAAAAACTGACATCCTTCTACCTACAGGGTGACGTGGTACAGTGCACTCTAACACTTCCAGATCTTACTACCTTATTCTGCTGCATGTGTAAGACCAGACCTCATTAGCAGGAACTCATTAGCATAATAGCCCACACCCAACAGAAGAAGAAGAGAAGAAGAGATTGGATTTATACCCCGCCCTTCACTACCGAAAGGTGTCTCAGAGCGGCTTACAAACTCCTTTCCCTTCCCCTCCCCACAACAGACACCCTGTGAGGTGGGTGGGGCTGAGAGAGCTCTTGACAGAAACTGCTCTTTTTCAAGAACAGCTCTTATCAGAGCTACGGCTTGCCGAAGGCCATCCAGCCAGGTGCAAGTGGAGGAGTGGCGTAGCGTAGTCCTTGCCAGAATACAGCAGAGAGACCATTGGAGCAAAGGGATGCCTCAATTTCCCAACAGCATGCTGGGAAAGAGGCGACCCTCAGCGCTCCATGACTGAAGACCCTTTGCAAGGATCCCTGGGGGGCATTCGCACCCCGTCTCTAACTGCTGATTTGCAAGCTGCCTCCCTGGGAGATCCCAGGAGACACAGCCGCCATCAGCTCGCCGAAACCCTGCCTCTGTCTGATGGTTTCTTCTAGTTTGACAGTTTTACCAGTTGACAGACAGCTGTTTCTGCAACCTGATCAGCAAATAATGGAGGGGACAGCCATATCCTGTTGTTTGACCCCAGAAATTGGCATACTGGTAATTAAAGTTCCTTCTAGCTATATCCCATAGCCTTATGCTCCAGAATTTGTTTAATTATTGGAGAATTACAAACTCTCCAATAATTAAACTCTGGGTTGTCTGTTGCTTGTGAATGTTGCCTAATATGCTAATGAGCTGCACTGTCAGGGGTGTGGCCTAACATGCAAATAAGATTCTGCTGTTGGGTGTGGCCTATTATGCTAATTAGTTCCTGCTGGGCTTTTTCTACATAAAGAGCCATGCCATTGGGTATAACTTCCCTAAGAATTTAAAAAATGAGACTTTCTGCTGTGCTTTGTCTACAGAATGTAGGATTTATTCGAACACTTACTAAAATACAAACAGCCCGTTTCAAGATGAGAAGAGATGATATATTTCTGGATGAAAATATGCTTCAGTTTCTGATGGATCTTCCAGATGAATACAACTACGGACTGTATGCCAAGTTTATAAACCTTTATGGCACCCACTTCATGACATCCGGGACAATGGGAGGCATCTTTGAATACATCATCATTGTTGACAAAGATGAAATGAGGAGAGAAGGTTAGCATGTTTTATTTATCGCTATTTCTAATTGTAAAATGGTGTGCCCCTGTGTGGATGAAATAAGCCACAGACAAGAAAGGAAACTCTATATACCTAGTGGACTCTCCAAGTATTCAGAAAAACATGGCTATTTAAATTACCCAAAGAAACCCCCCTCAAAAACTAGGATAGAAAAAGCTGTAGGAGTATGGCTGCCAACTTTGTGTTGGGAAATTCCTGGAAATGTGTAGGTGGAGCCTGGGGAGGGTGGATTTTGGAAAGGGGACGGAGCTCAGCAGAGTTCATCCTTCAAAGCTGCCATTTTCTCCAGGGGGACTGAACTCTACAGGCTGGAGATAAATTGTAATTTTGGGAGAACTTCAGGCCCCACCTGGTGGTTGGCAGCCCTATCCAGAAACGATGAACTATTGAAGGTTGTGGAGTGACAATTACAGGAAAGGAAGCGAAAATAGTCTGCTCACCTTGAGGAATCCTGGGAGGGGAGATTTTGGGGGAGATTTCTCACCTCCAAGATTACCCCCCCCCCCGAGATTACTCACAGGACCTCCAGTTCATTTCACCTAGTCAGCATGTTGTACATAAAATTCTTTGTATGCATACATCTTGTTGACCCACAGGAGGATACAAACTGTTGTCATGACCCAAGAACTCGAGATCACTAAGCCACACACTATTTTTTGTATTCCACAAGCTTTAATTCTGAGATACATTTCCTGAGGTTGATATACAAGTTTCCTTACAGGTACAGCAACAATGCCTGTGCTGATTCAAAGCACACAAGATGGCACCCCACCCACAGATCTAGACAGGTCCTCGTTTACTCAGAATATGTCAACACACAGGGCTTCATGTCTGACATTTTACACTAGAAGGCTTTCAAACTGCAGAATGAAGGGGTTCTGCTAGTTTCATCTTTCAGCAAAGGAAGGCGTGCAGGACAGCAGGGTTTTGTCTGTAAATCATGTTTATGTAAGGTATCATCTGCAGTTGTTTGCATACACAACTGGAGAGTTGGAGCATAAAGCCTTCTCATCGTGAATGGGAAATTTAGTACTATAATAACTTGACTCTCCGGTACACTAACCAGATTGTTCACTTGTACAAAGCTATCTATTATGCTATTAATGCAAGAACTCATGTGCCTTCTGTGATACCAATAGACATTAGTCATTCACATTCTCTTCCAAAAGTTCTGGTTTGGTAACTCCATTCTGGGATTCTCCACTTGAAATAGTAACATCTGCAACATCAGGCTAGGACTTGTGGCTCAGCCAAATAGCTCTAAGCTTAGGAAGACTTCTGCAATTTGGGCCCCTCAGATCAGACATGCAGTCCATATTATTCCACAGGACTGTTGCTGGTATAAGCTGTAAAGTGTGCACAGTTGGCTTTTTATGCTAGCTAACGATGTATTCAAAAGCAAGAACAAAATCCATGCAGTACTGTTTATTGGGACCAACCAAAATGACAGAAAGCATTGCACAGTCTTTCAGGCTCACCAGAACCCATCATTAGGTTGGATTTTTAAAAAGATAAATACTACAAAATTAAGGAGGGGGAGGAGGCAGAGGTTTCAGGTCATGCTTTGTAAGACCTGGTCTTGCTAGCATTCTGTGTCAGAAGCTAGACAATACAGCTTCAAATTAGTGCTTGTTTCAGGTTGCAGCACTTGCCTTCTGGAAACAAGGAACAGATCACTAAGAACACAAAGGCCAGCCAAAGTCCATACAAATGCCTCTTAAATGCAAGGTGAGACCCAGTTCTCTTGAAGTTTGAGAGTAGAAGGAAGCACTTGCTAGTCTTTCTGTTAAAAATGCTTGATGATGAATACTTAAAATGATGCACACGTTATAAATTCCACTGCAGCCAAAAAGGGTAATTTTGCCTTGTGTAGAACAATCTTTCCCCAGACTTTCTGTTCTGTTGACAAATCTTTCTTGGCTGAAATTAGGTATCATTGAAGTAGAAAAAAGTTGCAAACAGCCATATTGGTCCATGCAAAATCCAGAAACAAGAACAAAATCCGTGTAATACCAAAATGGCACAAAACATTGTGCAAGCTTTCAAGGTAAAGATGAGCCTCTCTTTCCTGTAATCCTAAACCAGGTTCATGGCATAAAGAGAACATTACTCCTTTTGCTTTAGGATATAATATACACTAGCAGAATGATAAATACCAAGAGCTGTTGAGTATAGATCAGTTCAGGGCTAAATGCTGATTAAGGGAAATGTGAAAAGAAACAATAAATACAAAATGCCCGAATAACAATCTAGTAGAAAAATATATCGGAAGCTGTTCAGATGTAAGCTCCCAAGTGCAACTGGTGTGTTTAAAAGATTTAGATGTCTTCCTTCTGTCATTTAAAAAACTATGAGTTGAGTTTTTAAATATCAGAATTAAAGTTATCAGCATTAGTTTATTTTCATACATTTCAATAGGAACCACCTTTCTAAGCATAACTCCCTCATCGGCAATTGGGATAAAATTGCCTCCTCAACTTTCATTCAAAAAAGAGAAAGCACCTCTGTTTTAGACACAATTAAAATTCTCACTTCTACAAGTCACAGGAAGGAAGGAATTAGCAAGTATGTGTTCCATTCCATTAATAGGACTCTCACAGTCACCCCCTCAAAAAACCCCCAAAGAATTAGGGTTAGGTACTCTTATTTCACACACATGGAGCCCATGGGCAAGAAGAACGAAACCCTATCTTTCCCACATCTTGTCCTACTGTGTTCCACTCTCCTTATAAACCTTTAATCAAAAACTATCTTCAAATAGTGGAGTTTAGCACGGCAAGGTGGAGCTAGGGGTAGAGAACAGGTTAGCTGTCTACATCGACATCTGTGTGTTCCGGTTTTGTTTAAAAGGGGCAACCACCCTCCAGTCTGCTTTCCATGTAAACAAACTGACTTGTGCCTCTCAGGTCCTTTTCCTAGCAGTAGCACTTCTAAATACAGTAATGATGTCAAAGAAAGCTTAGATCATAGCAACATGGAATCATAGAATCACAGAGTTGGAAGGGGGCCACACAGGCCATCTAGTTCAACCCCCTGCTCAGTGCAGGATCAGCCTAGAGCATCCCTGACGAGTGTTTGTCCAGCTGCTGCTTAAAGACTGCCAGTGAGGGGGAGCTCACCACCTCCCAAGGCAGCTGATTCCACTGTTGCACAACTCTTGAATAGGTCAGGGAATTCCCCTCACTGGAAATCTTCAGGAGGCAACACAAGACTGGTTTGTTTGTTTAGCACTTTTGATGGGGCATGAACAGCAGACATCTTTTAGGTGGGAGGTTTCTTGGGGGTTTATCTGGTTTTAATCTGTGTTTAATTATTGCCTACAAGCTGCCTTAAACCAAGAAGAAAGGTGGGGAACAACAACAACAATACCCATGATTATGTAGTGCCAGAAAGACCTTCTAAACTCAGTGAGATGATTAAACGATTTATAGAAATTAGGAATGTTGCACACAGAAATGCCAGTCCTATTTGATAGGAAGCTAAGCTAACTGTTCCAGTTGGACAAAACCCCTGTTGAGCAAATATTTGTTAAGTCACTGTCTTCCCTCATGACTCCTGCCATTTTCTGCTTCCCAGCAAGTAGACAATAAGGGGTTAGAATATATATCTGAACAGGAGTTTTCCAACTGTTCCTAAATATTTGTTACATCTACTGTATTTGTTAAGGGGTGTGATCCCCATGAGATTTTGAACTAGACATTTCTGCCCAGCCTTAAAGCACATCATTAATTTCAAGGAAAATCACTGACTAGGTCTACTTCACATTTATTGGGTAAACACTCCAATTTGCATGGTGAAGAACACAAGATCTCAAAAAGAGGCAAAGATTATGAGGGAAAGATGACCTAGTATAACATTGGCTTGAGACATTGAAGTGTAGTGGGTTAGATGCATGCCTTTAAAATGATCCAGACAACTGTTTGCTCTGACTGGTAGTGACTCCCCAGGGCTATAGGCAGAGGTCTTCCTCAGCTCTGCTGCTTGAGATCATTTAAATTGACAATAACACAATACTGTTGGCTGAACATTTGATTCACAAAGGCTGGAAAGTCAGCATACCCTCTCCCATTAGTCCAGGTGTGAACAAAGCCTTACATAGTACATTTTCACCAAAGAAGTTGCACTGATACTGCTGAATTGTACTAAATTGCTGAACCATTGGAACATTCTGTCTACTCTGATGACCTAGTATAACATTGGCTTGAGACAATGAAGTGTAGTGGGTTAGATGCATGTAGAAACCACAGAGATGGTTTACTGGTACACAACAAGAACACAGAATACTGGCCAGATGGCCAACTATATACACACCTGAGGGACACCCCCCTAGGTCCCGTTGGTGGGTTCAAATCTCCCGCCACGGTCCTATTGGTTCCCAAGTGAAGAGACTAGGAGCCTAGTCAAATGTCCTTTGCCACCGTGCATCTTTTTGTTTGTTTGTTTCCTTTGCACCGAAGTCTGTAGGATCAGGTCATTCACATATTTGTCTTTCCTCCTGAGAATTTTTCTGGCCTGATGTATAGGGGGTAGGATCAGGTCATTCACATATTTGTCTGGCCTGATGTATAGAAGGATCAGACCACAAAAGGCTTCAGGAAGCAGATTACCAAGTGAAGAGGAAGAATGAATTAGCACCGTCAAGACAGAGCCATTATTCTATTTTATATTTTGCTTACTGTAGTTGAGATGCTGTGATTTATCACAAGGTGGCCCTACTGTAAGCAGAAGGAAAGTTGAAATCCTCAAAGACTCAAAAAATGTGTCTCAGAAGAGTGATAATTTTCACTTTTATGTGGCATACTTGTATAATTTTCATCTACAGAGCATACCATAAAAAGAGAACACATTTATCATGCTACTACTATGGTTATGGACTGTGCTGAGTAAGGAGAAGGAAATGTGCGGTTCAATGAATGTCAGCCCTTTGCGTCAGCAGTGCCAGTGTTGAAAAGTAAATGTTTTCCCCTAGAATGATGGGTTTGTTTTCCTTCTTTTAAAAATGCTGCAGAGGGATAGAACTGGTATCTTAGGGGCTTGACATTACAGTCAGGGCCTGATTGCCCCATTAAGGGTCAGGCGGGTATTCTCCTCTCTAAACAATGTGCCTGCAGATTAAAGAACTTGTCATTAGTATTCGGAAAGCACCATGTAGATTATATGCATGATACATCAAGCACACTCTTACAGCAGAATTTCCATGAAGGAAAATGGACTTCTTGCTTCTGATATTTTGTTCCTTCCCTAGTCCTCCCATCACAGATGATGGAGCAACCAGGCCCTCAGTTTTGTCTCACCACTGATGAGAGGTATGGGTGGATAACACAAGAACACAGGAGGAGCATTGATGGATCAGACCAGTGGTCCATCTAGGTTAGCATCCTTTTTCACACAGTGGCCAAACAGTAACTCTGGGGGGCATAAAGATCAAGGCCATTCCCCAATGTTACCCCCTATCAGAGGTTTGCTGCCTCTGTAAACAGGTTCTCTTTATTAACCATGGATAGTAGCCACTGATAGTCCTACCCTCCATGAAGGCCTCTATGTGAGACCCTGGAGAACTGTTGCTAGTCAGAGTAGACAGTACTGCTTTTAATAGTACTTTCTGACAATGGTCTGACTAAAGGCAGCAGAAGTGCTTTGCTGATGCCCACCAGAAACTTGTTCAGCATCCCCTTCCTCCCACTCCACTCTTGCTTGTGAGATTTAACCAGGCATTGCTCACACCTTTCACAAGCAGAAGGCAAGATTTTTTTTGACATGCAAGCTGAAATTCCTGGGGTGCCTAATACCATGCCCAATCACAAAGCCCACTGTAGTGCAATGTTAATGCAAAATGGAATACTACATATAGCCGTGGCTATTAGTGTCGGTTGAGCATACTGATGATTCCTCTAAACCCTGCGAATGCATTACCACAAAGCAGAATGCAACTTGCATTCCTTAGCAGAGGATGATTTGGGGAAGGTAACTGGAAAGCTGAAGACTAAGTCAAATGAATAAAACAAAGTTAGAGTCCAGTGGCACCTTTAAGACCAACAAAGTTTTATTCAAGGTGCGAGCTTTCATGTGCATGCACACTTCATCAGACAATGAAATGGAATTACATATCATAGTTGTATATATAGGTGGTTTGTATATATAGGTGGCTTGTATATAGAAGTAGCATGCAAAATGCTGAAAAAATGTTTTTAAACAACATAGATAATAAATATGTTAGAACTGGAGATTGATTTGTCCTAATTTGTGAGAATTTCTTCAGACCAACATGACTGTCCACCTTGATCTATCAAATGAATAAAGAAATCATTGATCATAATCCTTGAAAAAGACACCAGTGTTATCTTTTACTCCTTCTTTCAAAGAACATAATCATTGCATTATGATTCCACTGGAAAAAAGTGCAATTTATTTGTAGTTTATAATGACATACAAAAAGTCTTTTTCATATTGTGATTAATTTCAAAAGTAAAGGACAATTAGTCTAATGCATAGCCACTTGAAGTGACAACAGATGATAAACAATCTTGTTTATCCCTTCCTTAAATTGCCAATATTGTCCATAGCCATAGTTTTGCAGCATCCACCACATTTCATTGAGCAAGCACAGAACTACCCCTTGTGGCAACCAATAATGAATCATATTGACCGATCTTGGCTGAATATAATTAACCACCAGTAGCAAAAATATATCAATTAGTTCAAGTATAGCTCAACTTTAATTTTATGGCAGTCAGACAATAAGAAAAGGCAATTATTCCTGTTGCTTTCAGTGAATAAATTTGAGCCGGTTATGTTGTTAATGTTGTGGAATAGTTAAGAAGAAGCCACTGAATATTATAGCTGCATTAAAATGCTGTTAGAAAGCAGCAAATTTAGCAGTTGGAGAGTTCATTCTAGTAGTTTGAGAAACCAAGGATGCTTTCATACAGGGGGTTTTCTCCATCTTGGCTTCCAAACTGGATTGCTTGATTTTTTAAGCATCCACGTAATATTGTGCTCTAATCATTCTCATTCCAGGTTTCATCATCCTCATTATGCTTGATCTCAAACTTGCTTTATTCTGATTTTTTTTTAAAGAACACAGACTAACCACATTGGTACATCATGTGAAAGGAATAGTGCATACTTCCCTGTGGCAAAAGTCCTGCCCAGTCAGTACTATTTTCACACTGTCAACTCTCTTGTGTGCCATTTTTCTGACATTTTTCCTGCCATACCGCTGCAGAACTTTTTGTGGGCTTTAAAAAAAAAAAAATCAGTAATTGCTATTGTGCACTATATCACCAGTTATCTATTTTTTTCACATTTTAGTTCCGAGTCTTAAAAAATTAAAGAGTTCTCCCTTTTTGTTGTGGAAATATAAGGGTAAAAGTGTAGACAGTTTTATACTGATTGCTTGGAAGGAACCTTTATAGTACTACATCACATGCATGAAGAGAACCAAAAAAAGGCAATGAGTCACAACAACACCTGTGATTACCACACCCCTTGCAGTGTTTATGTAGAACATGAATGAAAAGGAAAAGTAAGAACACAAAGTAGAGGGAAGTGTGTCGAAAATTCCTGTGTGTGGAAGCTCGGCCACCAGCACACATGCTTTTATATTCACAGCGGTGCTCTAAGCAACATGAAGAATCCTCACAGTGTGGAAGCAGTTCAAATTGTAATTTCATTGAGGGCAGCTTGCTAAAGATTGGTCAAGGAGTTCCAACTACTGCATACAACATTTGTGTACTGAATTGCTAAATACTGCTAGATCCAAATTCTGACCTGTAGCTTTTTAGGACTCAGGAAAATGGGCAAACCTTCAACCTATTGATGGATTTAGCATCTGCTAAGAAGTTGGGTTTGATAAGACCAGACTCCAGAATACATTTCTCTTGGATACTAGAAAGACGGGATAATTTTTGCATATAGTAGCACCTGGTGTCCGAAAGTCTCTCATATGGTGGATTCCAATGTCAATATATTTTTAGCAAAAATCATTCTTATCAAGTGCAGTAACTCCAAAGGTAATGCCATGCTGGAGTCTCCAGACACAGTGCAAACCATCTCAGTGTTGATCCCACCACAGAGTGACTGCCAAAAGGCAACTGCAATGACAGTTTCCACTCTTTACTCTTGGTTGGATCCAGCAACACATGAATGGAAAGTTAAACACAGTGAAGTTTTGCTTGCACAAGCAATAGTGTCTGATGTATTGTAGTACCTCTTCTTCCTCATGATTACTTGCACAATGTCTTGTACAAGCAGAAATGCATGTTGTGATACAGTAAGTTTAGTGCAGTACAAGCTGCCGGCATAGTCTTTTTAATCTGCTTGTAAATCTTTTGCTGGATCCCACACAATGTCTATGTACAATCTGACCCATAGCTACGGTGGGTCTATTTGGCGTTCCCATTGAAAAACCTTTTGTTCCTTCTAAAAACATTTTTAAAAGGTTCTCACTCCCATGGTGAGCCATGCACCTATAGCACAGCCGCGAAACCCTGCTGAGAGAAGAAGCCAGGACTGACCTCCGCCCTCCCTCCACCCTCCCCAGCAGAATTCCCTCTAAGCTGCACTGGGGGGGGGGTGGAGCACAAAATTATACCTCCAACTCAGGGATTTCAAGCTTCTGCTCACACGAAGGTATTTTCCCCCATTGGAAACAATAGAGCTTGGGGCACCTCCTTCTGGAGCCCATAGAATTGGCCCCCTTGGTCCAATCTTTTTAAAACTTGAGGGGGGAGGGGTTGAGGAGAGGCACCAGCAGCTGCAAATTTGGTGCCACTATCACAAAAATCTGAGCCCTAGATACCCCCGGATTGATTCTCCATTATAGCCTATGGGGCCCATTGACTATAATGGTCCCCATAAGCTATGATGCAGCCGGAAAAAATAGATTTTTTTTTGCACACCCATTATGCTTTTCAGTAAGATTTGTAAGCTGCCTTGAGTCATATGGAAAAGTGTGATATAAATATTTGAATAAATAAGTAGTTTGGGCAGGTTGATAACATTTTAGCAACTTAGGACTTCCGGTCTATGGCAGCACGCTAGCAGACTCACCTCCCGGACCTCCCGGGGGTGAAGCTGTGCTCCAGCCAAAGGAGGGGGTGCGCAGGCTCACTTACCCCCCCCCCAGAGACCCGGGGAAGGTACTCTGGCCATGGAACTTCTAAGAGGTTGCCTCTTCGAGGGCGGAATGCCGGAGAATTGAGGTGCCTCTTAATTCCAACGGTTCTCCATGCTGTGAGACCGAATGTGATTTAGTGATGCTGACCGGGGCAAGCGTGGGAGATCAAGCATCAGAAATGAAGCTGAAAGCAAGGTCGAATGACCAATTATGAAAGTGAGTCAGCTTTAAAGCATTTTTAAAGGCAAAAAGCTAGCTCCCCACCCCACCCCACCGAACGGGAAAGCAAGCGGGGGAGGGATGCCTCCCATGTGCATGAACTTTTGAGAGACTGAGGGGGGGAGCGGAAGAAAACGCAAAGAAAACTGTCAAGAAGTACTTACCAAAGCGAATCTAAGCGGTCAAGTGCACATTCAGAGACTTGCAACAAAATTGCGAAAGTAAACAAATGATAAAGATGGCGGGGCAACTACACAGAAGGTGAAGAAGAAAGTGCAAAAGCTGGAAAGAAAACAAATCTCCATGGAAGACCAACGGTTACAAGTGCAAATGGAAAAGGCTAATATGATTCTTCGCTTCCAGGGCATGCCGGAAAAATCAGGAGAGAATCTTAAAGAAGTTATGAGTGAACTGCTGGCCCCAGTGACAGAAATGAAGGCAGAAGCATTGCTGAGCAATATGGATGTGGTCTATCGATCATATTCAGGCTATATAAAGAAAAATAATCTGCCTGGGGAAATTGTTATAAGATTCTTGAGAAGGCATGTGAGGGATGCAATCCTGAAAGCAGTTTCTGGAGTACCCCTGAAAATGGGGGAAAATACTATCAGAACACTAAAGGATATTCCATTTGAAGCAAGACAATGGAGAAAGAAGTACAAAGAGCTTGTGCTTTTCCTTTAGACAGATTCAATTGGATATAAATGGCTATTTCCTGAAAGCATCACTTTCAAGATTAAGGATAGAAAAGAAAATATTGACTCTGTTCTGAAAGCCCAAGAATTTCTAAGGGTTCAGCTGGAAAGACCAGAGGACGGGAAAAAAGAAGAGGACAGCAAGTCCAGTGGCGAGCTAGACTCTGGCTCTTCCGGAGTGGACTCCTCTTGGGTTTTTAGTCAGTAGTGGGTTTCTATACTTTGTCCTGTATATGTAGTCCCCCTTCCCTTTTTCTATGATAGTTTTTGTAGTTTGAAAAATAATAATAAAAAATCCCCTCTGGGGGCTCAAAAAAAAAACACATTTAAGCAACTTCTTGTTTGCTAAGTTAGGCAGGGTTCTGACAGTGATTGTTCCACCTCTGTTATACTTGACCTATAATTTGTCATATTTCACTACAAAAAAACACCAAAGTAGACTGCAAGAGTGTCCCCAAAAAAAAACACATTTAAGCAACTTCTTGTTTGCTAAGTTAGGCAGGGTTCTGACAGTGATTGTTCCACCTCTGTTATACTTGACCTATAATTTGTCATATTTCACTACAAAAAAACACCAAAGTAGACTGCAAGAGTGTCCCCCCCCCCAAGTGCTTGTATGTTTTCTAAGGCTCAGCGTGGGATGACAGTCTGAGGACAGGTCTACTAGTATAGTGGACTGGGGCAGGTAGACCTGTTTTCTGGAGGTCAGGTCTACCAATACAGTGGAACGGTGGAGGGAGTACTGGTATCCTGCCAGGAAGATTGACCATTGCAGCGCTCGGGGTGAAAGCATCTGGGGGGGTCTGTTGATCCGGAGCCAATAGGCCCAGCAGGGGCTTGTGGTCTGTTGCAATGGTGAACGGCTGCCCATAGAGGTAGTCATGGAATTTCTTCACCCCCGCTATGATAGCCAGCGCCTCCTTGTCAATTTGTGCATAGTTGTGCTTGGCCAAAGACAAGGCATGGGAGTAGTATGCCACGGCGACCTCCCGGCCGTCCGGTAGCTGATGTCCAAGGATGGCTCCTACCCCATATGGGGAAGCGTTGCAGGTGAGGACGACGGGCATCGCTTCATCAAAGTGGGCCAGGACGGCATTGGAGGTGAGCAGCTCCTTGATGGCCTGGACCGCAGTGGCTTGTTTCTAGCCCCAGACCCACATGGCCTTTTGTCAAGGAGGTGGTGAAGGGGTTCCGCAATTGCAGCTTTGTGGGGCAGGAAGGAGTGATAGAAGTTCAGAAGCCCCAAGAAGGCCTGGAGTTCTGGCTTGGAGGTTGGTGTGGGGGATGTCGACAATGGTGCACATGTTGTCTGGGGCCAGATGGATGCCCTCAGCATCAATGAAGAATCCCAGGAACTCAACCCATGGAACCCCCCAGGAGGCATTTCTCCCACTTCACCTTGAAACCAGCTGCTTGGAACTACTGCAGGATGGTGCACAACCTTCTGGCGAAGTCCTTGTCTCGGGGGGGGGAATTAAAACGTCATCGAATAAGGACTGTACCCTGGGAATTCCCTTAAGAAGAGAGTCCATTAGGTTTTGGGAAATTCCCGGGGCTGCACTGACCCTGAATTGCAGCCGCCACACCCAGAATGCACCTCTGTGTGTCACTGTAGTCTGGGTCTCTGTGGTCACCTCATCTATGTGGAGTTGCTGGTAGTCCTGAGCTAAGTCCAGCTTTCAAAGATCTTGGTGCTTGCCAGAGAGGCTAGGACATGACTGAACCCGGTAGGAGTGGTCCTGCAGCTCCTTGTTTATACTGCATTTGTAGTCCACACAGATGCAGACGTCCCCATTGGGCTTCACCGGCATCACAATAGGAGTTTCCCAGAGGGCATGTGTAACTGTCTCTAAAACCCCTTGGGCCACACCGCCGAGCTGAGCTGCAGTGAGGTCCGGTGTAGCAACCGAGCATCCCATCAAAGACTGCCTGGAACTCATCACACACCCGCTGAATGTCTTTTGTGGCCACGTGGTGCACCCCAGTCACTTGGAACCTCAGGGGCGCGAACCAGGCTAGTCCCATGGGGACTCATGCGACTGCTTCCTAACACCAGCAAGTCTAAAAGTCAATAAAAATTCCAGTACTGTACCCAGAATGTGCCCACCCCTCTCATGGCCACTTCATTCTGTTGGAAGTCTCACAGGGTGAAACCACTAGGTCTCAGTTGGGGACCCCCCCAGGACAGAATCTCTTCATGGTGTCCTCTGAAATTATGGAGAGCTCTGTCGAGCTCCATCATGAAGGGGGTTCCCTCGATTAGGACAGTCACTGTTATTTTATCAGGGGTGTCCCAGGGCAAGTTCAGAACCTGTTGCTTTTGGACAGAGGTAGTGTGCAATTCTGTGGTGTGCGTTGATGCTGGGGTTGCTGTTGGTCACCTCCAATTTCCCTTGGCATGGCAGGCTCGGGCAATGTCGCCAACCTTCCCACAGTTCCTGCACATGGTGTCCCAGAACCGGCAGGACCTCCGCTCAAGGGGCTCCCCGCAGCTGGCACATGGTGTTGATGTGGTGGTGTCGATGGCGCATGGCAGTGCAGATGGGTGAGCGTTACAGCATGTAGTATGCTGGATTTGCAGGACTTCTTCTTCTTCCTCCTCGGATGTGTCCACATGGTGGGCCATGGTGGTAGGCCTCCGCAAAGATGGTGGGCTTTTCACTTGCCAGACCTCTGCTGTGAACTGATCAGTTGCCTCTGCAGCGAGGGCTACTTCCATGGCCTCCTTGAATTTGGGATCACCCTTGGCGAGGAGCTTCCTTTGAATCCACTCATCCCCCAGGCCACAGACCAGCCAGTCACAAAGCATGTCCTCGAGGTCGTGGAAGCTGCAATGCCGGATTGATTCGTTCGCAGCCTGGTTCCTTGTGAGGAATGCGTGGCAGGCAGTGATGACGGGTGGTTTTGGAGAGAAGTGTTCCTTTAGCCGATCCAAAATCATCTTGTAGTCAGCGTCCTTGTATTCCTCAGGAGTGATCAGCAAACGAGCAATCTCGAAGGCCAAGCAGCCACAGACTTGGAAGAAAGTGGCACACTTCTTTGCCGCTGCCTCAATCCCGGAGGACTTGAGAAAAAACTCGAACCAGGAGCGGTAAGACTCCCAGTCTTCCACAGTGGCGTCGAATGCATCGAAGTGTCCTGGAGCAGCAGTCAGGGTCCCGGGAGCGATGCGATGCACATGGCACAGGAGCTCAGTGTGCGGTGCGGTGCTGGTGGGCGCTGCGCTGGCTCAACAGGATCCCACCTTCATCGCCAATGTTAAATACTGGGTTCTAGATGCATTGCAGTGATCAGCTCTGGTTTATTAGTTGATTTCAGCAAACTACAAGACAAGCTAGCAGGGCTTGAGCCCTGCTTATAAAGCCTGCAAACACCACACCCAACACAGACCCACTCCCAGTGATAGGCTATTTACATTACTCCGCTTATCTATTGGTTAGTTCCTGGATCCAGGTGAGCTATTGTTCTAGAGAAGCAAGCTCAACCCGTTCTTGAGGAATGGCTTTAGGCTCAGTACATAACCTTACCAGTGACTGCTTTGTGGCCACAGGGCTGAGCACTGTTCAGGAGAAGGGAACTGCATGGCTGCTACGACACAAATTGGGCTGGACTAGGCCTGGCCATGTCATCTTGCAAGTGCCCAGCCAGGCCTTTGTTCTCCTGTGGCTGGCCACATTGGTTCCTGCTCTTTGGGGCCTGCCAGAGGGTGAGCCTGGAGAAGCATCAGCTGCAGCCACCCCTCTCCATCCCTATTAATAGCCAGCCACACAAGCACAGTACCTCAGCAAACACCCCTCCCTTTATTCTACAGCTTCACAGTTGTTTCATTGTTATGTTTGTTCATGTTACAGCTTGATGGCACTTTCAGGCATTGGGCTTGATCCATTGGGGGAGCCTGTGCCTGCATGCCTGCCTCCCCAGGTGTCTTGGTGGTCAAGCCATATAGCGGCATGCCCAGCTCAAGGACTGTTGCCCAGCTCCACTCCCAGGTGACAAGGGTTCCACCCATAGGTCTGTTCATTTGTGGGGAACCTGTTTGCTACTTCAGGTTCCCCCAACAGGTTGGCTGGAATGAGTTCATTGGCTGACAGGCAAGTCACCCAATGTTTGGATCCATGCTGTATGCTGCGCCAGTGCTCCATCTGCTGTGATCAATAAAGCTGTGGCCTATTTTACTCCCATCTGGTTCTGTCTGGGTATTGCGTTATTCTTCTTCCCCTTTTCCCTTTGGCTGCCCCTCCCTGCTATTTTTGTGACATTTATCAGCACAACTGGTAGGCGCATCCTATTCTCAGTATTTACAGAGTGATGCAGCAGTCAGATCACATGTAACCAAATCCTCAAGCCATTTGTATTGGTGGGAAATGAAAGGAGGTATATGCCATGAGAAAATTCTGAGAGACAGAACTGTGTGCTTTGTTTTTTAAAAGATCACCCATTAAAATCGATGGAGACAAACCAGCTTCCATAGTGCTCCATTCTGCATTGCCTGGAAAAAAAATCGATATAAGTTTGCTACAGACTCAAATGGAAAATGAATGAAAGCTTTTGCTTGCTGTAACACAAATGTATCTAAACAACTGTTGACCCATATATTTGCAGAGAAATCTCTCAAAATGAAGAGGTATCCATTTTTGCTGAAGTATAGCATTTCCGCTCCATTCATATTTTTCTGTTCTAGTATTTTGTAACTTAAAAAACTGTTCCGGCTTTACATGGTCAGAACAATAGAATACATTTTATATTGTTTTTTGAAATTCGAATTGAACTGACTGCTTCACTGGTTTTGGCTTTCCAGGCCCCAAACATTGATTCCCCCATCCCTGATGGTGACTAATAAAGAGCAACCCAGACAAATTAGCCTTATTTTTGAAAGGGCAAGAAAGAAAATTTCATAATACGTGGTCGAGATTTTATCCTTAGTTGGAAGACTACAACAAATGAACTATATAACTCCATAACATATATTAGAGATATTATAGATACTATTTGCAAATATATCCAGACTTTATGGATAAAAGATTTTTAGCTTTATGGTATATATATTTTATAACCAACTGGATACTGTAAGAAGTAATGGAACAGATTATTATTACATAGATTCAGAAGACCCCCAATTTGTCTGTAATATATGTTTGTGTGTCTTTGTTCATTTTTGTATGTTGATTTGTGATAAAATAAAAAACTGTGATTAAAAAAGAGCAACCCAAATGAACCTGTACGTTTTCTACTCCTTATTTCTATAAATATTTTGAATAGTATCTAAACACATGAAGATTCACAGTATTTATGGATATAAAATTACTATTGACATTCCTGTTTCCTTCCCCCCACCACAGAGGTTACAAGCAGCATGGTAAGTGCCTGTACTGGTTTATCAGTAGGCATTTCATTAACATTTCCATCAGAAATCTTAACAGCTGGATTCACGGTGCCCTATGAAGATTGCTCAAAAGTTCTACCCCCGAAAACACATTCACAAGGTAAGAAATAAATTCACATTTACAAATTATAGACATTGTGCCTGTAGCCTTAAGAAATGAATGCCCTCAGTGGAATTTAGTGGGCAACCACAACAGTACTGCCAGCTTTCAAGCCTTGGTTTCTATCAGTAAAAGGCAAAGGGGCAGGGACAGGGTCCTTTCCAGGGCTATTTTGGCATTTGATGGAAGACTTATTAAGGCTAGGCCCAGCACCAACCACAATTACTTGCTATCATGTGGCTTCCATGACATACCACTCCATGAAAGCTAGTGTGGTGTAGTGGTTAGAGTAGGCTCTGGGAGACTCAGATACAAATTCCCACTCTGTTCTGAAAGATCACTAGGGCCAGTCGCACATTCTCAGCCAAACCTATCTGTCAAGGTTGTTGTGAAGATAAAATGGAGAGAAGAATTATCTAAATTGCTTTGGGTTCTGATTGAGAAGAAAACAGGATATAAATTAGGTAAAGATATAATAAACATGGCCAAAGATAAAAGGTAAATTGGTGGATGGGCAGAAAGGAGAGAAGCAAGTAGGAAAGGGGGAAGTTGCCAAGATGAGGAGAAGAAGAAAATGTGTGAGGAGGTGGATAGAGGAGAAAGTGAAGTGCCCTCTGCAAGTCCTTAATGATTCCCAATGTGCAGCTGGACCCAGCAGCCAGCACTGTTCAACTGGTCCCAGCTCAGTGGCCAGCACCACACAACTCAGCCATAATTTTCCTGGGTTGAGATTGCCAGGAAGAGGGAAGGAGGAAAAGGGGACAAATAGGTGGCAGAAAGGTAGGTTGGAAAAAGAGAAGGAATCAGGAAA